>NC_142048.1:59405767-59722017 GCF_982192425.1 Myodes glareolus | reverse complement strand
AGAAACCTTACAGAGCTCACCCACACCGAGTTCCCTACACTTCTCTGCCAGCTTCCTCTCCATGGGCATCTTGTATAGCCTTGGGCAGGGATCAAGAGGAGGAGACAATCACATAGTACCATCAGCTGAGCCAGAGCCTGGCGGAACCCACCAGGTATTTATTTATTTATTTGCCAACTCTGGCTTTCTGTCCCACAATTCGACAATTTAGTTCTTCTGCTCCGTTCTAAACGATTTTCTTTCTCAGTCCAGTCCTTGACATTTTGAAGAGTTTGGGCTAATAGTTGGGTCAGGTGTCTTCAGTTTTGTTTGTTATTCCTTTTGTAGGAGACAGGAATGTCTGCTCCCTGTGTCCTTTCCGACTTGCCTTATAAATGCACATATGGCTCAGGACCGGGCAACCCAAAGACCTGTTTCTCTCACATTCCCAAGTGAGAGGACCTTTGAGGTCTCCGATCAGACCAGGGGACCCCAACCGCCACACACCTCTGCTGCCCTAGGATTCCGGTTTTCTCAACTTCATTGCAGCTCTGTTTGATCCACACGTCTCCAAGCAAAGCTGAAACAGCTGGAAGAAACTGTGCGGAAGAGAGGAAGAGAAACCACTGTGTGAACCGACCACACCTGGGTCTGATTTGGGGGTGGTGATTGTGGAGACACTGACTTCAGATCCGGCATTCGGTAATAACGGCTAATAAGAGTGACTATTATTTAGTAATTGCTGTGCGTTCTATGTACCAGGGGTTGTGCTTGATTCTTACGTGATCCCCCCAGTCTGATCTTTACATCACCACAGTGTAGGCAGAAACGTGTAGACCTGAAGGATAAGCCATTTGCTTCTGGATGTGCCGCATGATGGTTTGGTGGTTGGCGGACTAAACGGCATTATACCGGCTAGACTATCAGATAAGGGAGATGGTATCAGGTGGCAACAATGCCTGAATCAAAGACTCTGGCACTTGAGCTGGGCATGGTGGTTGAAGTCATCTTCCCAGCACTTGGGAGCGGAGGCAATATGACTGTGATGGGTATGAGACCACCCTAGAAGACACAGGGCAAACCTTTTCCAAAGAAACAAACAGCAAACCATCCCCAAGGCTCCTGGAACGCAGGGTTACACAATCACCCACACTACTTAGCATCTTCCTGGCTGGGATGCACTTGTATTACTTTTCTGTGAGCACGCATCCTCCACTGTAATTCTCCATCAGGTAGTCCATTTCGTTTCTGGCCTACTTAACTATTTCAGCGTTTTCCTTTTGAGCATCCTCATCTGTGGGTTTAGCCGAGTTCTCCAGACCTCACAAGAGATTGGCAGATGTCTGTCCCATTTGACATTTTCTCAAATATTTGAAGGTAGCTAATGCCTTCCTTGAGTGTTTTTAGTTTTGTTTTCTTGGGCGTCACTTCTTCCTCACAGGTGAAATTAATGGTTCTCCCTCGACAGGCAAACAGGTGTTCTTCGGTTAGAGGTGGCCAAAGCCTGGGTGGCTCTTCGATTCTAATGTGACTTGAAGAGCAAATGAAATTCATTCGACAATTAAGGCCGCTTAAACATCAGGAAAAAGCACCGGGCCAGCAGCAAGTCAGCAGTTGAGCAAGAGAAAATAATCCGTGGGAGGACCTTTGTGCGCCTGGAAGTCCCGAAGAATTCAAACTGCTGTTATTTTAGTCATTACTCCTTTAAGATTTCTCTTAAAAGAACATGTAGCTCACACCTCCCAGGAGCATAATCTGGCGTACATCTGAACGTTCACACGCTGGCTCCCGCCTGGCAGCTAGAACGCTTTCCTGTGGAGGGGATTTGATTGGCAAATGGGACTTTTCATCTTTTGACGCCATGACTGATGGCCTGAAGGGGTGGATGATGGATTTCTCTGGAACACATGGGCCTTCTGGATGGCCATTCTTGGCTCTTCCCTCCTGCCTCACTTGTACTTGATTCCTAAAATAGAAGTCATGTTGTCAGTGGTCTGCTCTGGGCCCTGGAAACACGGCTGCAGCACGGATCCCAGCTGTGTTTTTAATCCGGAGAGCCAAAGTGGTTTAACGAAGAAAATGGCTCTTGGAACTTTGTCGAAAACTCTCTGGGTGTTCATTCTGTCACTTAAAAAATATAATTCACAGGAGAAAAAAATCTCCAAATAAGGTAATGTAAAACCATTTGTATTTGTCACTTAAAAATATAATTCATAAAAAATCTCCAAATAAGGTAATGTAAAACCATTTGTATTTGTTTAATGCTAATTGAATAATCTGTGAATTTAAATACTAAATACAATTGAGATCTGGAGTTGACAACGTTCCACCATCCAGAGTCTTTTCAAAGTGTCAGCTCCCTTTGTCAGCCGCTCTACAGAATCCCCTAATGATAGCAGCTGTAGCGCTCTGTGGCTGTTGTGCCCCTCAGAGCTATCACCTACAGGACAGAAACAACAACCCAAGCCCGAAGCTGCTCTAAAGATGGTGACTTTTATCGGTCTCTAGAGATGTAGAGTGAGGGCTATGTTTGCAGATGTTAGCAGCCATTATAAAAACAATGGAATTAGAGTCTTTAAAAACTTTTCTTTTTATATTACATCTGTATTTATTTTGCACGTGTTCTTGTGTGTGGGATGCACCTGTCGAGGCACAGGTGGAGGTCAGTGGCCCCCTGCCGGGGTCAGCTCCCTTCTGCTGCTACCTGGGTCTCAGAGACCGAGTTCAAATTGTCAGGCTTAGTGGCAAGCACCTTTACCTACTGAGCCCGAATGTAGATTTTTAATTCTCCTTAAAATTTGTTAATATTTATGTTACTAGATACATTTCTTGAATTTGTCCCTATAAAATGTGGGAATGTCAGAGTTTTATCAGAGTGCAGTTGGGATAAAAAGTCCATCTTAGTTATACGGTTGGAGAGCGAATGAGTGTTCTGAGTGGCCGATGTTGCGTAAGTTCTTCGGTAGATTAATTAAAAACTAGAAGGGAGATAAGAGAGCTGGCCCAGTGATTAAGAGCATTTGCTCCTGCAGAGGACCTGGGTTTGGTTCTCAGCACCACATGACATGGTGGCTTACAACCATTCTTAACTCCAGAGATAAGTTCCAGAACGTTCATGTTACACAGACATATCTATGAGCAAAACACTCACATACATAAAAAAATTCTAAAATTAAAAGGAAGATAACCTAATATTTTTAGCGAAAGAAATGACTTAAATTGGGGATAAAAATGACAACTATGGTTAAATATTCTGCTGAAATTCTTATTTCCAGTTCTTATTTCCAGAACGACAAATGTCAAGATGTACGACTGTGATTCTCAAGCCTCTGACTTTGTGGTGTATCATATGAATAATTCAATTTGGAGAAAACTCAGTCTATCTTCTAGCCTAGAAAACTCTCTTTCCTTCTCCAAGGGAGTAACATGCTGCTTCAAATGAGAGGCACAGTTATCTTCTTCAGAGAGTACAGTGTTCCACCCAGACGTCATACGTCCAGGAGATATGATGTATGCATGATATATGTATTCATGTATAGCTCATGCAGCCTCTGAAGGGTGGTCTCTGTGAGTGGAGGCGTTTAAGGGAAGTATGAGAAGACAGAACACTGAACGTCAGCTGTTTGGGGGTACTGACGCCTGGTCTCCCACACTGGCTGCTGTGGGCACAGTGGGGGTCTCCCCAGTACGGAAGGTTCCCTGTAGAGGCACACAACTTTTCCTGTTTCCAGAAGGAGCTGGTCATCACAGCTCAGATCAGTGTGCCTGAGGAAGGAGACTTGCGGTGCTACTCTCCTCAAATTAACCCTTTGAAAAAGAACCTTTAGAAAGTCCGTCAGGGCAGCAGCAATCAGCGCTGACACTAGCAAGGACAACATCAAGGAGGCTGCAGAGGGAACTAGTTTGTCATTGCTGAGATCTTCAGTCATTCTGTGAGGCTAACTGTAATCAGTCACCCTGGCCACCTGTTCAAGACAGGCAGCTAATCCTCCAGAGTGGAGGCTGGCAGGCTCTCTTCCCTCCTCTCTCGCTCTCCTTCCCTCCCCCAGCTTCCTTTTCAGCTTTCTCTGCTTCTCCCAGCTCTTTCCCTTTTTTCTTTCTTTCTCACTTCCACCCCCTTTCTCTCCTTCCACCTCTCATTTGTTTAACTCTCTCTCTCTCCTCTGTCTCTTTTCTTCCCTCTTTTCTCTTTCTCTTATTTCCTCCCTCTCTCTTTGTATTTCTCCATCCCCTTCTCCTGCTCTTTCTCTCTTCCCCCTCCTCTCTCTTTCTTTTTCTCTTTCTTTTACCCCCTTTCTCTCCTTCCTCTCTCTTCTCTTTTCTCTTCTCTTCTCCTCTCCTCTCCTCTCCTCTTCTCTTCCTTTCCCTCTTCCCTTCCCCCTTCCCTTCCCTTCCCTTCCCTTCCCTTCCCTTCCCTTCCTTTCCCTTCCCCTCTCCTCCCTCCCCTCCCCTCCCCTCCCCTCCCCTCCTCTCCTCTCCTCTCCTCTTACCCCTCTCCTCTCTCCTTCTCTTTCTCCCTTCTTATTTACCAGTGGTCCTCATCACCTTCCCTCCTTAGGACACTTTCCAGTTTGTGAGAAACCCCAGAGACACTAGCAGGGTATGCTTAGAAGTCATGTAGGTACCGTTACAGGGGAAAAGGATCAAAGAGCCTACTGGGGGCTTCTGGGCATTGCTCTAGCCAGTGCAGCTAATGGTTGCAACCTCATAACTATAGGTGCTCCAGCTTTCCCATGAGATTGACTAAATGTCTGTACCAGGATTTTAACCAAGTTACTGAGGCATCTTAAGGCCCTTAACCAAGGCTGTTCAAGTTGGGAACCCAAGCTCAGATCCCCTTTCTCTATTGCTACTTTCCAGTGAGGTTCTGCTACTGCTGCAGGCTGCCTATGAGGTGAGGCATGTTGCTTGGTGGCCTCCTACTGCTGCTGCATTTCCCATTGCATGGAGAAATCCAATTTCAGGTCATAAATCTCCAGAATCTTACAGAAATAGTTCAATGCGCGCAGTCCCGCTCAAAGTGTAACCGACATCCTCTTAAAAGGCCGTCTGATGTCTAAGCATGCATCCCTACAAACTTGTCCACTGAAGCGGGCACACAGTAAATCTGGGTTTCATAATTAGGACTACATGATTCCTAACTCAATAATTAGGAGATAAAGTAACTCTGAAAAATAAAAGTAGTAAAAGAAAACATTGCAAACACTGCTCTGGGGAAACATAATGAGCTCCATTTGAGAGAAAGAAAAACAGACAATAAATCAGTTGAACAAATACAGACCAAAATCTGGACAGAATTATCTCAAATGAGTTAATAGGTTAATTCAAAATAATATTTTAGGCTTCCAGCCACAGGCTCACGGAGTCACTGAGCCTGTCCTCAGCATCGGCTTTCTGAGTCTGTTCTGTGTTTATTTTAGTGGAAATGAGTGAAGAATTAAGAAGTAACTAAATGACTTTTCCATGATGCACACTGAGTGCTGGTGCCATAAAAACAGCTTCCTCGGCATTTAATTCATCAATTAGGCTGCTAGATTAAAATAAAGATACTCCCTGGACATATACAAATACACACATGTGTGCAGGGGCAGGCATTTATCTTTCACGATGCTCCCAGGGCACCGTGGGCATAGGCTGTGTGAGTCACCAGCTTTGGGACTGGTTTACAGTCAAGCCATCGCTGGACAGACCCCCAGCTTTCTGACTCCCAGACTCAGACTCAGCAATCTAGAATCTGCTTCTCATTGTATAAATTGATTTTAGCAACATTTGTTACTGTGCTAGGGTACCAGAATATGAACATGAAAGACTATGACCTCCTTTGAAATGCGTAAAAGAATATACAATATAGTGTTTCAGATAAGCACAAGTAGCCTCACACTCAATTCCCATCCTGCCTCAAGCCATGTTTGTAAGTTACCCAGGTTGCTGTGGGAGCAGTACCCTGGGCACTGGTGCATAGCTGTCTCGTGTGTGCAGTGTTTGCATGTGATGTCTGTGGGAATGTGTGTGTTTATGAAGGTCAGAGATTGACAATGTATATCTTCCTGTATTGAGCTGCACTTTATATATTTATATATTTATTTATTTAATTGGCGGGGGGGTGGGCAGAGTCTCTTACTGGAGCTGGAGCTCAGTGAGTCCGATAGAATGATTGACCAGCCAGCCCTAGGGAATCTTCTGTCTTTGTTTGCTCAGGGCTCTAAGAGCATACTGCTGTGCCAGCCTTCTGATGTGGAGCTTGGAGATCTGAAACCAAGTCCTTATGCATGTGTGACAAACAGCTTACCTATAAACCACCACCTCAACACTTGCATTTGGAGAATTTAATTGTAGAAGCAGCTTGGGAAGACATTTTCAACTTATGCAGCAAAGACAATTGCATAGAATACATAAAGAATTCTTGAAAATTAGTGCCATAAGTCTAATTACCTGCAGTGAGAGGGGAGAGTAAGTGTCAAAGGGTTTGAAAGAAGAAGCGATAGATCAAGAACTATCCAACCACACTGGGTTGGGGAACATACAAATTTCTCATTGGTTGTTATAACCCTTTGCTCTTTGGGCCTGCACCCAGCTCCCAAACAATCACACAGACACTTTTCCTTTTTATGAATGCCCAGGCTTAGATTTGCTTATTTCTAGCCAGCTTTTCTTAAATTAGCCCATCTGCCTTTTGCCTGGGATTTTACCTTTCTCTATTTCTGTATCTTTTCTTTCCTTCTTATTCCATGTCTGGCTGTGTGGCTGACTCTCTGCATCCTCCTCTTCTCCTCTTTTTACTTCTCCTTCTTCTGTTCTTGCTCTTCAATCCTGTCTTCCCAGATTTTTCCTTCTATTTATCCTCTCTGCCTGCCAACCCTGCATATCCTTTCTCTTGTCTCACTATTGGCTGTTCAGTTCTTTATTAGGCCAATCAGGTGTTTTAGGCAGGCAAAGTAACACAGCTTCACAGAGTTAAACAAAGGCATCATAAAAGAATGCAGCACATCTTTGCCTCATTTAACAAATATTCCACGGCCCAAAAGAATCTAACATACCTTTAAGTCACATTCCACAACACAAACTAAAACAACAATTTCATAATTATTCTGCCAACCAATGAGAAGATAAGACAGGAATGTGTTTATACCTATGGGGTGCTGAAAACAATGACTTCTTCATAAGGAGAAATTAAATAATAACACATAAAGCATGTGTGTGCTGGGGAGTACCTGTATGCCTTTGATCCAACAGCCCTGCTTCTAGTCTGCAATGAAGTGCAAAAAGAAGGAGGCAAACATTTCTGTGAGTTCTGTCATCTAAAGCCTGGGTACACACATTTCACACATGCACACACGGAGATAGCGCTGAGCAGGTGTGAGAAGGATCCAAACTGCTGCCAGATGATGCGATACCTCTGGAGAGTGGAGGCGAGGGGGGGGTGACGTCACTTCGGCTTATCATGTGACAATGCCTCTGGAGAGTAGAGGCGAGGGGAATGACGTCACTTCAGTTTATCGCGTTTAAATTCATCTCTGTAAAATGTGATCTGTGGGAGAGGCTGCGAAATGACGATTCTTGGCTAAGTCAGGCAAATTTTAGCTGAAGTCCACGCCTTGAAACTTTCCTATAGACAGAAGATACTTTGTGAGTAAGTAGTTGCTGATGGAGTGAGGGAGCCCATTCTCTGCTGGGTATGGAACCTGGATCCATAAGCAGAACCGTTGGGACCAGGTCCAAGCTGGTCATTCACAGACAGGAGGTAGCTCTTCCGTTGAAAATGTCCAGGGACCTGAGTGAGGCCAGTGTGGCTCTGGAAAGCTGTGTCCTGGGTTGGAAAAGTAGGTCCTTTCCGGAGGCTGATGGGCCTGACTTTGGAACAGGGCAAAGTCAAGGGACACTCGTCACTCTCTTGGCTCAGTTCCTCTTCTCCATCATCTCTTTATAGGTGAGAAGACTGCTCCATAGACTGAAGCATTGTGGGTAATTACAGCCATTACCCAGGTAGAAAGCCGAAGGCTGCACTTGATTCTGCTGTACCGCGTGGGGTGGTCTTCGGCTGAAAGCCCAGGCAAGACAGGGTGCGGTGTGCCGGGAGGAGCTCTGCCTGCAGGGAGGAGCACTAGTGACCATGTACTCCTCTCTCAGAAAGAGAATGAGTTTCCAAAATGCCGATTCTTTGTCCTGACTTCACAAGGCTAGGAGTCGGTGTCTTGTGGTCAAAGTAGACGTAGAAACAAGTATAGAGAATTGACACTTGAGTGCATTAGCAAAGTCCATGGAATTCATGAAAATTTGCCTAAATCTAACGCTGTTTCAAATGGTCATGAGACAGTAAAGGAAGTCAAACTTGAGGAATTATTAAAGACACATCCACCTTAACCCCCACCCCCAAAGACTCGCATTTTCCTTTCCAGGTTTTTTAATGAATCCTTTCTTTTTCTGTATATCCAGTCAGCGAGCTCACGGCAGGACCGAATAAGCTGTCCCTTGCCACCACGTCTTAAGCTGAGGCGTAATGTTCGCTCCAGCTGCATCTCAGAAGGTAAACAAGTGAAGAAAGGTCTTTGAAGACCCTGCTTGAGTCTGTGGTTCGTTAAGCCTTCCATGCAGAAATCAAACACGGTTTCCGGTTGCTTGTTTACCAAGTCTCCTCCTCTACCAGGCGCACAGCGCAGGGCTGCAATCTTCCCATTTGTTAATTGTTCCCGCTGAACCCGCTCCTGCCTTTTAAACACCCCCTTTCTTGTAGTCCACCTCGTTTAGCAGTAAATACGGAGGATTACAAACATTCCTCGGAGATATAAAACATTCCAGGAAATTTAATTTCTCCAGTCATGGGTTTTAGCTGTAATGATACTGCACATTTGTGCTGCATCTCCATGATGAGAAATACAAGCTCCTTGCTCATTATCTGGGGACAAATATCATTATCATCATTTTGCTTCCTATGTAACTGAGTCATGGGAGGTGAACCAGAAGGAAACCATACCTGGACTGTGTCTTGCAAGGGAACCTAGCCGAGAGGAAAGATGGCTGTCCGGACACTTGTGCTCTGGCACGGTAACAGCGGCTATACCACTTAGAGGGGAGAGATCCACTGTTGGGGTGTGGGATGGGGAGATGGGGAAGGGGGAGAGAGAAGGTAAGACATGAGAGAACCCTGAAAGTCTTTTCTGTGTCCTACCCCAGAGTCCCTGCGCCCTTAGCCTGGCTTATCCCTGCATCCCCAGGCCCCACTCCCTGGGCTGAGGAGGGGAGCTGGATGGGACGGTCAGGCCTACTTATCTGGGCTTCTCTCTTATGTCCATATGAACCACTGTGGTCCTTGCAGGATGAATCCTTCACAGCCCATGGAGTAAGTCCAACCTGGCCGGAACTGTGGTAGTTTAAACCTCCACTGCCAGAGAGTTTCTCTGAGGAAGATGGAATTTAAAAATGGCTAGTGCTTGTTTTTTGTTTTTTAATGGAAAGTGTCAAGGGCTGGGGAGTTAGCCTACATAGTAAAGTCCTCGCCAAGGACCTGAGTTTGGCGTCCAGAACCCATGCAAAAATAAATAAATAATAACTAACTAAATAAATAAAGGGATGTTAATATATGTTCGTAATCATAGTACCAAAGAGACAGAAAAATGTGGAGCCCCATGCCTTGCTAGCTGGCCAGCCTCGTTTACTTGGTGAACTCCAGGCCAGAGATGGACCCTATCTCAAAAACAAAAAAAAGTCAAGTGAACAAAAGTAATAATATCTGAGGTGTGCTACCTCAAGGTATGCTCTGAGCACCACATACTTGCATCCACATTCACACATGTGCCTGAACACACGCACACGCACACACACATACGCACACATGTGCATGCACGCCTAGAGAGATGGCTCAGCAGTTGAGAGCGTTAGTTGCTTTCCCAGAGCACCCAGTCGTTCCCAGGACCCACATGGTAGCTCACAAACGTCTGTAACTCCAGCACAGGGGATTTAACACCTTTTTTCCCTAACCTCTGGGTACCACACAAAGGTGGCGCATAGACAGACTTGCAGGCAAAGCACCCATGCACGTTAAGAAGAAAGGACCTAAGTGAAAGCTGCTTTTGAAGGTTCTTCCTTGTGTCCCTTCTGTCCCTAGTGTCTTTACAGCTGCTCCTTCCACTTACTAAGCATCAGGCAGCACCCAGGTACACTTGGGAAGTGTGAGACTTGATGATGTTCCACAGACGACGCCATCTAGATCCGTGCGGTATAACAGCCACCTCAGACACGGAGGCACTGGGACTGTTGCCCCGTTTGCATTTTACCTCATGTGTGAGTGTAGAAGGCAATGGAAAAAGTCAGAAAGCATAATAACCAACCCTGAAAAGCCAAATCCTTCCTGCCACAGGCAGAAGGAATGCTATGTGCTGCTCGGTTGTCCCATCAGGTAATCGCTCAGGAAAAGTCCGAGTTCCATGCAGTACCCCAAAGGCTAGGTGCTCGGTGAAGTCCTGCAACCTTGCTGATGTACACCAAAACAAGATCCTCCAAGAGCATCCTCAAGGGGTTTGTGCAGCAGGTGTAAGGACATGAATAAGGGTGGGACTTGGAACTTGGTAGGACTTCGCACCCCTCCCCACACCCCTTCCCCTCTTATTCAATCAGTAGTGACGCTGTTCAGATGGCTTTGACCTAAGAAGCAGCAAGGAAGAACCAGAAAGCGGAGACGGCTAGTGAGTGGCCTTTTTTTTTTTTTTTCTGGTATGTGTATGTAACTCAGGGTGAGAAACTCTCATGAGAACGTCTAGAAAGGAAACACACTATGTCTGTCACTAACAGGGAAAAATGTCGCTGGCCCAGTCAGCACTGACAGGAACAATGAGAGCTTCCTGGTGCCAGGACAGAGAACAAATGTGTGAAATGGGATGAAGGACATTACCATGCGGAGCTTTCACAGGAAAACACTCAGTCAATGGAGGGCTTCGAGTCAATATTTGGATAAGGAAGCCTGTCTCCGTCGGACTCCAAGGCACGCTACAGGCAAAGATTCTTGCAAGATTTGATACAGTCCTCGGGCTTTGGGGTGGTCATTCTCACGCCAACACGATGTCTGTCTGCAGTGGTCTCCATCTGTAAGCTCAGGGGTTGCGTGTCTCAGCTCTCACGCAGAGGAGGTGGCCACTGTGGCAGAGCTGCCGGGTTTTCAGCTCCTTGAAGGCAGGGAGGGCCCATGGAATTAGGGTCCATTGCTGCTTCATTGTGCTCTGTACAGGTGTATACAGCAAACATGTTACTCACCTCATTTATTTGGTAAATTTTTTCCCTCAAAACACTGAGTCTGTGGATCCACGTCCAGGGCAGCTGTGCTTCCAGACACCCAGTAAGGAGGAAATTGTAGGGTGCTTTCAAGGGGCATGGAATCCTACCTGCTCTTCCCAGCCACCCAGCGGGGGACCTTGGCCATGCTCTCTCCTTCGTGTTCTGATTGTCAAGAGCAGACACCAGGGTCTGAAGTATTGGAATACACAGTAATTCCAATCCAGGGCCTCAGGTTCTCAGGCATTTCCTTCATCCTGGGACTCTGAAGAGAAAAGCAGGGAAATTCAGCTGAAAGAAACAAAAGTGTCTTTCTTCGTTTTCTTTAGCAGAGAGCGAGAGAGAGAGAGAGAGAGAGAGAGAGAGAGAGAAGGAGAGAGAGAGAAGAGAGGGGAGAGAGAGGAGAGAGGAGAGAGGAGAGAGGGGAGGGAAAGAAAAGAGAGAGAGAGAGATAGGAGAGAGAGAGAGGAGAGAGAGAAAGGAAAAAGACTTCTATTTTAACACTTTACTGTATAATGGTGTATGAATAATTTCATCATTTTTCTGCCATTTATTCAGATGTGAAAGAACTCAGTGAATAATAATAGCTCCTGTCAAAGGTATTTATATTTAAAAGGTCTTTATGTGAAATTTTTTTTTTTGTCAGGACTGATTTTTCTCTGAGAGGATCCCTCCATCTCCTAGCAACCAATAGGGCTATCTTTCTGAATAGACGCCACACTTACAGTGGGCGCGTAACCTTTAGGTAGAAGCATTGGCAAATTTAGTACTTGGGATTCATAGGAATTCAAAGCAAGTTGTTAATGTGGTCCCAGAGGCAGGCTTGTGGGGAAGTCATGTGGGGGGGGCATCTCTTCCAGGAAAATAACCACATGTGATCTGCAAGGACCCTCCTCCATGGTGCCTGAATCTCACATGTCCTGTGATGCAAATGGCCCTGTCAGTAACCTGTTCACAGGACTCCTAGCCTCTTCAGAAAGAAGAATGCAGCAGGCTGAAGAAACATGGAGACTTCCCTCACAAACGACTATTCTAACGGAAAAATTATCTCTCAAGAAAGAAAATGTCAGCAGGCTCACTTATTAAAATGCTCCCCCCTCCCCGCCTTCCCTTGAAGAAAAAGTAATGGAAAGGTTTGGAATTCAATCATCCCTTTTGCTTCTGCGTTTTGATTACTCATAATATATGAATGTCATATTCACTTCTGTTCAGTCTTACAGTCGGGACTTGCTACACGTTCTCAAAACATTAACTAGGGCCCTTCATCTCTCTCTGAAATAAATACCGTAATAAGCAGATTATGAATGAATCATCTGAGATGCAGATTTATAGAACGAGAGGAGAGATATGGAGACAAAAACGGCTGAGTTCTCGGAGGTTGTATTTCACAGCAGTGTGTATTATTGTTAAACTTTTTTTTTTTTTAAAAAAATGCCATGGGCAAGCATCCTACCAGAATGAGTACATGGTATTAAGAGTGGTACATTTAAATAATTTTTTAAAAACCTCTTTAAGAATGAACCTCATGAAACCATGTTTCTAAAAACGAATTACTCAGAATTTATAAAAGAACACACAAGAGTCTAAGCCAGCCAACCACGTGTACGGGGTTTGATGCTGCCAGCCCGCACTGACACTTAACACCCTTCCTAGACTCGGGCCAGCAAAGGGGATTGAAGTTGAGAATCGCATAAGCTTGTTCGGTCAGCAGGACACCAGGATGCTCACAGTTTATAAAAGTTGTGTATGTGTGTGTGTGTGCATGTGTGTATATGTGTTGGTACACCTATGTGTGTGCTTGTCCTTATTTGTACATGGATGTAGAGGCCAGAGGTCAACTCGAGCTATCATCCTTTTGGGTCTCTCTCACTGGCACTTGGGGCTTTTACTGATTCAGCTAGTTGGGTGGGTCAGTGAGTCGAGGGGTCCTCCCAGCTCTGCTCCCCACCCCCAGCTCTGGGAGTCTGTTTGTACATACTAACAACACTTTACTGACTGAACTGTTTCCCCAGCTCCATTTCAGCAGTCTTTCAGGAGATCCCTTCCCACTCAGGGCCACTGCTGACATTTAACCGGACCCTCAGTTTGAAGTTGGAACCGTCTCTTCCCAGCACCCCAGATCTGGGCAACATCCCCTGTGGAATTTATTTTTATTAGTACTTGAAACTAATAATCTCTTCTCAACCAACTTTTTTAAAGCATATTGATTTTGCTCCCATGGTATTTTTTTTTTATTTTTAATGGGAAATTTCTAGCTTATGTGTTGGCAATTTAGCAAATCCCCGTGTTTCTGAAAGATAAGTTTACCTCTTCGAAACAGACCTGGAAAGAGAGAAGAGAATGTTTCTGAGAAAAGAACAAAAAAAAAACCCACATTGCATCAAATAAATTAGAGAGGAAAACGTTTTGCAATGCACGTTAGATCTAGGTATTGATTTGTTCTGGAAGTGTCTGCAGTTCCTCCAGAGGACACGGAGGGAGGGTTTTAGAGGCCATCGGAACCGCAGAGCTGGTGTTGGCGCCTTCCTGTAAACAGGAGACTGTGGATCAATTCAGTTAAGAAGGCAGTGATGTCAGGGAGAAGAGTCAGGCGGTGATTTGTGGCTGTCAGGTCAACCTGCTGCCTGGTAAGGCAGAAGTGTTCCCTCTCAGTGACTGGCTTTGATATTCTGGAGGAGACTTTAGAATGGTGTGGATTCACGGTACTGGACAGGTGGGTTTGTTCCTTTACCGACGACGTTCTACACAGGTTTTAAAAACCCACTGTCATTTCAATGTTTAGAAGACATCCTCTATCGCCATCCATTGTGGGATGAAGGTTCTCTCTGATCTTGCCTTCTTTGCTCACGTTCTCTTTCCTTCTGCTTCTCGTTTGGACCTAGGGAGTTAAGTCCAGTGTTCTGATGTGGGTCTCTGTCTCTATCTCCATCCATCGCCAGATGAAGGTTCTGGGACTCTTGTCTATTTCCAATCTCCAGGCAGATAGATACATGATTTTCATCAGGTTCATCTTCTTATTTAGCTTCTCTAGGATCACGAATAATAGGCTCAAAGACCTTTAATTATGGTTAGAATCCACTTATGAGTGAATACATACCATATTCCTCTTTTTGGGTCTGGCTTACCTCGCTCAGTAAAGCGTTTTCTATTTCCATCCATTTGCATGCAAAATTCAAGATGTCATTTTTTTTTACCGGACTGAGCCCCCCAAGGTCCAAATGAGGAGCAGAAGGAGGAAGAAAATGAAAAAGGAAATAAGCACTGCGAGGGATGCGATCACCCAGTGATAAAAGGGGACTGATCTAATGAGAGTTCACCAAGGCCAGTTGGACTGGGACTGAACGAGGACATGATCTAACCAGATTCTTTGAATGTGGCCGGATTCTCTAAATGTGGCTGACCCAGAGTCTTTCTGAAAAGCCATTGACAATGACACTGGGACTTGTTTCCTCTGCATATACTGGATTTTGCGGATCCAATCCGTCTGGACACTCACCTTCCTGGACCTGGAGGGAGGCGGGAGGAACTTGAACTTCCCCCAGGGCAGGAAACCCTGACTGCTCTTAGGGATGGAGAGGGAGGAGGAGAGGGAGTGGGGGGAGTGGGAGGGTGGTGAGAGGAGGGGCAGAAATGGAAACTTTTATAATTTAATAAAATTACAAAAAAAAAAGAAGACATCCTCTAATGTCATTCTAACAGCATCCATGCGCACACTCAGGCAAACTGCCCTTTCTCCCCCCCAGAGGTGTCTCAGATCTTTATTTCTGAGTCGGAGGAAAATGAGACATCTTTTTGTGTTTGTCTCTGCCTTGAAGGCTTTCTCTTGCCGCCTTTTCACAGGGTGACAGCAGATGGGAAAGCTGAGCTCTCAGGAGGGAGCAGAGTGGCTCAGCAAAGATGCCCAGAGTTAGTGGTCGTTCAGATGAAGCGTCTAGGGTCTGTTTAAAAAAAAAATCCTCACTGACGCGGCATGAAGCCGACCGAGAAGGCAATTTCGGAGTACCTCTCTCCAAAGTCAAAAATTGTATCTCTGCAGCTTGAGCCTCCGCTCCAGCTTAATTCCGTGTCTCTTTGTTGCTCTCTTTTAATAGCTCCGTGTGGAGACCATGATGCAACATGACAAATGGGCCCTGCTCAAGCTCCAGTATTTTCTCCCTGGTCCCCATTCATTCTCTCTTGTCAGGTTACCGATCCCATCCCCAATTTTCCCCTGCCAATTTATAGTACTTAAACAAATACATTTTTCATTTAAACCTAACTGGCACTGGGGCTGAAAATAGCCGAGCCAACGCTAAGAACTTTTTCGCTTGTAGCTTTTTCTCCAAAGAGAAGAAGTATTGACTCAACTGGGTTAGGAGGGTGCAGAATTCGGTTACCTCTTATTTATCATCTTCAGATGCATTTCAGGTCTGTCTTTACTCTGTAGCCAGCCATCTTCCTTTAACTTCACCTCGTGAGCAATGCTATTTCTTACGTTTCTTAATGTGTGGCCATTGTTTCCCGGGCCTTTTATGAAGGGTAGTTTTACCTTGATTTTTTTTTCCAGACACTCAAGGAATTTTCTTTGTAGAAATATTTCAAAATACTTGAATTGAAATGATCTTATTGCAGGGTCCTATTTATCTTCATCCCAGCTGCCTAGGCATGGTTACTTTCTTCACGAGCTACTTTTCAATGCAAATTCTGCAGTTTTGGTTCCTTGGCATAACGTTGCAGACTACAAAGAAAACTTTTTTTTTTTGAGGGAAAAATTTTGAAAATTAAGTAAAACTAAATTTGCTGCCAGGGTCATAAGGAAAGTCATTTGTTGCAGTCATTAGATTAGGAAGGAATATAACAAACAAAACCAAATAACCTGCAATACTGGACCCCTGCATGTCCCCCATGGGCCTTCATGCCATCTAGGTCCCTTCTGCTAAAATCACCAGCACTGCTAGGTTCCTGGAAGCCTTCAGGCGATGCTGTGTCCACACACAATGTTTTCTTCACTGGCATACCCCAAGGTTCCACTCTGTTCTCCCGCCCATGGTAAAAGTTTGCTAATTTGGAGGAATGAAGGTCATTGCAGCCTGGGTAAGGAGGCTAAGAGCATAACACACTCACCACCATTTATGGGACTCAAAGTATATTTGTTGGGCTATCAAGATAGTGTTTTAGGATTTTTCTCTGTATCTCATTCTCTTCTTATTATTGTTAACTCCCATGGGGAGTGGGCTGTGAAGATGCAGCCTTGGCATGGTTGGAACAGTGGGTGGGAAGAGCCCTACTCTCCACAGCAGGAAAACAGTTTCTTCTTTCAATTCACAGGTCATGATGAGGCCACGAGACAGACTCTGAACTCTTCCTTCAGGCTGGACCTAGCAGGGAAGAGATAGCAGTGTTGGGTAGGGCAGCCAGGTAGTAGCGGCAAGATGAGGTTGGTCGTGGGGCCCGGCTCATGAGAACCTCACAAGATGAATGCCCAGCTTGACGAGGGGTAACAAGGTTACAGCAGTGATGCTTGTGAAAATGGTCTCAGAAGAGAAAGCAGGAGGAAGAAGACAGCTGGGAAGTCCATTTCTCCTCCTAGAAAACTGGCTTTGCAAAAGCAATCATGAGGAAGAACTTGGGGTCCAGTCACACTGTCAATGTGAATTAATTAATGTTTCCTTTTTTTCCCAATTTCAGAAAATTATAAAACTTTGTTAAAATACATTTAAAAGCCCACCAAAAATAGGGAACTATATAGTGATCTAAGACCAAAAGCCTCAACATTATAGAAAATGGTAAGATATGGCTTTATCAAATGAGTTTCTAAATTCAATATGTATCTATTCAAAATTTAAATGTCTTATTTTATTTAGAAATTGTTACTTTAACTCCAGAAACCATGTGGAAGGATGATGACTAGAATTGCTAAAACACAAGGAAGAAGAAACACACACACACACACACACTACCACCACCACCAGAACAACAAAAGTAAACCAGTAGTGAGCTCAGCCAACGTGATGAGAACACACAAAGACACCTTGGTTTCCATTGTGACCTTTTCCTGAAGTTGTAGTCATTAGGATTATATGATGCTGCTGCAAGGTTAGGTCAATTGGAAACAAGAGGCCCGCTTATGTCTTCTAGAAAGAAACAGGAACGACCCCGGTGTCACAGGTTGGAAGGAACAGACATGATGTGCTGTTGACGATGCTCAGACTCCGGCTTGTCAAGGGTGTCTGTGGGGAAGCACTCAGCACAAAGACGAGGACATAGCGCGGCTCTGCTCGTGTTCGGAGTGACCCATAAGCACGTGCAGGGTTTTCCCAGAGTTCAGGGGAGGGTGGCCGTCGTCAACTGTACATGGAATGAGGTGCAAAGGGACAGAAGGACCACTTAGCTTTTGGAAGCGGTCCTGCCTTCTCAAGAGATGAGCGAGGAGGAAAGGAAGGCTGCATGAGGGATGAGCAGTCTGTCTTCTCCCTGGAACTCACTTTCTTCCTCAGCAGAGGTGGCAGGAGGGAACCTGAGCCATTCTGAAGTCACTCTGAGTGGAGAAGGAACTGGTGACAGGGACAGCCATGGTGTTCTCACAGTGCAGTTCACTGTGGCCACTGGAGGTTTCCAGGTGGGTTTCTCAGGCCAACATGGCATCCTTGGGAAGACTGTTCTTTATTAATTTCAATGTGTCTGAGTGCTCGTTCATCCGCATTCATGAGCTGGCTGTATTTGTTTGAACTGCCACAGATACAGGGCTGTATTTATGCACCTTCTTATCTCTGCTTCCCCGAGGCCAAACAGAGAGGGCAGCAGTCCTGGTTCCAAAAGGCTGCTGGCTTCCTGTTTACCACCCCGGTGCAGGTCTGCTGCTTTCCCACTCAGCCCAGAGAGGTACAATGAGTCCGAGGAAAATACTAGGAACTGGGAATTTAAAAACAACAAGCCAATGACAAGAGAATTCCCTATATGATGGATTCTGAGACAGTAGGAGTGCCCAGCAGCTACTCAGAGCTGCACAGATGACAAGGCTGGTCTCCAGGACTCAGTGAGCCTCATCTTGAAGGGGACAACATCATGTCCAGATATCTCCTTGTCTTGGATTACAGGGAACTAACTGCCCCTATTGAAATGATGGCTGATGTGTAGCTAGACCAGGTCCATCCAACTGGGCTTCCGATCACTCATTAACTTGTAACAGAGTTGATGGCTGTCACCAAATAAAAACCGATTTACCTGCACTTAGAAAGGAATTGTCTTAATATATTGGGTGACCACAGGGCACTTGTCGCTCCCACTTCCCCCAAGATGGTTTTCTTTTCAAGCCGCCTGCTGTCTGTGCACAGAGAACATGCAGGAGAAGACCACACCTGTGGGAGCAACCTCGTGAAGCACAACTTCATATTAGCTTGTTGTTCCTTCATTTCATCACCCGCCCTTCCCCTTCCTCCACGCCTTCCCCATCCCAACCAAAGGAGGGATTTATTATAAGAATTTCTAGCTGTTCTGGCACCGGCAACAGTATTTTCTCAAGCACTACATGTATCCGAGATTTGTCTCGACATGGTCCATTTATTTTAATTTAGAACTGTCAGTGGCAGGGGGTGGGAGAGAAGTAATTAAATTTTTGACTAGCACGGAAAAGCATTTGAAGTCTTTAGGCCGCGGTGTAATCCTTGCCGGTGTTGCTCTTCTTCTGCTTGTCAGATCAAAGTCTCAATCCCGAAAAACTCACCCGTGCTTCCGTTAATTATTTCACACGACGATGTTTGCAAATCATGGTCCTGTGCGATGCATCTCGTTCTTAGCTTTAGTCAGGAGGTGGCCTTCCTTAGCTGCTCCGCTCCCTGAGCCACTCAGCCTTCACCTAGGAGAAAGGATGCCTTTCCAAGCTGTTTTTACACTTAGGAGAGTGCTAAGCACGTTGCAATGTAAGTAGACTACCGAAGAAGTCTGTTTTCCTATATGAAGCTTAGTTTTCGCAAAATTGATCTCACAGATTGATCTCCTGTTCAGTCCTGTATTGTCTCACCGCTTTCTGATGTCTTGTCTGTGCCCTGAGTAATTTTTACCTAAGAAATGTAAACCATTGATTTGGGGGCTTTCCCCCTTATTTCTTTTTCCATCTCCAATTGCTTGTCAGATCAATGAGGCTAATTTTATGTGAAATCAGTAAAGGTTTTGGTTCAGAATTAAAATTAGCATTAGTGGGACATGGGCAAGAGCATCACACAAAGTCTGAAGCAGGTTTTGTGTTGTTCTTTGGAATATGACATAAAGAGCAGCCCTCCACACCCTGTCAGACCCGATCGTTCACGAAAACTGCAAAATCAATAAATACAAGAAAAACCAAGACCCTCCTGTCTGTAACTGAGCCTCTGTCTGACACCTTCCTCACTGTTAAAATGGGAGAGAAGGTACAGGATATTGCGGGGCAGTTGCACAGCCCCGCAATCCTGAAGTGGTTCTTTTCTTTTCTTTTCTTTTCTTTTCTTTTCTTTTCTTTTCTTTTCTTTTCTTTTCTTTTTTCTCTTCTCTTCTCTTCTCTTCTCTTCTCTTCTCTTCTCTTCTCTTCTCTTCTCTTCTCTTCTCTTCTCTTCCCTTCCCTTCCCTTCCCTTCCCTTCCCTTCCCTTCCCTTCCCTTTCCTTTCCCTTCCTTCCTTCTTTCCTTCCTTCCTTCTCTCCCTCCCTCCTTCCCTCCCTCCCTCCCTCCCTTCCTCCCTCCCTCCCTCCCTTCCTTTCTTTAGTGAGGACAGGGCTCACATCTCAGAGTCTAGGGGTCCTGGCTTCAGGGTCATGGAAGGGCATGCTGGAGGAGGCACCTGCCTCGCAGACTACAATCAGGTAAACTAGGAAGGAAAGGAACCCAACAGGCCCCCAGAAATGCTGTTGGAGAGTTTTGCCAACGCTAGCCAAGCACGAGCCACCCTCACGCTCAGGTCATGGAGCTGCTTACTGAAAACGGAAAGAAACACGAGAAGAACCGGGCTCTCCCAGCAAGAACGCCTCACTCGGAGTCCTGCAAACCTCAGCATAAACTTGACACACGCGTGACATAAACTTCATACATATTAATGGTTCTCCTCTCACTGAAAAACAGTGCTCGTGGCAGAATCGTTATTCATGTGGCCCGAAGAGAATTATATCGCCAAAAATTTTAATAAAATACTTTTGTTATAAAAGTAATACGAACCATATTACAGCGGGCATGAGAAGAAAGTGGAAACAGTATCTTGGGTTTCATCTCCCTGTGTGTCTTTGTCTTGCCTGTGTCATTGCCTCTTTAAGCTCAAACACATTCAAAGCATTTTTATTTATTATTTATTTTTATCATAAACACATTATATTATTCCTGGTTTGCACAATTCTTCTTAAGTGAGTACATTGTAATTTACTTCCTTTGGTTCCTTTTCTTCCCCTGAGTTTTTTTTTAACATATAATTATAAACAATGCTGAAAACAACAGTTTGTGGCCTACAAATATTTTTAGTTAGTTTCTTAAGCGAGATTCCCATATGTGAAATTAACAGGTCAAAATTCTGGCTATGTCTTCTGCGAAATCATTTTTCCCCCCTTTTAAAAGGATGCACCAGTTTGTAATGTCAAGAGCCATCTACGAAATACAAATCTGCCACCCTTGGCTGATGTTCTGTTATTATGAGTTCAGAAGCCGATTTACTCATTTCTTAGTGGAAATGCCTCTTTAATCTTCATGTGGTGGGCTGTTTGCAGGCCTGTGCGCTTCATGTGTAGACTTGCTGGTTGCAGCTCCCCCTTCCCGAGGTATCCGCTCCTGATCTTGACTTTGCCAGATGGGTTTCATTACTGAGTGACTTGCTGCAGGGCTGGCTTTTAACCCTCATCTCTTGCACCGTCTATTGCTCTTCCTCCTTGTGCCGTTTTCTCCACTCAGCCTCTGTTGACCTCTCCACGCTCTCTCTCTCCCCCTTACCATGTTCTCTGTGTCTTTTGCGGCTTCCTTTCCTCAGTCACACCTCAAGGATGTGCACTCTCTGCTGTGCACTCCCATCCCGGGCTTCGTTCTCCTGTTAGAGGGCTCTGCCTTTTTTCACCGTTTACGTTCAACTCATCGATGGTTACCTGAATTCAACTAGCTTTCTTATATTCCAATTACTTGCAATATGTCTGAAGGCTAAAACAGCAGATTCAATTCCAAATCACTTTCCATCTTCCTTGCCGTTTTCCCCATCTTTCTCATGACATCTACACCCTTGGGATGCTGCACGGAGATGTCCAGGGTCCTCCTTTGGTCTTCTCTTGCTACTCTGCTTGATCACAAGGCATGCATCTGAATTGATCCCTTTCCCCCCATCTTCACTTTTGAAGTGAGCCCATATAGTTGAGGCCATCGCCATTTCTGTGAACTTTTACTTTTAAATTTTTAAAAAGATTTATGTGTATGAATGCTTTACCTACATGTCTGTATGGGTGCACCCCTTGTGTGCCTGGTGTCAGCCCAGGCCAGAAGAGGGCATCGGATCCCCTGGAACTGGAGTTATGGATGGTTGTGAGCCACCATGTGAGTGCTGAGAATTGAACCCAGGTCTCTGCAAGTGCTTTTAACCGATGAGCCATCTCTCCAGATCCGGGTTTTTGCAGTTTTTTGGTTTCTGTTCTGCACATTCCATTTGTTAGACAGACAAATGCTTTGAGGACAAAATTAGACAGTATGCTGGGTCGCTCAGCACAGTTGGAGTCACCTGGGGAGAGGGAACTTCAGTCTAGAAAACGTCCCCATTGGATGGGCCTGTAGAAAAGACTGTGGGGCTTGTCTTGGTCATTGATTAGGACAGGTCCAGGTCACTGTGGGAGGTGCCACTCTGGGCGGGTGGTCCTGAGTTGTCTAAGAAAGCAGGCTGAGAAAGCCACAAAGAGCAAACCAGTAAGCTGTGCTCCTCTGTGGTCTGGACTTCAGTTCTGACCTCCTGGTTCCTTCTCTGAGTTGACTTCCTTTTGTCATGAGCCACAGCCTGGAAGTGTGAGGTGAAATACACTCTCTTTCTCCGAGCTGCATTTGGACAGAGTCTTTATTACGGCAGCAGACGGTACATGGACACACCTTACAAGTGTGGGTAGTTACTGAATGAACACACTCCAACCATATTTGTTGTATCATTTGGACAGTAGAGAGTCACTAAAAGATCTGGCCATTCGGATGCTGTTTGGGAAGAAAACTGTTGGGGGCCCGACAGAATCTTGCAGGATGGATTCCAGAAATACACAGTTGGAAATCATGTGAACCTCCTTGGTATCCATTGCAGTCTTGAGTGTGGAGATGATGAGTGTGCAGACTAAGGAGATGAGACACCACAGACGCTCTGCGGGAGCCCACGGGCAGCTCAGTGGGTCCATTCAGCTTGGCAGCTGGCACGGTCTTTGCAAAGGTGGATTGGTGAACTGATGGAGGCTGGTACAGGTGTTGTCCGAGGTCCCCGACCGAATGAGATGCTGGGACAAACAAGAATCACATAATTTCAGTGTTTAACTATGAAGGGACAAAAAGAGGTAATAAGGCAGTGTGGCATTGAGGGAGGGCTTCCGTTTCAGATGTAGCAGCAGGAATGCATTCTCTGTGTGGAAACAGAAACTTAGCAGGGTGGCAGGAGGCTGAACATAGAAGGCAAGAGGCTGGTGTGTGAGGAAGCTTGCTCATTTGCTTGTGTGTGTGGTGTAGGGGCTCGTCTTGCCCCAAACAGAAGACTGACAGGTGCGTTTTCTTGAGACTGAAGCAGTGGTTGTGGAAATCGCTGGGTTCTCTTGTTGTTGTTAGTGTTGTCCCTGTCTTAGTTTGGTGTAAGCCCTACAATTGAGGGTTTTATTAGACTTCTTGCATTTTCTTCGATGCAGACCTCACTTGTGAATGTGGAGAAGTCAGTACAAGGTAGGTGAATACACCAAGTGGGGCCTTTACTTTCTAAGGAGTCTTCGCCCTGACTTGATCCAACTGTCGAGCTTACACTGACTCATGCGGTAGGAGCTGTCACTTGAGAAACCGCTTACAGGCCACATGCACAGCATCTTTCGCTGATGAGCCAGGTTCCCCAGATGCTGTTGACCATATATTTCCACTGTCATGAGCGTCGGCATTCCACAGCTGGGCACTATTATAAGCTTCACCGTATCAAAACGTGTCTCCAGCCGGTGCCCATGCTTTGCAGTGGAAACAGACTTGTTCTTATTTTTGCTGATTTACAAATGTAGGATCATCAACATCCTGGAAGGCTGAAGGGTAGCTTTGTTGTTCTTATATCTGTGGTAATGATATGGGGCCTGACCTCAACTCTGCTCTTCAGGACCTTTTAAAATTGGCCTTTGGTTCTTTTCAGAGTCTTGGGTACAGATAAAGGACCAGGCAACAGGGTGGAACCACGACCCTACTGCGAGAGGTAAAGCCTCTGAGTCTTCATCGTCAGTTGGATTGGATCAATATGTCCAGTTTATTTATTGTATCAATAAAGCAGTCAGCTGGTCAACTCGCCCCACCCTCTTAGTTCTCCACATCACACTCTTACTGTGGGAAGAAACAATACAGAGGCTTTTGCTCACCGTGTTTGCTCTGGCTTTCTGTGGAAGAGGGAGGATTTTGTCCACCGCCCACCCTATGAATTTCACTATCTAGATCCAATCTACTGAATTGTGTTGAGTGAACTCTGGTTAATCCTGATTGGCTGTTCTGACAGGTTGAACAGGCTCAGGCTAGCAAGGGCCGTTTCGGCAGGATAGGTTCCTTTAAAGATGAATTTTAGCATAAAGCGCGAGAGGATATTTGTTGACAGAGTGCTGTTTCATAAAGCAGGAGAAGTACATAACTGCTTCATTAGTTCTATTTTCTTCTTTCTTGAACTCAGGAACACTTTCTATTTCTCTCTGCTTGCTTACAGTTGGACTGTCTGGGAGATGCAACTTCAGGTTGGAGTGGGGGTAGGGGTGGGGTGTAGAGACTTGAGATCTTAAAGTTTTGCTGATCAATAACATATGAAGGTTTTCAATAGGGGCACCATGCCTACGAAGGCTTGCATTATCATGAAACCTCAGAATTGGCAAGTGGAGATTTCCCCAGACACGTGATTTACCTCTGTAAGCTGTTTGGGAAAGCAGTGCCTACTCATGAAGACCATCCGTTCACATGGAAAACTTGCATTGGTTTGTTAACAATCCATTTGGAAGAGTGATTTGGGAACATGGACTTACGTCCCCAACACATACCTGAATGTGGTTACCTAGTGCTAAGAGAACACTGGTAAACAGACTTATACAGCTACATCATCCTGCAAGCTTAAGACACAGCATGCAGACGAAAGGGCCTCAGCATGGTGGATCTCACCTCTGCTTGTGGATTATGAGGTCATTCTGTAGATCACTTAATACCTGGCAGAAGGAATGACTTTTGTCTCCTCTGATAAGTGACCGCCCCACAGCCTGGAGCCCTAGTCCAAGTTCTCGTGACTTAAAGTGATTCTAAGAAAATTTACACTAGGGGTGAGCCTTGGTTTTATTAAAACATAATTATTTATTTAGCTGAAATAAGTTAACACAAGGTATTTTGTCATTCTAAACAACTTAAATATTTTGTTAATTTTGTAATAATATAAAGAAATATGAAAGATTGAAGCACAGTCCTGTAGCATGTGCTTACCTTTAGACCTTTGGAAATACCTGCACAGGGTTCCTTAGCCTTCGGTGCTCTCGGGATACCAGTCAACAGGTCAGAATAACAGTATGCACCCATGATCCAGTTCTTTTCTATGGCCAGTTTGTTAATGCTTTTCTTTTGTCTCCCTCCCTTCCTTCTTTCCTTCCTTCTTTCCTTCCTTCCTTCTTTCCTTCCTTCCTTCCTCCCTCCCTCCCTCCTTCCCTCTCTTTCTTTCTTTCTTTCTTTCTTTCTTTCTTTCTTTCTTTTTCTTCCTTTTAAAATATTTTAATTATTTTTAGTTGTGTGTGTGGTGGGGCATAGCATGAATCTAATTGTTCTTAATAAGAAAAACCCAGAGTCAGATATTAGGGGGTGGAAACGGAAAGAACAGAGAAGCAGAGAAGTCTTCAACCTCCTAGTGCTGGGATTAAAGGTGTGTGCCACTACTGCCTGGCCTCTATGACTAACTAGTGTGGTTAGCTCTGCACTCTGATCTTCAGACAAGCTTTATTTGTTACAGCACAAACAAATGTCACCAGAGTTAGGGGACAGCATTTGTCATCCACACAGTGTTGGATGCCCTGGAGCTGGAGTTACCAATAGGTGTGAGCCCCTTGATGTGGGCCCTGGAGCTGAAATTAAATCTTCCGCTGCAAGGCCAGCACCTCTCTAAACTGCGGTGTCCTGAGTGAGTCATGTCCTCTTATGATGACTTGATTTTCTCAGCCATCACTTGTTACTTCATATAGCGCTGACTTGGTGTCTTCATCACAAGCATTGACTTGATTGGCAATTATAAAGCACAAGAATTGGTACCTAATACATTTTAAGAACGAGAGAACAGATCCTTAAACTCATTCTTTTCATTGATTTAATTCTTTCCTCAAGATCAGATAAAATCAATGCACAGTCTTTCTCAAGTATTTATTCTTTCTGCTCCTCACTGACTTTTAGATCTGTGTTTTAAGAGTTCAGGGATAAAGCTGCTACAACAGGAAGACTCCATCAGCGCTCTCAACATGACAACGGAGAACCGTTTTCCTAGCTATGCATTCCACCGAAATCACTTATTTGTAATTTCAAGGCCCCAGGAAAACTTGCTTTCTGACGCTGTCCCCGGACTTTTAGCACCCACACAAAGTGACCCTGAGTCGAACCTTGCCGTGCTTTCAAAGTCAGGCTGACTTGGGCTTTGTCAGCCCAGGTTCATCTGGTCACTTCTCTGGATCCCAAAGCTAGACCCAAACAAGAAAATTGTAAATTGCTTTCCGAGTATGTGTTGCCTGCAGGCTCAGCCTAGCTCTCAAGGGACTTGGTATTGCAGACTTGGAAATATGCAGAATGCCCCATGGCCCTTGATGTAAACTCATCTGCGAAGGTGACCTCACGGTGTAGAGAGTAGGCGGACTGCGTTCTCTCACCTGTTGATCACACAGTCCCATTTTCTTCCTGCTCTCCCATGTGCTGTGTGTCACTCTCATTGGCTGAGTTCGAGGAGTACCGCTGGTGGTGACTTAAGTGAAAGGAGCCGGACCGTAGCAAAAACAATAGTAAAATTTTTATGAACTCACTTCAGAGAGGAGTCTAGACATCTCCTTTGCCTTTATCCGCTTTGGATCAGCCCTTTTGAGCCAGTCCACCATACAGAACCCGCTTTCAGGGGCGATACCATCAGCTAACACAGGACAGGCAGCAGGGCAGGCTGGCAGCTACGAGGACTCTGGGACATTAAGAGTTCATTTGGCGTGTCTATGACCTCCATTTCTGTGACCCCGTGTCCCAAAGTGCTTTAATAGTGAGTAAATAGTTCTCTTCAAAGGAGACTTGGTCCAGTTTATCAGGACTCTGGCTATCTGGCTCTCGATCCATCATTGTTGTTGTCTGTGAGGTCTTCTGTGGAGGAGAGGTTTTCACTGTGTGTCTTGGAATTGTGTCCATAGTGCATGTGTTTCTAAAACTGTTGTGAATATCATGTTATTAAGGGCGGAGCTATTACACTCAAAACTGCCCACTCTTGCAAAGGCATTGAGGAGTCTTACACTAGAAGGCATATCCACTGTTGAGTTTACTGCTTGTTCTAGAAGAATCTTTGCTGAGTGGATGAAAAGCCTTTTACAATACCAAGCAACAGTAACAGCATCAAGCAGGCCATTGAACCATGCGGCATCGATTTGCCAGTCTACTGTCTATTTACATGAGAAGCCTGGACTCCACTCTGCTCGGCATCATGTAGGATGTCACGAGGTGCTGGGCAGCCCCCCAGTGCACGCTGGTGCAACAAGAGCATGCTGATTGCATTTCCTCTCACGCAGCTTCTGCAGGGCTTCCAGCTGCTCGCAAGGAGCAGTCCAAGCCTTAGAAAACCCCTTGTGTCCGAAGTCTTCTTCTCAGGGAGAAACCCTGGGGGAGGGGTGGGAATGGAACAGTTATTTTCACAAACCGCTCTGCTTCAGGAAGCTGCCTGTTACAGCGAGTCACGTTTCTCTTGTTTACTGGCAGGGGACATTTCTGTTGCGTAGTTCTTTTGTTCTCCCCAAGTATAATCTCTGTCGCACATGGAGCACAGACAATGTAGATGACCCTGTCTTCCATGCACAGAGTTCCCTGTCAAGATATTGTTGTCCTTCCCTGGGCCCGAGTTCCATTTTAGTGCAAAAGAGAAAAAAAAAAAGAAATGAAAAGAAAAGAAACAATAGAGATAAATTTAGACACTGATGGGAAAAGTCAAACTGCTCACTGTCCACCCTTGGAAGCCACGCCCAGCAGGCCACTTCCTCTAACCTTCCCAGGGATCCCCAGCCACACAGGGTAGCTCCTGTGAACCACGGCAGACAGATGATTAACTTGAGACTCACCCCTTCCGTGATAAGTTCATGTCCCAGGCCTCTCTTTTCCCTTTTCTAAAACAACAAAACAAAACAACACACACACACACACACACACACACACAGAGCAAAACAGCAGCATCTAGCCTACAGTTAATCTCTCTGAACTTAACCCTTCAAAGCTGTTTTCCTTTGTGAGCACAATGTTCCGATCCTTTCTGACTTCGTTAGTCTGGTTTCCCCAGTGGTCTGTAAGGAGGTCTCTATTAGGCTCATCTCTCCTTCAGGACCAACAGCTCCCAGCAGCTCCCTCTCATCTGTTTGTATACTCTCTGCTCCCTCCAATTCTAGACAATGTGAGTGGACCCAGCGGTGTGGAGAGACATTTATCAGCGTGTGAGGCGGGCGACGGGTTCTGAGAGTATCTAAACTATGCTCTACTTGTGTCGAGATCTATGTGTCTGCTGTAGTGGTCCAGATAATAAGCGCGGTAAGAGTGCAATCTCTTCTTGGGCTGTCTTGTTAATGAACTGTGAAACCAGACTGATGCCGTCCTAAACACAGCGCGGTGTCACCGGGAAATAATACGAGGCCTGAAGCCCTCTGCCGCACCCCTGGTGTATCGTGGGTTGTCATCACCATCCTCCACTTTTCAGTATCTGTACTGATTATAAACACACTGAGTAGGAGCTACAGCTTATACATGAATGTCACTAGCATAAGTGCATTTATTCACAGCCGGCTTTTCAAGCAAATGTAAGAAGCCCACATGGCATTTCTATTCGCACGTGTCAGACATAGCTATTTGACCTGCATATGCACAAATACGCTTGAAATAATTCATCCAGCTAAGCAGATACAATGACCTGAGAACAGTTTCCTAAGCCTGCAAGCTTTCCCTTTAGCTTCAGTTCCTCTTGGGGGAGGGTTTCCCTGCCGTCTTTCGCTCTTTAAATCTCTCCTTCTCAAACACAGATGGAAGAGAATGTGGCAGGACGGACGGGAGAAAAGTAGACAGCTATCCAAAGTACACAAACGAATGGGGAAATTGAGAGACAGGGCTGAGAAAGAGAAATCCTGCTGTTGCTTGCTTTTTAATCCCAGGGAAAAATATAACTGGCTATTGACCAACCAGCCCACAGTGACCATGGCTAAAAGGGTTTAACAGGGAGACACGGGACACAAAAAGAAACTCTCATTTGCATGAACCTTTTATAATCTCACAAAGTACAAACAGTTTTATAGTATTTGAAAAAAAAATAACCTCACCAAAATCCTAAACATATTTTGCAATGGAAGAGGGTACTCTCAGCTAGTCAAAGCATTTTATAAAAGAACACCAGACTTCTGAGCTCTGAATTCCTCCACCGCTCTCTCCTCTGATATCGGTGAACCCTGCATGGTCTTAACCCAGCATCATCTTGCCAGGACAGCTCAGAGCTCTCTGGCTGGAGATGCCCGGCATCTAGAATGTGTCTCCTCATTCCGGACACCACTTCTCATCTCCAGCCTCAGCATTGTGCCTCTTCCTATTACCTTGTCATGTTTATCTCCTTGGGTTGCTATCGGCCCCTTTAGTTACTGCCATGCTGTTTGCTGCCAAGTTTTTTTTTTTTTTTTTTTTGCAAACTGGGAGTGAAGATGTTCCTCCTGTGTTAGAGGAGATGAAACTGTGTTGTCTGGCGTAGGGGATGCAACACAGAGCAGGTACAAGAGAGGTGAGGGGTGTTTATAACCCTAGTCCAATGGTTACCGTGTTAGGAACACATGCCGAACATGTTATGGCGTGTTCCTTTTATTTGCTATGTATTCTTACTCATGATGGTGAATGTTGGTGAGTCTCCTTGTGGTAGGATGTGCAAGCGATTGTGAGCAACAGCTGCCACAGTCACAGGAGAGGCGGATCAGTGTGAGAGAGGACAGGACACTGTGGGACAGGGCTCTTCATGGTGGGCATGCAGTGGTATCTCGGGTTGCATATCTCTTGCTGGGGACTGTCCCATGCACTGCAGGCTGCTTGGAAGTCCCTATCCTCTACACATTAGACGTCAGTAAGACATACACCTGGGACTCTTGTGATTATACTGTCTTAGGACTCTGCCCAGTCTTCCCCCAGGTGGAGAAGGATCTAGTTAAGGTCCTGTAGCAGCAACAGGCATGTCTTCTCTCGCTCTTACTCTATCTCAAGTCAAGTCAGAGCATCTTCATCCTGCACACATCTCCTGAGACCCCAACACTCATCATTTCCTGAAGTCACTGTTCATGAGTCACCTTTGTGGGGAGGTGCCTGTCCATCTTTTTTTTTTTTTTTTTAACAGTGCACCCCTGCCAACAATCCCGTCACCTCTTCCGCCTTACTAATTTTACTTCACATTATGTTTTCCTTCCTGGACTGATATTTTTACTGTTCACCTGACTTGTGGTTGACCTCATTCCCAAGAACTTAAAATCCAATGAAACTGAGACTTGGAATCGTTCACTGATATAGTCTGCATAGAACCTGGCCCGTGTTGGATGGATGTGTGTGGTTTGTTGAGTCAGTGAGTGACTGACTGAGTGATGTGCCCTGTGGGAGACAATCCGGAATCAATAGTCTGCCGAGGAGAAACACTTCAGGGGACTTTTCTCATAGATAGCCCACAAGTCCTCCAGTCTTCGTTTGTGGTTATTTAGTACTCTGGATTCTTCCCACCATGGAGGAGTTATTTAAAAAGTGATAGTTCTCATATGCAAGTGGAGTAGCTCCATGGTATTTAGTTTTTCTCTCCCGTGGAAAAGAACGCTGCAAGACTGTCGTTCCTTTGTCCTTTGCTAAGTTGTTAGGAAAATGCTGAGGAACTGAAGCTAGAAATTCAGCCAACAGCTCCACAAGCTTACTGAGGTAGTTTCTCATCGAGAGGAAAGTAAACTGGGGAAGCAAGCGGGATAAAATGTGCCAGCAATGTCCATGCCGACTAGCACCGAATGTGTCCTGTTGGCAGAGGGACTCTGGATTCACAAACAGCTCACCATTTGTGGGGACTCTAGGGCTCCCACATTCCCAGTCTTGAAATGAGAGGCTGCTAGATTATGAAATGACTTGGGAACAGGTATATGGCTGAGGGTCTTCAAGCTTTTACCGTCCGCACGTCACTCTTATTATGTTGAAGAAAATATGACTTTGGCTCAGGGGCAGTGTGGTGATTTGAAAGAAAATGGTCCCCAAAGGGAGTAGAACTATTTGGAGGTGTGGCTTTGTCGGAGTAGGTGCAGCCTGGTTGGAGGAAGTGTGTCACTGTGGAGGCGGACTTTGAGGTCTCATATATGCTCAAAATACTGCCCAGTGTCTCTGACCACGTCATGTTGCTTGAGTAAGATGTGGAATTCTCAACGACTTCTCCAGCACCGTCTCTGCCTGCAGGCCGCTCTGCTTCCTCCGTGAGGATAATGGACTAAAGCCCTGAAACTGTAAATCACAGTGAAATGTTTCCCTGTGTAAGAACTACCATGGTCATGGTGTCTCTTCACAGCCTAACTGAAACAGGCAGTATCTATAATTCAGACAACTGGGGATCAAATACAGCTTCACCCTCACTAACTGACACCTTTGTGAACATACATGCCTTATCGTTCAGTTCAGCCTTGTTCCCTCGTGAGTGAAGTGTAGACACCGGTTATATTACTTGTGGAGTTGTTGGGTTTATTAAATGCGGCCATTTGCTGAAGTCATGGCACAGATTCTGGCTTTCAGACAGCTCGCAGGCCTGCAGACCTTGTGCTAACGTAGTGTAATTCCTTTCCCAGTTTAGACAAAACCCTGAGAACACGGGCATGGGGTCCTTTCTGGTTTCGCTGCACTCAATCCTGGTGCAGTCTAGGCAGAAAAAGCTGAAGAAAACAATGGAAAATACGTTATTTTTCTCATTCATAAAATATCTACCACACTCATTTGCATAAATAGTATTTGTTTATGATGACAATTTTGGAAATTTAGAAAAATCATAAAGGAAAAAATGGGTTATAAAACTTCAGCCTGTATGCGTACGTGCTGAGGGAAAAGGGAGCTATGCCTATCTCCTTTAACAATGAACTCTCTATATTTCAGTAGGAATCAGTAGCTGTTTTGTGAACGCAGCATACACACATGCATACAAAAAATGCAAAACAAAACTCTCTGTCCCACTGTCTCCAGACAACGCCCTTAGCGCATTGGGAAATTTCTTTCCAGAAATTTTCTCACAGCAGATTTGGAATTTGCTCTAAAATATAATTTTGTTTTTCTGAATTTTTTAATTATAAAAGAAATTAAAAACAGGAAGCAGATAATACACAGAAAACTGGCCTAGAATGACTCATGTATGGAATCAGCCTTTCTCTCTCTCTCTCCCTCTCTCTCCACAGCCTCACGTGTGTCTGCATAAGTCTGTTTCTGGCTTTCTGTGTGTATGTTTGTGTGTGTGTGTATGTCTGTCTATATGTCTCTATCTGTCTCTCTCTGTCTGTACATATGTCTGTGTGTGTCTGTCCCTCTGTGTGTTTGTGTGTGTGTCTGTTTGACTCTCTGTGTGTGTCTGTCTGTATGACTTTTTCTCTCTCCTCTCTCTCTATCCTTCTCCCTCCACTCCTTCTCTCTCTGTATCCCTCTCCCCCACCTCTCTTCCCCCTCCAGCAGGCATTCTATCGCTGAGTTGTATACCAGTTTTGTAATCAACATTTTGCGAAGCAGTGAGACCTGGTGCTTAGAACCAGCTGTGTGATTTTCAGCATCAAACTCTCAAGGCTCAGTGTTCCTACCAGAGAAGCGGGATAATAATGTTGTCAATTTTATGGATCAAAACAGCAAATGCACCTGTGGCAAAACTGGATCACAACAGAGTTGCGGTTGCCGGCATCAGTGTGTTCCCATCCTTCCGTGGACAGAGCAGGCTGCTCTGACATGGCCCACTCAGCTTACAGTTTTCCAGATGGGAGACTCCTACCTTCCCTCCATCTTGCTTTGTTGATTTGAGCCTTAGACAGAATCTTGGAGAGGAGTTTCTAAATATGCCGTTGACTCTGAATTCAAGAGTGCCTCAGAATGAAACCTACCAACCCAGTGTGTGGATACGAAATCAGAGGGTCTACAGCTCAAGGTAAGAAAGACTAGGGAGGTTGATCAGCTCCAATGTGTCAGAGAATAGCAATGCAAGACTGGTGTCATAGTTATAGTCACTGCCTTGAAGCCTATGACCATCCAGGGTCACCCAACCTTCAGCCTTCCCGTCATGGAATTTTCTACTTTGGAGTCTCTCTCATTTGAAAAATCATGATTTTTTTTTTTTGCTAGCAAAAAAGGCCAAAAACAACAGTTGTAAACAATATTGTTGTTATAAAGAATTTCAGAAACTTGAAAGGGTTTCTATGGTCCCTGTTTAATAATGCTCAGAGATATTGCCTCTGTCCGTATCCTCAGAAGATGAGCCAATACGCTGTCTGTTTGGGATATTTTATAGACCCCACTGGAGTCCCCTTCCTATTTTAATATCGTGTGTGTGAGTGTTTGAGTGCATTTGTTTCCTAAAGAATGACTTTAACTCTACATGGTATTTGCCAACATTAAATACAGTTTTCTCTTTTTTCTTCCCTTATCCACTGCAATGGACGCTAACAGACGGAAGAGCTATTATATAAGGCACGAATTCCTAAGGGAGCTCTATGTCTGAGGGAAACAGTCTCGATTTAATGCTTGGGGGAAAAGGATGATAGTAGCCTCAGCCCATGACATTTACTGGTCCCTGCTACACACATGCAGAAATACTCAGCAGATTTGCCATTTGAGTAGATTTGACTAATTGCATCATCGTTGGGTGGGGTTGTGAATATTCAATATGCCCTTCCAAAGTTATTCAGTGTTTTCCAAGTTTCCTATAATGAACACTTATAAATGTTGGGAAACAATGTGATTCTACAGAAATCTTATTTCTCAGATGATTTAATCATGCCCACGTTCCTTAAAAGCCATATCACTGGGCCAAGTTTTTCATAGCACAAAGGTTCTTTGTATGGATATGTTTTTTGGATATATATTACTTTGTTGGATCAGAAACAACTTGAGGTTAGGCATGGGGTCTTCTATTCTTGAAGAAATACCCTGTCTAAGAAATACTTAACATACTGTCAGTGAACCACTCAACTGACCATATGAAGAAAGCGATCAGGGATTAATAAATGGCATTTCCCTTTCCCCATCAGATTTACAGGTCACGGTTACAGAGGAAATGTGTGAAGCCCACTCTGGCTCAGCCCGTACTGAGATGTTAGTGGTGACACTGGTGTAAGAAAAGAGGTTTTTGAGGAAAGAAGCAATTTCTCCCCTTTGTAGCCATAGGTAAACAGTTCTGGTGTTAGAGCATTTACCACAGATAATTCTCCTGCTTTGCTGCTGAAGGAAGCTGCTTGGATGTGGGCATGCAGGAGTTGAATTCAATGTCAGACACCTCAGTTACCTCTAGAAGTTCTTGTCCCTTGAGGTTCTGACTTGCTGTGGAAATCCCTCCAAACCAAGGCAACATCTGTGATCTTAAGCGCGCCATCCATAGTAGGGCTTCTGTTAAAATAAAAATACGATGGGAATGGTGGGGTTTAGCATCTTAGACTTGATACACTGAACGACCATCTGTGAGAACAAACCACACCACACCAAACCAAAACCCAAACACCTTGTTTGGCTAGTCAGAAGAGATGCGGGACGTGGGAATAGAAAGAAGTGCGCTAGGCAAAGGTGGTTGGAAACCAGGAGGACAGGCATCAGTCCGAGGCTTACAGGGACTAGTTAGAGATTTTTTTTTTTAAGGTGATTTTCTGGGTGAGGGGTATTTGGATTCTGTTCAGGCTCGAAGGAGTGTGCACCTGCATTGCCTTGTCGCTGAGGCTTCCACACTGTTGCAGTGTTCTTGACAGGACTGGTCCACTGTGCACAGCACGTGTGGTCAGTGATATTCAGACTAAGGCACACATGATGTTAACAGAAGCCCTGAGAGTCCCTGAGTCCCAGGGCCCCTCTCTGTGCCTGGCAAGGGAGCAGTCGTACACGCCCTTTGCTTCACACACAAGGACAATTCTCCCCGGGAGAATGGGAGGTGAGCCAGTTTGCTAATATGGAATGAGCGGAAGAATTATCAGCACTCCCCGAGTAATTAGGGAAGGTGATATGAGCAAATTGGAACCTCAGATGAACTCCCAAGGAAAGACGTTCACAGACGGAGCGAAGCTGAAGTCTGCGAGAGCACACTGCCAGCGTATGAAGTGCACATGGGGAAATAAAGATTGGCTCCTAAGGATAAAACACAGTGTGAGAAGATTGATGTTGCAGAGGTGGGTGTGAATATCCACCCACCCTGGGGAAACACCAGGGGTGAATGACGGAACCCTGAGTAAAACAGATCATCTTGAGAAACACCACAGCACATGCAGTCATAGGCCACCCTTTCAACAGCATGGTTCTCAGTCCCAAGTAGGACCACATAAGAAGGACTCTCTGGGTGGACAGAGATGGCCACGAACTGCCTGCACTGGAATCTGGGCACTGTGTGGAGCTGTGAACCCCCTGTGGTTCTTACCGTGCGTCCCTCTTCAAAATTCAGCATTTCAGCTCTTGCTGGAGAGCTCAGACACACTGCCTGGCCAGTGAGCAGGTCCTGTGCCAAGCAGCTAGATCTCACTCTTGCTAGGGAAGAACATTGTTAACTAAAATAGTTTGTCTTTAGATGCCAAAGGAAATCAAATTGTAATCAAGAGCCGAGAAGGGGCTGGAGCCGTCGAGGCTGTCCACTCTAGACTTGGCATCTCTGCTTGTTCCCAGGCTTGTTAAATCTGTTACGTTTACAGAAGGGAAAGGCTTTATTGCTTTCAGAATTTGTTTTAAATAATGCCTCAGTGAGCCACTGGTGGAACAGACAGAACCTAAGTCCACGGCTTTCTCTCAGGTCCTTGGGCAAACGGAGAGAGATGCAGGGTGGGAGAAACTCAGATTTTATTGAGATGGCCCAGTGAAAACAGGGTGTATTCAGCTGAACTGTGAAGATACAGGAGAAACCGATCAAACCACCACAGAGAGTCTGTGGTGGGGAACGTGTTGCCAGTGGTGTGGAGAAAGGGTTGTTCAGTGGGTAAAGGCACCTGCTACCAACCCGCCCCTCTGTGTTCCATTCCTGGGACCCATTTGGTGGCAGAAGAGTCAACTCCCATAGCACAAGCTTTCTTTTCACCTCTCCACACATGTACACCCCCCACCACACACACATAAATGAATGAGTTCAATTTAAAACAGCGGAAACCTTTCTCTGCAGGCCCAAGAGATACCCTTGTGTTGACTTAAGAATTTAGTTCAAAGGGCTAGAGAGATGGCTCAGTGGTTAACAGCCCTGGCTGCTCTTTCAGAGTACCCAGGCTTGATTCCCAGTACCCACAGGTGGCTCAAACCAAACTCCATTCCTCGGGCATCCAGCCTCTACAGCCTTCACCTGTCCTCTACAGCAACTGTGCGCATGTAATAGGCAGGGTTGACGCAAGCAAAACACCCAAATGCACAAAAATCTTAATATAATAAAAGAATTCAAATTCAAATTAGATGCAAGTATTAAATGCTTATCAACAAAGCTGGTACTTAAATATGCAATCTCATTTAATCCCTGTGCCAAGATCTGAAGTTAAGTTTGTTACTCATGTTGTGACTCGACAATCATGGCTCTTCTCTTCACGGCCCTTATTCCAGGTCTGTCTCGGAGCCGGGGAGTCATGGACATTTGCAGCTCTTCTCAGTTCAGGTCATTTGCAGCCTCCAGCTCTGTTCTTTCCAATAGGTTCATGGCGCTGGAGAGGTTGATTGGCATCCCTGTGAAAGCGGGCAGAGGGAGAAGTGACCGCCTTAGTATCCTCACATCCCTCTCCTCAGTTTCTCCGGGGCTGGGACCTAAGGTGGCCCCAGATCTCTGCACAGTGCTGATCTGCTCCTCTGCTTCCCTTCCTTCTCGTTTGTTGAGCTCCTCCTAAGCAAGGACATAGAAACAAGGCTTTGAACCCCACAACACCGTGGAAGTGAGCATGGCTATAAATGAGACTGCTGAGTGTGTAAATTAGAGGCCGCCTCCTGGGTTGGGTGGGACAAAATAGATAACACAGAGAATGAAAGAATAGCCTCGTGTGGTGGTGTCTGCAATCCCAGCACTAGGGAGGCAGAGGCAGAAAGATCAGGAGTTCAAGGCCATTCTTGCCTCCACGAGACCCTGTTTTAAACAATGACAAAGGAAAGGGAATTTCTTTTCATTTCCAATATAAGTAGGAGAAAGCATTTTCTAGAGTTTAGAGAATAATCCTGGGGTATCTTTTTATTTAAAGTTTTTTTTTCATAAAAGAGAACTGACTTTTGTTACAATGCAAAATGATAGAGAAATTGTTTTTCTTCACTTTTGCAGCATGATATGCCATTGGTCTCTGCCTCATGAAGCTGATAGAGACACTCATCACTGTTTGCTCCTCTTTCACAAGTGGTTTTTTTTTTTTTTTAAACGAGGAAAAGTTAGGAAATACAATGAATTGAACAGAAATCACAGGGTAGGACTGCACTTAAACCCTCCAAGTTATTTATTTCTTTTAATTCCACTTAGCAGAAAGTCAAGCACACATTTAGGCTGCACTTCCCCCAAATTTAAAAAAAAAAGAAAGGAACAACAAAAGAGCCGAATGCTTTGAGGACTAATGGGCCGGGCTGGGGCATCTCACAGTAACATTGTAGCAAGGTTTATATATGGAGTCGGTCTTCCTCTTTGGCACCGGTTCATGAGTGCTGGCAGCAGGCTACTATAAAACAAAACCCTCTGCATCAGCATGGGATAGCTGAACTGTCCTCTGCTCGTCACGCCACAGCTCTTCAGTATTTGGGTTAGTGGGGCCAAGGTGGGGAGGAAGCTATTATCCCACCAAAGGCTCGGAGGGGAAAATTAAAGTCATCAGAACTGGCAAAGCCAGGCCTTTTCTTTGAACACAGGAATCATACTTTCATTCATCGTGACCCCTTGCAGAGGGTAGCGGAGAGAAGAACACGCCTGGGCTTCTATTCCAGAGGAGTCCTTTATAAGGTCTCTTCACGCCCTCCAGAAATAGAAGAGACTTGCTTTTCTGGCAGAGGGAGGTGAGAGGGGCGTGCGAAGTGGGGCGGAGAATCTAAAACGTGGATCTTTGAAGCAGCTCTAAAAGGCAGTGGGAAACAGACCCGCAAACACACAGGGCGCCCAAAGAAGCAGAGGTCAGAGGTGGGGCGGGGTGGGGGGGAATCTAGGGCAGTGCTGGGCCGGGGCATTTGACCAAAGAGAAGCAGCTCTGCTTCCTTCTGTGGGACGCCTCTGACCCCTCGTGTTGGAGGAGCTGCCGACCACTGCCGCTGGCCTTTCGTTGAACATCGGCACCCTCCAGATGGGGACAGCCGCTCATAGAGTATGAATTATCTCCCCCAGAGAGAGGTTCTTTCTCTCCACATCTTCGCTTAAAGTTTATAGGCAATAATCCGACATTGTGATAAAGACAACAAAAGCCTGCCCTGTCTACTCCGGGAGCATCCCCAGCTCCCTTGACAACACACCCCACCCCACACACCCCATCTTTCAAGGATCACAGTCTAGAGAGAGACCTCGGCAGAGATTTAATCCAAAGAAAGTCTTTCCTCAAAGTTTAATAATAGAAGCGTAGACCTGAGGAAAATACCAAAACCCTGTTTATAGAAATACTAGGGGCCTTTATGCCCATCAAAAGTAGAGCCAGGAAACTCTTCTAGTTCTCAGGCATTTTCTAGAACCTCTCTCCTTGAGTATTTTTTTTTTCAAGAGGGATTAATCTCATAGTTCTGTGAAATGCTCCCAAATTTCATCTGGGAACTGTTCCTCATCGCCCAGGTAGTGGCATAGGCACCGTTAGGCACTAAAAATACAATACAATAAGTGAGCGCTCTTGCCAGAGATCATTCAGCATCAAGTGCCCGTCCACGCAGCCACACAGCACTTCCTCTGTGGGTGATCTAATACAGGGGACAATACAGAACAAATAAATGGATTTCCTCCCCTTCGGTGACCAAGCTGTCCCCATTGTGTATGCCTTCGTGGGGCACTGAAAACTGGGAAGTGTCTTGACAAAGGACGGCTCTAGCCTGCAGGATTGAAGGTTCTTTCTCACTATTCTCTGTTTCTCAGATAAGTCCGTTCATTGTTTTCCCCGGTCCACCAAGCCTGTGACTAAACATGGGGTGCCTGCCACTGAAGTGGGCACTGATGGTTGGACTGGCCAGTGAAGAGACCCTTGGAAATGTCTCTTGGTTTTTTTATAGAATGGGCTGGGTCGTGGGACCTCTGCGGTTAATCAAGAAGACCAAAACTGGGGGAGGGGCAAGATGTGGACTTGGTGTGTATATATGTGCACGCCAGGTTGTGCAGAATAAGAGCTCAGAGTCAGGGTGTAGTCCAGGGGTCTAATCCGTGTAAAGGACTGGGTGTTACCCATCAGTACAGGGAGAAACAGACAAATTGAGATAGTGAGAAAGTGACCAAGATTCTAGACTGCACTCTCATTTTGGTTCTGTAACCAGAGGACTTCGGACAGCACGCTCACAGGCTTCCTGGGAACTCTGCAGAGTGGAAAGCAGAACGGAGCCTCCCAGCTTCTGTAGAGGCTCCTGGTCCATCCTGCCAAACAGACACCAGAGGCGGCCCTGTGGGCTGCCCTGGCCTTAAACTGGAACCTAGAGGCGTTCATGGGTTCCATAAACGTTCACTATGAGCAGAGTATTGGGAAAGCGGTAGGTGTATTTAAGACACACTCCCACACATACGGGGTTACATCACTGCCGGATTTAAACACACGCAAGGCCTAAATGACTTCATCCCAGAAAGGCCATTGTCTCGGTTCCTACTCCGTCATGTGGCTATTTGCTTGACCATTCTCTGCCTGCTACCTTGGGCTCTGCCTTTGTTTTCTCTCCTATACCTGGAACACACTTGGGGAAGAAACAATGTATGCCCCTGTGAAGGCAACTTCCCCTCTGGCTCTCAGGCCTTTGTCTCTCAGATGAGCGTGTCCCCAGCTGAGGCGGTGACACTTTTTGTCTCTCAGATGAGGGTGTCCCCAGCTGAGGCGGTGACACTTTTTGTCTCTCAGATGAGGGTGTCCCCAGCTGAGGGGTGACACTTTTTGTCTCTCAGATGAGGGTGTCCCCAGCTGAGGGGTGACACTTTTTGTCTCTCAGATGAGGGTGTCCCCAGCTGAGGGGTGACACTTTTTGTCTCTCAGATGAGGGTGTCCCCAGCTGAGGGGTGACACTTTTTGTCTCTCAGATGAGCGTGTCCCCAGCTGAGGCGGTGACACTTTTTGTCTCTCAGATGAGGGTGTCCCCAGCTGAGGCGGTGACACTTTTTGTCTCTCAGATGAGGGTGTCCCCAGCTGAGGGGTGACACTTTTTGTCTCTCAGATGAGGGTGTCCCCAGCTGAAGGGTGACACTTTTTGTCTCTCAGATGAGGGTGTCCCCAGCTGAGGGGTGACACTTTTTGTCTCTCAGATGAGCGTGTCCCCAGCTGAGGCGGAGACACTTTTTGTCTCTCAGATGAGGGTGTCCCCAGCTGAGGGGTGACACTTTTTGTCTCTCAGATGAGGGTGTCCCCAGCTGAGGGGTGACACTTTTTGTCTCTCAGATGAGCGTGTCCCCAGCTGAGGGGTGACACTTTTTGTCTCTCAGATGAGCGTGTCCCCAGCTGAGGCGGTGACACTTTTTGTCTCTCAGATGAGGGTGTCCCCAGCTGAGGGGTGACACTTTTTGTCTCTCAGATAAGGGTGTCCCCAGCTGAGGGGTGACACTTTTTGTCTCTCAGATGAGGGTGTCCCCAGCTGAGGCGGTGACACTTTTTGTCTCTCAGATGAGGGTGTCCCCAGCTGAGGCGGTGGGTGACACTTACAGGTTGTGCTGATTGGCCAGAGTGACTGCTCAGGCTTTTGCTTACTGGGCTGTTTTTCCTTACGTATTTTACGTATTTCTGAGCGTGGCTCCTCAAAACCAGATTCCAGTGCTTCTAAATTGCTCAGCTCACAGACTTCCCAGATCATGACATTCGGTGACATATCCACTGGCTAAGAATGCCCAAGCTGGCCTGCAATGTATTCTGAAGACATTCATCTCTCCACGGCTGAGGCAATGCCCACACTCACTCCTGTGGAAAATTCCACAAGGGCATTCAAGGTATCCTGCCATCTTATCTCATTGTCCTGTAACCATATCTTCCCAGAGGACTGCAGTTCAGCCAAACCGGACCATCTCCAATGTCTACATAAACTGTGGTTTCTGCTGTAGAGCTTAGCTGATATTTTATTATTTTATAATGATATCCGTCCTGCACGATTCCTCTGTGTCTTGCCCGTTTGCTATCACTGGCCTTGTTTTCTCTTTTGCCTGTTTCTTTTGTGCGCACCACTCAGGAGATTTCAGCGTGTTCACGGTACCCTTCAAGTGTCTTCACTGCCAAATTCCAGGATGTTTTCACAAAACCACTAAAGTAATTGTGGACTTTCTGTCCATCACTCGGGCAGTGCAATCCTTCCCTGAAAAATGTCTCTACTGTACTGGCCTGTAGGCAAGTCTGTGGGGGCATTTTCTTGATTAATGCTTGGGACAGGAGGGCACAGCCAACTGTTGCTGGTGTCACCCCCGGGCAGGTGGTCCTGGATTGTGTAAAACAGTAGACTGAACAGTGATGGAGTATAAGGCAGTAAGCAGCACTCTTTCATGGCCTCTCCTTCAGGCTGCCTCCAGAGTCCTGTCTTCATTTCCTACCCTGAGTTTCCTCAATAGTGGACGACAAGCTATAAGGAATCTTTTTCTTCCCAAGTTGTTTTTGCTTATGGTTTTGACACAGGACCAGAAACCTAACTAAACGGAAATGGGCACCAGAAATATTGTATTACAGTGACAGACCTGACGGCATTGTCTTTGGGAGGATCGTAGAGGCATTTGGAACTTTGGGCTGACAAAAGTCACCAAGCGCTCAGAGCACTGCAGGAATTTGAAGGACAATGCTGAGAGCAAGGCCGAAGATGGAGGCTGGGGTTGTGATGCCGCAAAGAGAAGCAAAGATTGTCTGTCACGGCCGTCTGTATGGTCTTTGGAATTGAGAATCCGTAGTTTTGGTTCAGCTGGGACTGAACAGTCAGCTGTGAGGAGCAAGAGACCAGCATCCCTGAGATGACGTCTTCTGGGAGGTCTTTCCGCAGAGTCTGCAGGTAGAAGCTGAGGTCTCAACGGGGCCAAGGAGGCCTCTCAAGCTGGCAGCCAAACTCGGTAGCCCTGGTTTTGGTGGCATGGAGGCTGTAGGATTGAAGAGGGTGTGGAGAGCCAAAGCTCTGTACGGTGAGAGGCCCGGAGAGGCCATTGGTGAAGGTGCCGCCTCAGTTACTGTAGAAACCACAGGATTGAAGGGGTTGCGGAACAAAACTAAGGCTTGACGCTCTATAGCAGGGTCTGAGTCCCTGAGGACAGGTCACCGGGCTTCTGGTGCAGGTGTAGCTTCAGATGCAGGGGAGACCTCAGCGAGGACCATGGGATGACTACTTCCTCTCCTCCCCTCCCTCCCCTCCCCTCTCTTCCCCTCCCCTTCCCTCCTCTTCCCTTACTTCCCTTACCAGGATGATTACTCCCTCTCTTCTCCTCCCCTCCCCTCCTGACCTCTCCCCTCCCTTTTCCTTCCCACCTTTCTCCTCCCCTCCCCTTCCCTCCTCTTTCCTTACTTCCCTTACCATGGGATGACTGCTCCCTCCCCTTCCCTCCTCTCTCCTCCCCTCCCCACCTCTTCCTTTACTTCTGCCCTCTCCCCTTCCATCCCCTCCCCTCCTCTCTTCTTCCCTTACTTCTGCCCTGTCCCCTCCCCCCTTCCCTCCCTTTCCCTTCTGTGTGTGCGCGGTCCTGGAGACTGAACTCAGGGCCTCCCACATGCTAGACAAGCACTATCCCTGTGATCTGAAGTGTACCCCCAGCCCTTATAAAAAGCCATTCACTTTGAAACTTGAGTCTACCCATTTCTGGGTTGGTTGGTATTTGTAGCCCTCCTGTTTCAGCCTCTTTGTCTGGGACGAGGACAGCACCAGCATGCCTGGTGTATCTTCTTACTCTTGGCAGCCTTTTGGAATATGGCGGTGTTTAGTTTTAAGGAAATCCAGTTTATCTTTCTCCTCTTCTGTCACTCGCACTTCGGTGTTACATCCAGCAAACCATGGCCTGAGGTAAGCTCTTGAAGTGGTAGGAGCTTCCCTTTAGGGTTCCCATGATTTATATCTTGTTAGGTGTTTGATCAATTCTGAGTTAATGTTTACATAATTTGGAGACCCAGCCTCGCTGCATGAGATGTGGGTACCTATCTGGCATTATTTAATGAAAATCCCGTTCTTCCCTTTAGCGTCTTCCTAGCACTCCTGTTGATAACCAACTGACTATGAGCATACGGCCATCCTTACAGACTGAGCTGGTTCCCTGTGCATCGTCCTCATGGCAGAGCTTGCTATTTCCATTACCATCCCACTGCAGTAAACGGTGGATTTGGGGAATGTGACGTCCCTAACTTCGTTCTTTATTTGATAGATGATTTGGGTTGTTGTGGTTGCTTGCATTCCCCTACATATGAGTTTTGGGATCAGTTTGTCAATTTCTGGCAAAAAAGCAAAAATAAAAGAAAGAAAAGCCCAGCTGGAGTTCTGATGGGCGGCGTTTTGAATATGTAGACCAGTATTTGCCATCTTAGAACTGTTGTCTTCGCTTAAGAACATGAGCTGTTTCCCCATTTACTTATGTACTCTTTGATTTTCTTCAGTGGTGTTCCGTGGTTTTCTGTGTCTGCCTTGCATATGTTTTGTTCAGCTTTCTCCTCAGCATTTTATTCATTTTGACATGTTTTAAGAGGAATTGAATTCTTGGTCCCACATTTTTGTTGCTCATTGTTAGTGTATAAAATACAATTGATATTTACATATTCATCTCAGTAGTTCTATTAATCACTCTCTACCCAACCCCCACTTCTTTTTCTCCCTCTGTGTGTGCGTGTTCTTGGACAACCTCTCCTTTGTCTACCCAAAGTCTTGTTATCGTCTGACAATGAGACACAGTTTGACGTTTTTTCTCTCTAGTCTAATACCTTGTACTTAATTTATTTTCAATTGCGCACATGCACGTGTATATGTGTGTGTGTCTGTGTGTGTGTATTTGTGTCTGCACGTGAGTGCAGGTGCCTGTAGAGGCCAGCAGAGTGCATCAAGTCCCCTGATGCTGGAGTGGAGTTACAGGCTGTTGTGAGCTGTCCAGTGTGGGGTGTGGGGAGCCAGTTCTCTGAAAGAAGAGCACGTGCTCCTGACTACTGAGTCATCTCTCTACCCCTTTGTTCTTTTTTCTGGCTAGAAATGAACTTGATGGTCAGAGCCTCCCTGCAATGCTGCTTAAAGTGACAAGAGTCCTCCCCCAAGGACTAAAGTTCTCTTTTGTTCACCGTTTGGGGTGATACAATTCGGTCTTCCCTGTATTTGCCCTGACCAGGCTGTGTAAGTCACTTCTGCTCTTGTTTGCTAGGTTATTTTCAGTTTTTCTCATGCTTTCTCTCTTTGCCAGAAAGAGTACATTTAGAATAATAGTATGGCCAGTCTAGAGGTCAGTTCCTCTCGCCCAGGATTTGTCATGGTTGTTATGTGTGTTGAGTAACTCTCCTGAATGTCTCTGGAAAGTCTATGTATTCTGTTTTGAAAGTCTGTCAATAAACTCTACCTATAGTTGCTAATTTTTTGGTTGGTTCATTACAGTAAGTTCAATGGGCTGAGACTGGCTGAAATCTCTTGGTCAATAATTACCGCAGAGGCCATGGCGCTCTGTGTGTGCTTATCGGGACATACCTTCAACTGTCCAGGAAGGAGGCTGCTACTCACTGATAAAATTTACCTCCAGTGTTTCCAGAAGCTCATGATCCCTCCGTGGTAAGATTCCTTTTCTGATTGTGTTCACAGATTTGAAAGGTCTCTCTTCTTGAAACCCAGCACTACATCAGCACTATTCAGAGACTTGTGTCTAACCCTTTCCGAGGTTTTTCTTTAGGTTTCTTTTCTTGGTGGAGAAGGTCTGTGGGTTGAGCCCAGGGCCTGGAGCATGTTTGGCAAGGGCTGCCATTAAGCTCCACCTCCTTCTTGATTTTTATTATGATTTTATTTTCCCAATGGAACCACTGCCTTGTTCAGCCACAGCGCTAAGCAACTTCTAGAGACTGTTTCTAGACAATGCCTTTGGGAGTCAATGCCTTTATATCTTGGTAACAAAATCTTGTTTTACATATATGTAATTTTGAAAGAACAAATAAAAATTTTTAAGGGAAACTCTCAAAAATAATGCTAAAATATACCTTATTTAACTTAGGACAGTTGGGTCTCTATCATTCAGGGTTTTTTATCTTAGTGAATTTTAGCAAGCATGATTCAAAAAGTTTGGGGTTAAAAAGCATATCAGTACTGATATGTACTTCCATGCAATTATTCTATAAATAAAATAATAGGATGAATGATTAAAGGTCATTGATAGTGTCCAGCATGCACCTCTGAGTTGCAATAGCATGGGTTATGCGCAGTACTACACAGTTTAATAAGGAACTTGAGTACTCAAAATATAACCCATGTAGAAGATTCCTAACAGGCCTTTCTACTCCCAAGTATATAAAGCAACAGCACATATCAACTTGTTTAAGGCTTTTTGTGTGGAAACAATCGATCTATTTTTAGATTTCACACAATTAGGATTCTTGCATTTTCCTAGACATACCAAAGGTTTCCTAATAACTAAATTGGTTCAATTAAAAATTTTTAATCTTTATTTTTGTTTTGTGTTTTGCCTTTTTGCCGGCTTATATGTCTGTGCAGCAGTGTCTGCAGAGGCCAGAAGAGAGCATTTAATACACAGGTACTGAAGTTCCAGACAGTCATGAGTCACTGTATGATTGCCAGGAATCGAACCTGTGCCCTCTGGAAGAGCAGTGAGGACTCTTAACTGCTGGGCCATCTCCAGTCCTGACACTTCAGTCCTAAAATTTAAATTAATGAAAATTCAATTAAGCTTCTCACGGAAGTCTCATTTGCTGCTAGCGGTAGTTCAAGTCCTCCACAGCCACACTGTAGACAGCTCAGGCCTCAAGGGCAACCCTCGTAGGTCCCTGCTTGAGTTGGCAAGATGCTTAAGTGACAGGGAGTATTCAATAAGTGTTTGCTGGGTCGATTAAATGGAGCAGCTGAGGCCCAGTCAGGTTAAATGACACGCTCGACAATTCCAAGACACTGGAGTGTAGTGACACAAACTAGAACCAGGCTCCCCGCCAGCTAGTGAGACCTGAAGTAGGATTCAGCATTGGTGTTTTGGAAAATGAATCAAGACTTGGATAGCAAGAGGTTTTCTCTGAAATGTGAGCAGATCTACGTGGATCTTGAGCATAGAGAGGGAAAGAAGGCCCCTGACGAGAGAAATTCACAGGACACAGCACCTGAGTCTACCTGTAGACTCGGGGAAGAGGGTACGGGGGAAGAGGGTGCAGCAATAGCAAAGCTGAGGACCCAGAGCCCCACTGCAGTCCTGCAGCAAATGCAGCTTGAGAGTCTGAGCTGCAGCTTCCTTTACAGATGTGTGCAGAACTGTGTGACTGCTGTCTGCCCCAGGAGGAGCGGACGCGACCCTGAGTGTGGGCTGGTCCTGACTTGAGTGGTTGTTTGCAGGAGGTAACGCTGGTGGCTTGTTTGCTGGCTCCTTAGACAGTAAGGGCCAGTGCCTCGCCCGTTCTCTTAGAGTCCAGAGCTTTACGGACTGGAGGGAGGTGCGTTTCAGTCTAATCTTTGCTGGGGAAGGACGTGGTGCGTGCAGCTGTATGGTTCAGGAGCCGCTTTGTTGTTGTTCCTGCACTGTGAAAGTTGAATTGAGAACTCTTCCCTTTAACTATTGGGAGCGGGTAGGGAAATTGAAGAACAACCATTGAGCAAGGGCAGTATTACTGGCTAGAGGCCAATCTTCCTGATTTAAAAATCTTTGTACTGTTTGACTGGAACACAAGATTTCATTGTACACAGGTGAAATGAAAATGGTGGTGAGACAAGACATTTTAAGTAAATATGACTTATTAAAATGAAATGCCTCATAGTATGCCATCCTGCTATCAGTCAAAGGCCATCCCATTTGCTTAACTGCCTGCTTGTTTAGCCTTTGGAGTTTCACAATTATAAAGAAAATAGTTCTATGCCGTAACGGACGCATCTCTTACAAAAGAATGCAAGACAGAGGCGGCTTTGCTCGGTGGGCGAAGTGAGTCCACAGGCTTGTGAGTGTCTGGGATTGGATCCCCCAAACCTGTGTAAAGTGAGGCATGGAAGTAGATGGGAGGAAGAGCCAGGATCTTTCCTGAGAAGTCCCAGACTGCACAGGGAGAACAGCAGAAGAGACTGTGTTTCACGTACGGTGAAAGATGACGATCGATACCAGAAGTCGTCCTCTGCGTCACACGTGTGCGCCTGTACTCACATACACCAGCTTGGACACAAGCCTTGCACGCATGCACACAAAGATAAATCAAACCTACTTCACTAGGGCCACGTAGTCACTCCCTCCAAGTCTCGCTTCCCCCGTGAACTCCCAGTCTTCTCTTTAATGTCACTGAAGGACTTAGTATCATGCAAATCACTCAAGAAACCTTGACAAAAGAGGGAAGAACCCATGTTCCATTCAGCCACATTCCTTACAAGTTTTTCTTAGTTTAGAACAAAGCCAAACTCAAGTTCAGATTGCTGCAAATATTACAGGGCTTCACGGAAGGGGCTGAAGGGGTCAGGGCTTTACTCGGATGGAACAAATGCTGAAGAATGGTTGAGAGACGAGCGTGTGCTAAAACACAGGACTTGAATGAAGCATTGTTGACCGGCTACTGATAGGGGATGTTTCGCTGGGAAGCAGAATAACAAACCCCGCAAATGGCCAAAGATCTTGAAGGCTGTTGTGATAAACATTATTGTCATGGTCACTAACAGCGCTGATGGCAATGGTAGGCATTTTTGGTGGACAGTTGAGACGTTCAGGGAGGCTCCATACACAGCTGCTTCTAGGACCTGTGACTCCTGTAAGCTTCACAAGAGCGCTCCTTGATCCCCCTGAGTTAAATGAGTGCTCGCTTCTTCTGCTTTTTAGATGAATATTTTGATTTCTAGCAGGAGCTAAAAATAACGGAATGGCACATACTTGAAACAAACCGTTGTCTTTTTAGCATAATTGAGGAGATCAGTATCGCACCAATACCTCACTTATTTCAAGGATACCTAGACAAAATCATCTACTACAGGAGGGTAGGTTCTGCAAACTGGACTAATTTGTTAATACGGTTTTAGAATAATAAAGATTTTATAACCCAAACGTGGCAAGGAAATCAGTCTTGATAAGTTTTACTGAAGTAGATTCTTTACAGAGAGGCTCTTAGAATGATGATGGCCTGATTTTTGAAGTAGGAATTGGCTCTGATTGCAATTATGGTATATGTTTAGAGAGAAGTCCATGTCATTATCCTGTACATTTTTGTCCCTTTTGTTGAATTTGTGTGGAGTGTGTTTGGTGATTTTCTCTGACCCACACTCCTCTTGTGCTAAAGCCCAAGTCTAAGGCCCACTGTTGGCCTCTCATTCTGTCCATGTTCAAGGGAGGAACCCAAACATAGGAGCTAATTTTAGGGGTAAGAATGCGCTTTGCAAATACACAGAGAAAGAAAGAGGCTCTTGTTACTTTTTTGACTATTTTCACTGATTTAAAAAAAAACATTTTACTTATGAGGGAAAGAAAATAATAATAATAATAGGCAACTTCTGAGAATATTCCTTTAAATCAAATTTTCTTGAATATAGAGAAGCATATTTCTCTAACTGAGAAAATCTGGACACTCTCAACTCTGTTGAAGGAAAGCAAGTATAATTTGGGGGCTTTATGAGACAATGGGTAAAACTACACCTTCATGTGCAAAGCAGACATTCACACAGCCAGCTTCGCCAGGGGCTGCAGTGTTCCACATAAAAAAATTTTCATAATAGCTAAAGTCCTTTAAAACAGAAGTGAGCTTAGGGAGAAAGCTTCCCTTCACCTCCTCAATCTCGTTACACACTCATTGGCAAGGGTGTACATATCTCTCAGGCACTCAAACAGCCGCGCCCCAGACCATTTGACTTTCCTTGGTGAGTCAGGAACATTGAACATTTTATCGCAGCAACGCTGTTGGCATGATGTGTTGGGAAGTTCAGTGTGGGGTGACTTTAGAGTTATCAGTACTCGGAATTCTTGGGCTCTTTCAGAGACTGATGCCCCTAAATGGAGAGCCAGAACTTAAAACAGGGTTCTGCCAGGTCCCGCCGCCCTAAGCACGGTCCTAAGGTTGTGTGTTGTACGACACAGCTTAAATACGCCGAGACAGGCATTTTCCCAATGCTTTATTCATTTGCACCTTCAGCGGGAACTGTGTCAGGCACGATAACCAAGGGGGACACGAGGTTGGGATGGTCCCCTGCGGCGCCGAGCTCACTCCTCCATCCTTCACTCTTCCTCACCTCAGCCGTCATCTGGAGGCCACATCTCCACCTGCAGAGGAAGTGGGTTTGAGCACCGTCATTTAAACCATGTCCACCCCGTGAGTCACTTCCTTAGAGCAGCGAGGGCACAGTGCTGATTCTGTGGTGACAGTAGGGGCGCATTGTGGAAAGGTTGGAAAACCCAGGAGAGCGTGAACAATACGCGCATCGATCAGGGAGGACACCGTCAATGCCACCTCAACACATTCAAAGATAAACATATACATGTAGATATAATAAGCTTTTTTAAAAAAGGGTTTTTATTCATTTTATTCATTTATTCATTCAAAAGCAGCCGTGTGTTTTTGGTGTCCAGGTGCTGAGTACCCAAATCCTGGTCCCCGTGTCAGATGTGAATTATCAGGCTCAGAGATGTATGGCCACAGCATCCTCCTACCTATTTTAAGCATGTGTGTGCATAGGTGCGTGCATGTGCATGTAGGCACCAGAAGAGGTTATGGATGCCCTCCTCTATAACTCTCTCTGCATCATTCCTTTGCCATTGTCTCACACTGAACCAGAGCTGAGCTGGTGATGAGGAAGCCCCTGTGTGCTTCTGTCTTTGTCCCTTACAGCTCTGAGGCGACAGACACGTGTGTGGCCACACCCGACTTTCTATATGGGTGCTAGGGATTCGAACTCATGTCTTCATACTTGCATGGGAAGCTCTTATCTGATGGCTCATCTTCTTCAGTCTGGGACATTTTGATTTTCTATCACATCAGTTTCCTTATTCTGATAAACACCAATGCACAATGCAGGCTTGGTCATTTCTGATGATTTAATGTACTTTTTAGTAGTATGACTTGGTTTTTTTTTTATTTCCAAATCGTATAAGTTCATTTTAAGAAATTATAGAAAGCATAAATATTCCTGGATTTAAAGTTCCACAGAATAAATAAGAATGGTGATTGATCCAGGCTATTTTTAGAGTTTAAAATTACTTGTTATTAAAGCTTTATCAATTGTTTTTACTCAGTAAATGAGTTTTATTCAGAAAACTAGACAAGATTGATCAACCAAGTTCTAAAATACTATAAAATTCTTACTGGTTTTGGTTTTCCAGATCTACTTGAAAACCATATGAATGGCTCATACATGCTTACATGTATATATATCTATAGATAGATGGATAGATATGTATATATATGCGTTCATACTTGTACATGTATATTAAAAAATGAAATATTTTTTTTAAAAAGTGGGAAAACTATCAAAGTCTTAATACTGACCTTGATAGCTTTAAACAATTTAAGTATAAACAATAAGAAGAATAAAGGTGAAGGAACTTACTACAGAGAGAATAAATTGCTGGGAGTAAAGACCCACTTTCAACAGAATGAGTTACGGTCTGCAAAGATGTGGTTAAATTGACTCCTGGTAATGGTTCATAAGCTGGAAGGCCAAATAAGCAAGCAGGAGTCTCTAGTGCCTGGCCTGGCCCACTTCCTCAAGGTATTGTGGCCGGGCCATAGCACCTCCACATGGACGCACCTCTCCCTAGTTATACCTATTCCATTGCAATCAATTCCTAGCCCTTGCTGGGCTCTGTAGGTGGGAGGAACTTTTGTTTCTTGGTCCTTCCTCTCAAAGACAATGCATACAACAGAGAACAGCACCACAGGGCCAGCGCTCAGGGGCTGAGCTGTGCCAATACGTGTTCAGTACATACGCTCAGTTGGGGTGGAGGAAGAGAGCAAAGCCCAAGCCACCCTGAGAAAACTGTCCTCTTGAGTGGATTCAGTCAAGGGTGGGTCTCTTCTCAACCCTCCTCTTTCTGTGGTGACATCACCAGCTGTCATTCTTCTAATGAAGGAATATTAATTGGAAAACAAGTGTAGGGAGATACCAGAGCTGTGCAGAACACCCGAACAAGGGCACTAATTAAAACGACAGGTTATTTTTCTTAGACATGGGGACTTGTTGCCACCTTCAGTGCAGCATGGTGTATTTAGAGTGTCGCAACCCTCTGGAGTCTGTACTTGTGCAGTTAGATAGACCTGTGGCGCACCATTCATGTTTCGTTGGGGAGGGGACGTTGGCCATGCCAGGTAAACCAGTATCAGCTGGGGTCCTACGCTGGTGGTTGTCATGGGCCCTGATCTCCTATCCAGCACCCAGTGCACCTGGCTGTGACGCCTGCTTTCTTACCTGTGCTGGAGAGATGAACGACCTGGCTGAGGGGAGACAGCCGTGAATATGAGCTCCCTCTCCCTGTCCTGTGCAGTAGGTAACAGTTGCTTGGGAAGCAGACTGGAGAGCAGGGTCCTAGGAGGAGGGATGAGGGGGTTAGGAGGGATGCTAAGAGCAGAGGAAGCATGAGATGCATGCATCTCCCATTGCAGGGTGGGCTGCTTGCTCAAAGGCTTTAACCGCCATGGCATCTCCACATGCATTCCCCTCTTTCCTCTTCTTCTCCATCACCTGTAGAGACAGACATCTGTTCCTTCACCAGCTGCCTCCTCTCCTTTTATATTAATATTCTAGTCGGCTGTCCTACATACATATTTTTGAAATCCATGAATTAATCAACTAATCATTCATTAGTTATGCTTTGTTTTCTGTTTTCTCTTGGGTGTCTCCTGTCTGAATTCTGTGTGATAATGGCTCCTTGTAGAGATGGGTCATTTCTTGTTTACCTCCTGCGCCTCCACGCATGTGGAATACAGAAAGGGGGTCCACATAGGGGAAACCATTAAAAGCAGAGCCCAATTATAATCTGACACACAGGTCTCCGGTATCCCCTCCCTGTTTCTTGCATGTGAACAAGGCCCCTGTGAAGGAGAGGTGGGCAGATTCTCCAGTCTTCTAATTGGCTTTGATGACAGCCTGGGTAGTCTGTATGCGATGTTGAAGACACGGAGGGAAGGGGGATCTTTAGCCCACACCTTTCTGTACGGATGAGTAGAGCTTTGATGTCAAGGTGCTACACAACCTCATGGCTTCCATCAGGTTTCTGACATGATACCTGAATTATTCAAACATCAAACAACATCAAAGAATGTGCCAGATACTCATGAGAGGGAGCAGGAGTTTAGAATTAATGGTTAATACGGAAGTATGGGAATAGATAAAGCCAGCCAACACCTGAAGGGAAGCTTTGCCTGCAACTGAGCCATGTGCACTGTCTCCTGCATGGGGCTTTGCTGAAGAATCAGGGTTGATTGCCAAGCCTGTATGAATAACATTTCACAGGCTCATGTTTATAATGTGCCACGCAAGACCAAAGACAGTGAATCCTCCTGACTTAATTGCATTATTCTACCAGAGGACTTCATGTTCTATAGTGTTACAGTCTATCCTGTGGTCACATTGAGAGGATTCAAAATCGTATCACATTGTCTTTTTCTATGCAAATTCAAAAATGTTTTCTACTGGGCCTGGAGAGATGGCTCAATAGTTATCGTTGGCTGCTCTTTCAGAAGTTCTCGGTTCAATACTCACTTCCCATACATGGCAGCTTACACACATCCGTAATTCCAGTGTCAGGGGGTCTGACACTCTCTTCTGACCTCTGCAGGCACTGCTCATACATGGTGCACAAGCACCTATGCAGGCAAACCCTAGTGCACATAAAATAAAATAATAATAAATTTTAAGCACTTCAAAGAAAAATAATAATTACAAAGTATGTTCAGGATCCAAAAAATAAAATCTAAGAACATTTAAAAATCTTTTCTCAAAAGTTTGCTTTGGTGCCTCCCACTTGGACTTTACAGTTGTGGTTTTCAAGGCGATAAAGGATTGGCTAATCCTTCCATGAAAATATCAACACAACCTTATCCACAACTACAATTGTCCCTAGCGAGCTTCAGTTTGTGCCACAAGGAATTCCCACCATACCCTCCCTGTGACTTAAACAAATGCAACTGTAAGAAGAAAAATGCATGCTTGACTTTGGTGAACACAGCAACAGGCTGTATAGCTGTCCTCAGGCCAGGGGACAAGGGTCAGATGATCTCACACAACTATTCTACTCATGGTTGAATTCTGGACCAGTACATACCAGACAAACATTGAACTGCTGACCCACATCCTTGATGTGGGATGCGTTTCTGTATGCTGTGAATATGTTTTATTATCACTGGTTAATAAAGACAGTGGTTTGACCAATAGCCAGGCAGAATAGAGACATATGGGAAATCCAAACAGAGATAGGGAGAAAAAGGCAGAGTTGAAGAGACATGAGCAGCTGCCAGGGAAACAAGATGTGAGGTATTGCCTTGGCCGTGTGGGAATGCATCGATGAATAGAAAATGGGTTAATTTAAGTTGTAAGAAATAGTTAATAATAAGCCTGAACTAATAGGCTAAACAGTTTGTGATTATTATTAAGCCTCTGATTGTTTATTTGGGAACTGGCAGGTAGAAGAGAAACTTCCAGTTACAAATTCTCTGCCGCAATGTTCTTGAGATAAGTGCACACATCCTCAGAACTATTGTAACACAACTCCAAGTGTCATTGCCCACTCAGCTCTCCAGGACCACCTTCCTGCTCCTTGCAAATGCACAAGGCTGGCCCTCTAAGGGGCAGCTGGACACTTGGAGGATCACAGACATTTGTCTGGCTCTGTAATTGTCTTTGAGGAGATAGCCTAGTCAGTCTCTATGCACCAGAAACACAGTTGGGATCTCTTCAACATGCTTGGTTCAGCTAATCACTTGATAAGAGCCAGAGCACTAGCCGCGTCTTCCAGGCCAATGATAAGGTTCAAGTGAAAACCAAGACCATCCTGACCCATGGAACCAGGCACAGACGAGTTCCTTTCTACAAGTGATGAAGGGATACAGCTAAGACACCGATAGAGGTAAAGTAAGGCGTGAGACGATATTGACAAAGATAACTCGAGAAATTGACATTTATCAAGTGTAACATAGATACTTCCTACTGTACGAGACATAAAGGATTTTCTTGTGTGTATAAAAATATATTTGCCATGATAGATCCTACCTCATACTCCAGACACTCTTGGTGACACTGAGGCACCCTGCATTTTTGTTTTTTTAATGAAAATCTGAATCCTTCAAGAAGCTGTCAGGATCATGTAAGGAAGGTCGTGCTGGTCTCTGCTGAGGATGTTGTGTCTCTACACACCGATCTGAAATTCAGATGAGGTGGTCACAATAGAAACACCGTCCAGCAGCCCATCGACCCGGGGGGTCAGATCAGTAGTAAGGCTAATATGGTTTTAGCCAAGGTACACTGCTAATTAGTGATTGCTATACTAATTTTCATTAGAAATATTTTCACCATCTCTGTACAGCACACTTTAAAGAAACGGGTCTGTGTGTGTGGCTGGCTGTGGAGGAAATGCCACTCACGGTTCCAGATTTATTGCCAAATTAGTAACCTTGACAGACACTATTAATATGACTCAGAGGCAGGATATCTTACTCAAGCCTGGGACAGCCAAGACACAGCTGCCCCTGTGGTCTGGGGACCTCGGGATGGCAATCATCAGCCATTCCAGCTAGTCCTTGGTACTTAGCTGTTACTGAGATGAAATGCCCAGGGCAGAACTCAGTAGCCAGCACAGGGGACAAGAGAGAGAGAACCTCACTGCCAGGCTGGGGCTCTATCTTTATGTTTCCTTTCAAAATTCATCTGGCCAAGAAATAATAGTTCAGGGATGGTGGTGATGGATTGCAAGAACACCGCAAAGTCGAGTGTCTACTTTTGAATTTTAACTTTTAAAAATTAGTCATATTGAGACAGAGGCTCACACACTGTAACCCAGCCTGGCCTTGAACTCATGGCATTCCTGCAGCTTTCCCCTTCCCCTCCCTCTGGGAATTTACATGTGAGTCACCACACTGGGCTTTTCCAACACCTGATTCAGATACAATTATTCCTATACATGTATGACTATGTTTATATGTGTCCAGCTGTGCATGCACATACGTGTGCCAGTGTAGGTTTGAGGGCAATGCTGGGTGTGGTTTCCCAGGCTCTGCCTGCCTTGTTTTTTCTGAGATGGGGTCTTTCACTGGGGAGGAGCTCAGTGAGCAGGGTAGGTTGGATGCCAGTGGGCTCCAGGATCTACCTGGTCTCTGCCTCCCCTATACTGGGATTGTAGATTCGTGCCACCACGCCTGAATTCTGTGTCCGGGCTCTGATACTGGAAGACAGGTCCTACCACTTGTACTACGAGTACATTACTGACTCAACCAGCTTGCAGCCTCCAGATACAACACTGGATAGTGTGTTTTCTGCAAGGCAGTTGCTATACAAGTTTCCTGTCGTGGTTACATTCAAGTAACTAGCATAATTAACGAGTTCTCACTCTGGTTCACTTTCTCCCTTGTTCATAAATCATAACTACTTATGAGTTGAGGATTCTGGGCTCCATTCGTTCTTTAATTTCCTTGCTTTTTGTGAAAACTTGGGGGCATGAATGGTAACAGGATACTGGCTTCCAGCTCTGCATGGGACAACATCCACGAGCGATGCTTTGTGTTCTACGGGGAACACAAAGGCCAGGTCTCACTGGGCTTGCTCTCCACCCAGGATGCTCAAAAGTGCCAATGCTCCACTCTCATGCAAGGACTTCTGACTGCAGCATTCGGGAAAGGCCGCTTTTTGTCTTGTTTGCCTTTGAAAGCCCTTCAGAGAGCAGATCTGACCCTGCTGGAGCAGAGAGCTATCTTCCACACCCAAGACTTTGATCACAGCTTGGGTCTGGACTTCAGGTCCTTACCAGCTCATCCCCATCACTCTAAATCTCTGAGGTGGAATTCCCCTTCAGTAGCCTCGTGACTTTGCTTTCTGCCTTCACACTAGGGTTGGATCTTTCTCTAAGATTTTTGTCTGCTCTAAAAATCATTTCAGGTCTCTGATTATGTCCACAAAGCTGTCTCTATGGTCTCCATGTGCAAAGCTCTTAAGAATTTAATTATTTTTTAATTAAACTATGATTGTATCATTTCTCCTCCCCTTTCCTCCCTCTGCTTCCCTCCATCCCTCTCCTCCCTTCCAAATCCATGGCTTTCTTTCTTTGTTGTTGTTCAAAAACCTGCCGAGTATATTCAGTGTTGCTTAATGTACAAGATTTCTGAGCTGACCATTGACACTAGCCAATTGTGGGACTCCTCCCTGGGGAAGACTATTTCTCCTGCTCCCAGGATTCCTTAGTGGACAATTGGCCTTGTGGTATCCACTCTTCTGTGTTAGCATGTGATATCTCCCCTTCCATGTTAGCATGTCTGTTAGTGTCACCATCATTCAGGTCTTGTTTAGGCGACTATATTGTTTTGATATCTGGTACTGGGTACCCCAAGGTTAGTTTTTCTCTACATTTTGATCAGTTGCCTGCACACAGTTCTGTAAACCAAATGATTTCACGGTTTTGCTCACTGGATGATGCTATGCTATAGGCTAGAAGAAAATGAGTCCGGAAGGAATTACATTTAAAGGACAAAAAACCAACATACCTCCTTGTCCGTGTTCTGCTGAGGGACAGTGAAGACAATCTATCCCTAGCCACCTGCCATGTGTAACACCACAGGTTACAAGTTACCACTGCTTTCAGTTTTGGTGTTGGGCTCCTTGGAGCTGGAGGTGCAGGCCTTTGTGAGCTGCCCCTCCTGAGTGCTGGGACTGAACTTGGGTCTTCTGCAAGAGTTACGGTATAAGGTCCCAACTGCTGAGCTGTGTCTTAAGGATCCATATAAGGTTTTTTTTTTTTGGTTGTTCATTTGTTTTTTTTTTAATAGGCATTATCATTCACTCCTTAATAATGGTATTTTTAAAGTTTTTTAATTTTTATTTTATGTGTATGAATGTTTGCCTGCATGTGTGACTATGCACATTTGTGAAGTACCTGTGGAGGCCAGAATTGGGCATCAGATCCCCTGGATCTAGTGATACAGATGGTTGTGAGCTGCCCTATGGGTGCTGGGAATTAAACCCAGGTTATCTGAAAAAGCAGCCAGTGCTCTCAGCCACTGAGCCATTTCTTCAGCTCCTAACACTGGAATGACTAATTTATTTCACTCCTAGCAGCAGAAATCAGCAGAAATGCAAACCTGTTTGTCTCTTGGTAACTGGGAGTAGGCACAGTTGGGCAAAAGCAAATATTTGCCCAACACTCTCCTTTTTGGCTTCCCACTTCCCTGGCTAGTTCACTGACTCTTTGGGATGAGGCCCCATCTGCTGTGTACAGGTGATTTTTAGTGGGAAGTGCTCTCTTTGCAGGGTGTAGGGAAGGAGACCCTTGCAGTGGGTTCCTAATTTCTCAGGAGAATTAGCTCCTGGGATTTATTTCTTCTAACGAGCTCAGCTTTCTCTGGAGCCAGAGCTGCAGGTGCTTGCTGCTAGGGCAAACAAACATGACAGTGTATAGTTTTGTAAAAGAAAAGTGTATACAACTGCGTGTGTCTGCATGTGTGTGTGTAATTGTGTGTGTGTATATCTGTGCGTGTGTGTCTGCGTGTGTGTGTGAAAGAGAGACAGAGAGAGACACAGATATACAGAGAGAGAGACAGAGAAAGGCGGAGAGGGAGAAGGAGGGAGAGAGAGAGATAGAGATACAGAAAGACAGAGAGACAGAGAGAGGTGGAGAGGGAGAGAGAGAGAGAGAGCCACCCCCTCCACACACACACAAGGCTCTTCTGGGCATGAAAATTAGTGAACAACATGTTTGAATTCTCAGTGTGATTCTAAATCTTGCTGAAATTTTGTTAACATATCTACATATCTGTGGATAAGGCAAAACAGAAGTGAGGGATTGATCTGTGTAGAACATACCAGCATTCTTACCCAAGGGAGTTCCTTGCTTAGGCAGAATTTAGAGGCCTGGTTTCTGCTGCTTTTGAAGCCATAACATGATGCAAAACAAGCAAGCTGGACAAAATCTGGAGTCCTGGGTCAGCATGCCACGGTTGGACATGCCGCTTAAAACCCATCACCAGAAAAATGTGGATTGAACAGGAACTAATACAGGAAAGCATTAGTAAGCCTGACATGTTTTTACAAGGTGTTTCGAATTGATTGGTTAATCCTCACACAATCTGGAGTGAGGAGCTGCGGAGAGCACATGCTGGGGCCAGAACTCCTGGGCTAGAGTAATTAGTCCTCCAAGTGGGGAGCGCACTTCCTGCATTGTACCTGCAGATGAACCGGTATTGCTTCATGGTGGGGAAGCGGGGGCTGATGAACTTTTCAATGTTTTAAATGTAATTAAGGTAAATGTTTTAGGCTTTGCATTTTGAGCAAGACCGACAGACGGGCTTTGTTCCCTCCGACTCACAAAGGAGCCTGCCGACGCCCCGCCCCTGCTTATCTGGCTCCCATCATTCTTTGGGACTGACTGAGCTCAAGTGCGATCTTCTCTAGGAAGCCTGTTCAGATTATCTGAGTAGCTATGATTTGCTGCTAAGAACTTTATTTCTCTTCTTTTTAACCCTGGGAACACTTCAGAGATAAAAGAGCCAGGATGCTGGGCAGTCACGTTTCTTAGGCCAGAATCAGAATGGAACCCATGACCGCGGTGAGCTAATGGATGTGGCTTCCGATAAAGCACTTTCCCCTGGCCCTGTACGAAGTAGCGTGTCTGCCATTTGTCTTTATGATGATTGGTTGGTGAATATCCCTACACGATCCTGACAGTTTACCAATATCGCGATCTTTTGAAAGCAGAAAACTATAGCGCCGACACCACTTAGACAACGAAGATGTTTCCGTGCTCGCTGGGATGTGTTTGCTCCCCTGAGCAAGCACAGGAAAAGGGCTTAGGGCTTGGCGCTTAGGGCTTATTCCAACCATCACTGTTGCGGCCCAAGTGAAGTGTGAATTGCTAGGCTGTTCTTACACTAGGGCCTGTTCTAAACGTCCCCAATGTCTTTATGTTAATTTTTATGAATGTACCTCTGGAGGAGCCCCGAGAAACTGCATTACCTAGTATGGAGAATCACATGAACAATCCAGTGAGTAAAGAGTTGAAGAAAGAGTTCATCTCCCCATATAGAAACTAGAATTTCTCTGTGCAGTGAGGATGGCAAAGCTTTGAGAGCGCTGCTCCATCTTCCTAGGAAAAGGCTTCTCACTAAATATGCTTTAATGGCCGTTCTTACCTCTATTGACTCAACAGAGAATCTGACCTGGGGGCTGGTGTAGTCACACTGCTGTGAGGTGCCTGTTGGGCTTGTAAATGTGCAGACTGACTCATCCTTATCTCGGGACAGAACTTACAGAGTTTACCTCAGTTGGGACTGCCTTTCTCTCAGGAATGGCGGAGGAGCTCTTTTGGTAGCCACAGTCTTTTCCTGGACAATGTCAAAATCTGCTTCCTAAGGAGACGCCGCTGATATACGTCTTCTTGAGAATTACGGCTGACCTGGAAGAATGTGGTTCACAGAGACGACCAGGGTCAATGTCAGATTGAGTCTTCCACAACCAACCAAATACCAGTACCATGACTCAGTGCACTGGGATAGGCTGGATGTGAGAGGCAAGGAGAATGGATCTTAATAACGCTTGTTGTTTGAAACAGAAAGTACCTGGTGCCTGGTCGTGGAGGAAGCTTTTGTAGTATGGTTCTCTCATCTGATTCACCAATGCGGAGGATACAGCTGCAAATGTGACCCAGTAGTGTGGCAAGCCCGTCATTTTCCTTATATCATCATACATGGGTAAAGGAATAGGGGAGAAGGGTCACACTGATAGCAATGGAAGTCAGAGTTGGAAAGTCTCTCCGAAGCCTGTTAACTCAGCTTGGTTTTCCTTGAGGTGACTGTTCTTGCCTGCTGTACATGAATCCTGTAAGACCGTATAATTGTTGCTTGGGTCTGGAATAAGATAGATTAAACAGCACTGCTTCAGAGAAATGATTCAGTCACTATCCGTCCAACCATTTGTCCAACGTACATGCCAAGTGACAGCTTTGCATCCGTTCTGTGACACTAGGGATGTCAAAACGAGAGTCCAGGACTCTCCTTCAAAATAAAACCATAATTCCAGCCCTGTAATGTCAGACATCTACACCTAGCTCTGATTTCCCACCATCCTTAGAGGGACAGGTGTGGCTATAAACTGCCTTGGAAAAGAGTGGTTAGGCGCAAGAAGGAGTCAAAGGAGTTAGCGCTTAAAAGTGAACGAGTTCTAATTCGTGAGAGAAAGGAAAGAGAAAAACAAATGGCGTCCAGGCAAGAGCCAAAGGTGTATGGTCAACTGGCGGAAGAATAAAGAATTCGGTACTGTTTGAAGGGAGAGAGGAAGGGTGTCATTAACCCGAGCTTGACTGGTCATGCGCAGACATCGTCATGACGGTGCTGCATACAATCATGGCGTGTCCATTTCCTTTAGTTCGGAGTGGGAAAGCAGCACCGCAGGATCAGAACCTGTGATGAAGACTTCAGGCTTCATGGTGGCCTTGTTTCCCCATAACGAGGTAAACAGGAACCAAACCACGACACTATCAAGAGCAGCAGCCGTACTCTACAAACACACCGCCACTTCTGACATTTCATTTCTTTCTTCAGAAGAGTAAGAAGTGCCACTTTTCCTAAGCAGAACTGTCCATGTTGGAGGAGATTGTGTTTCCCATCTTTTCTTTACAGCCCATTAGAAACCGTATCTGCAGCCCAGGTCTGCTCACTGATTTCCACAAACCATACAGAGGGAACCCCGCTGTTCCATTTGATGCTGAAATTTTAGAGTCGAAACTGACATTGAAGTAACAAAAGACCCCCCCAGCCCCCCTGAAAATACTCAGTTAAGTGCAGACAGCTCAGCATAAGAGGGAGCAGCTTCAAGTTCTCACCCTTCGAGAGCCATAAAGCACACGACGGCTTTTAAGGACAAGAAGCAAATGTAAAAGTAAAAGAATAAAACTTCGAAACACTTTTTTTTTTTTTGAGATACACCAGCACTCTCAGGAGCGATTGGCATCTTATTTTTGTGTTCGCATGTTCTCTTTGAAAACATACTTAGCAAATATGCCTGTGGCGTCGAAGCTGAGAAGAACTATTCAAACCATGTCCGCCAGCCTTTTGTTAAGCCAACCCGCCATACTTTCTGATCAGACCTAGTCGTCTGACGGCTGGACTTTTCCAGAAGCCCAGCAGTACCTTTTCTTTCAAATTTAAATTAAGCTGGTTTATTTTCACACTGTTCCTTCCAACTTGCAAAACCCCCAATGATTCCCAAGTTCTTTACCACTGGCTTACTTGCTGTCCCAGCTAGCACGCAGGAATTGAAAGAGGATACAATGGCTCCACAAAAATGGCGTGCGCCAAACTGTTACACCTTTTTAAAATGCTGTCTGTGCAAGCGATGCAGACACGGAAGACTGGCAGGAAGAGAAACGGGGGACACGGGGTGTGCTACCTCGCAAACCACAGTCATAGGTTAGCACACACCACACAAAAGCACACCATCCCCGCTGGAGGCAGCAGCTGCAGAGCTCCATTGTCTCTGTTTGCTTTCATTCTGGAAAATGTGTTCCTCTGTGTGACCTGCTCTTGGTTGACTGTACTGCTTGTTTGTTTATCCCCCTTCTCTGTTTTCTTTTTTAAAAAATCTCTCTCTCTCTCTCTCTCTGTGTGTGTGTGTGTGTGTGTCTGTGTGTCTGTGTGTGTGTGTACATGCCAGTATGAGTGCCCCCGAGGACCAGAAGAAGGCATCAGATACTCTGGAGCCGGATTTACAAGCAGGTGTAGGTTGTTTCACGTGGGTGCTAGAGATCAAACTGGGGTCATTTGAAAGAACAGTAAATGCTCTTAACCACTGAGCATTATAAGTTCCTTCTGTGTTTCTTTTGGAAAAAGATTGTATGTACGCTCAATTCCATTCCTCAGATATAGCCACCATCTGCTCCCCAACAGCCTTGGCAAGTTTTGCCATCCACAGATGCAATGGACTCTGCTTTCTCCAGTCTTGGGCTTGCCAGATGCTTCCTGACTCATTAAAGAATGAAGAAGGACTATGGTATCCGTGTCTATTCCCCCTTCCTCCTGCTATTCTCTGTCTGCACTCTATGGTCCTGAGTGCACATATGCACAAAGACACACATAGACAGAAACTCACAGACACACAGACCCACAAAAATACACATACAAACATGTAACACACACAGAGACACACACACACCGACACAGACTCACATATAGACAAGCGCACATGTTGAACCTTGTATGAAAACCAGGCACTCACAGGGTACACATTATTTATCCTAATTCCACTAGGGCATAGTTTTTAAGCTTTGAGTTTTTTGGAGGTCATTCCAAGTGAACTATAAGACAAACATTAATAACCACATGTGATGAACTGGCAGCTGTCCTCAGGGTAACCTCCCTTCTTTGCCTCCTCATCATCGCAGACTGCTTGAGGTTTGACAGAAGTGCAACGCTGGGCGGGCCTGGTAATGGCACCTGGCAAGGGAACAGTGAATCACAAATGATGGTTGCCAAGGCAGAACCATTGGAACCTCTCTTGGAAACTCCACTTCAGAGAGGATGATGCTTTAAAAATATTTATGCCGTCATTATTTAAAAGGTTTGTTGCTAAAGTATGTGCTTAAACAAAAGGGGCTGGAAAGGTTTGAGGAAGATTGACACAGGATGGGGAGAAGGGATTCCTGACCCAGGTAACCCTGGGCTTGTTAGAGTCTTTAATTCTGATACTTCTCCTGGGTGAAGAGGTGCTCCCACAGCAGGGGAGGTGGGACCCTGCTCCCTATATGGGACAGACAGCTGGTTGTCCATGCCGCTTCCTGAACTTGTCTGCTCACTGTTATTCTGTCTTCTTGGATCACCATACCTTTCTGGGTTTATTTTCTCTGTTTGGATATTTTCTTTCCAAACAGTAACTTTCGTCTGTCTCAGATGGGTTGTCTTCTCTTAGGAAGGCGATATCATATCACCCTGTGGAGAAACTCAAGGAAATTCAACAGTGAGTGTGCTCAGTTCTCTGATCCCTTCTCCTGGCGTTGTTCTTCCTGTTTGATGATCCCAAAGGTACATCCCAGCTTTTTCTTAGCTGGCCCATGGCTTTCCTAACTTGGGCCCTGCCTGTGCTTCCATTCTCCTACTCTGATGGTGCGGATCTATCTTCAGGACACTGGAAACATGTCCATGAAGATCGCAGCACTGACAAGGAGCACGGCTCACTGGATAGACCTGACTTTCTGAAACAGATGACAATCAGGTCTTCCTGAGAGAAACTCAAAGAGTTAGAAAGACTAATACTCATCCTTAGCACACAAGCTTAAAAACGCTGAAGGGATGGATATCTCAAGACCATTTTCCTGTATCCCAAAAATTGGTACTGAGTCTTGATCTGTAGAGGTCACAGGCCTTTCTGGGACATCAAGTCATCATCCACTCAGATATGAGGGCTGGTTTGGTTGGTCATCTGTGTTGTGTTCTGGTTTGTGGTAGGGGATTAGAGAGCAGTTTTAACCTCTGAAAAACCACCTTGGCATTTCTTTTACATCCATTGAAATGACACAACACAGTTACACTTGTAAGTAAGAAGAACCCTTAAAAAGAGAAAGGCACATTGACCGAAAGAAAGGAGATTCTGCTGTTATAAAAACGATCCACCCCTCCTCTGGTCATCTCACTGGTGTGCTAACTGATCCAAAGATAGCGGTGATGATCCTGGAAAGAGCTCTCACCCAGAGCTGCTGAATCTCAGCTCCTGGGCAGATTCAGGGTGGACTGGCTTCTTTATTTAACACTGTTTGAAAAAAATTCAGTGACCCAAAGAAGACGTTGCTAAATTCTAAACTAAATATGAGTCTAATCTGGTCAGCTCATTTTTCAAACGTTTAGTCAACAAAGAACAAAAGAGTACTGGTTTCACTTTTCAGTTTTCAAACTGTCCCGCAAAGGGGAAGATGTGCATGAGATAAATTAGTGGTGCAGAGAAGACTGTAGATGATCATCGAGGCCGGGTGCATTGTTGAGACCGGTTAGTTTTAGCTGTGTATCTACTCAGGGCGTAAATTGAAGGAGAGGCATCACGGGCCCTTTGTGTGTGTGTGTGACACAATACAGATTGATTGGAATGGGGGCAACCTGCCTGAATAAAAGAGTTCCAAGCAATTCTGCAAAAGCAGAATTTTACCCGTGTCAAAAGCGCTCATTGATGGTGTCTCCTTCCTGTTCGCTAGATGAAAGGGAGCAGATTCTTAATGCTTACCTCAGTGGCTAAATGTAATCTTAACAAGCTAGCTGGAGAATGTGAGGAATTAGGTAGGTGGCAGCTGTTCAAATTTCTCTGGTCCTTTCCAGAGAACCTTGGACTTTTATAGGAATATCTTTAATGTCAAAGAAGACTGGAAAAAAAAAATCACTCCTTTTTTTTCCCCCCTTCTGATTTGGGAATTGAGTTTTAAAACACAATATCTACAAAGCACAGCAAATGTTTTGTAAGGAGTTTTGTTGTGTAAGGAAAAAAAGATTTTTTTTTCTTTAATCAGCAAGTCTCATAAAGTCGACAGAAGGTCACTGGGTAAGGATGTCAGAGTTGTTTTTAAGGCTGAGGTATAAAAAATAAGATGAGTCGTGAGAAAAAAACTCAGAAGGGTTGTTACTAGGTAACGAAAAAAATTCCTTCTGTAGGGGTAGATCATGTGCAGACAGACGGTACATCTCCTATGTCCCCTGCTTGTGAAGGAGACAGCTCTCCAACAATGTGTCTGACCCTTGGGACCGGAGCAGCTTGGCTCACAGCACCTTCTTCTGCCCAGGCTGTGGTCAGGTTCACTGTGTGAGACGGTGCCCATGTGGATGCCTCTCCATCTTCTGCAAGGGTTCCATGCTCTCCACAGGCCTCCTCCACCCCACTTCCACCATTCCTTACTGCTCAGGACAGTCTGAGTGAGCTATAAATCAGCGGTTGGCTTTGATCGCATTTGCATGTATGTTACTTGAAGGCAGAATGCTGATTGAAAGGATAGGTGCTTGTACTCTAAATTCCGTCCGTCTTGGTACGGGGTAGGAGCGGAAGAGGAAAAGGCGGAACCTTGTGAAATTTTACTCTCTCTCCGAAAGGTATCTGAGGATCATTCGTCTTGACAGTTCAAAAACTGTTTACTGCCCTGGGGTTTCCTAGGAAGTCAGCCGTTCAGGCGTCTTTGAAATCGTCTCAAAAATTAAAAAGAGTCCGCAGTATTTGTGTTGCGGTTCAAGCAGGGTTAGAGCCAGAACGGGGAAGAAACCTAAGCAATTGGTGACAATGAAAAGTGTTTGTTAATTATAGATTTTTCACTTATTCATTCATGAAAACATGCAAAGCGGATCAATCCTTAAATCATATGTAAAGTGTAACCACGGCCGTGGGAGGAAAACACAAAGTAAGAGGAGCAGACACCACCCGCAGCGTCAGGCAGCCCTGTGTTCAGCTCCAGGGGGTTTGGCAAAGGTGGCGCTGTGTTGGTGAGAACTCATCTTACTGTTAGGTGAGGCGAAAGGAGACAATAAAGTAAAAAAGTCTATCTCAATTCTTGTTATTGTTTTTTAATTATTTATTTTGTGTGTATGGGCATTTGGCTTGCACGTATGTCTGTGTACCATGTGTGTGCCTGGTGTCTGTGGAGGTCAGGAGAGGACATTGGATCCCCTGGAGCTCGAGTCATGGATGGTTGTAAGTCATGAGCTATTATGTGGGTGCCAGCACTCCAGCCTGGATCCTTTACAAGAGCCCTGGCTGCTCCTCACCACTGAGCCATCTTGCTAGTCCCTTTCTTGGTGATTTTTGGAGTAAAGTCTCACCTAGCCCAGGGTGACCCCAAACTCATTGTACAGCTAGCTGGAAGAATTGTGGAAATTTAGGTCCTCTTGGCCCTACCTCCCAAATGTTGGAATTACAAGTTTGTGCCACCATCCTTAAGCTTTTAAAAGTATTTATTTGTTTTTTTGTTTTTTATTTAAGATCAGTTCTTACTGCCTCTAAGGCTGGCCTTAAACTGGGGGCAGCCTTCCCCCATAGCCTTGCCAGTGCTGACGACAGGCCATACGTCACCCCATGTGGACTGAAAGACGCTTTTAATTGGCTTAATTCTATGAAACATGCCTCATCTATGGATTTTCTCCTAACTGTCTTAACCAGCATCCTTCAGGAGAGTTCTGTGTCACGGTCAAGTCCTGTTATCACCTGTCTACAGAGTATCATGCTTTCCTGCTGCATGGTATCTATTGAGCTTGTAATCTGTGTGGGATTATTGTTCACATTTTGAAACAAACGATTGTGAATTTTTGAAGATTTGGATTTATTACTTTAAATTATGTGTGTGTGTGTGTGTGCGCGCGCGCGCGCGCGCACACGCGCGCGGGGGAGAGGGGGCGAGGGTGAGTAAGTAACCGCGTGAAGACGCCTTGGAGGCCGGAGGTGTCAGAGCAGATCAGTCTTTAGCTGGTGTCACAGGCCGCTGTGTCCCCCTCAACGTGGGTAGTGTGAACTAAACTCAGATCCTCTGAAAGGGCAGGGTGGACCCTTAACCTGTACCGTTCCGTCAGCCCCGCAATTGTAAACACTAAGGTGGAGTCCAAGCTGTTGTGACTCAACCCGAGATTTTCGAGGCAGGGCTCAGGAGGGCCAGAGAGATGGCTCAGCTATTTAGATGCAGGATGTTTAATGAGTGAATATCTCTAACGAATTCCCTGTATACCATCCCCTCAGCTTCCTAAACTACATTAAATTTCGATGCATCTGATCAAGTTTCCACAAGAGAGTGAGGACGATATAATTTGGCTGCGTGGACTTTTGATATGATTTTGGAAATGGGATTTAGAAAGAGCTGCAAGTTTATGTCAATCAATTGCCCTTAAATTGACCCTTCAAGCATTTCTTTGTAAGTTCTGGCAAGTGCTACTCCACGGGGAGTTCACTGTTAAAAGTTTCTGGAAAGGAAACACTTGAACTGTCACTCACGGAGGAAAAACCTATGTCATCATCGTTAAGCGGAATCGTCTCGTCCTTCTGAAGGCCTGCAGAGGCTGTGCTCTTGCCCGGGTGGAGAGCCGAGGTCCCCTGGAAAACACTGAGGAGCAATGCAACGAGAAGGACATGTGGGGCCCAGTGAAACATGAGTTCTAGGCTTAGTCTGCTACTCGATATCGGTGTAACACTGGGCACAGCTCTCGCCTGAGCCACGGGTTTATTCATGGTTGAGCAGAGCCATCAGGAATGCTACGTAGGCAAACGGCCGTGGGTGACAAGGGCCCAGCACGTGCAGGAAATTTGCTAATTTCTTGGTGTAGCTTTCCCGGAGCTCACTTTAGATAATGGGACTGAACCACACCATTCACCTTTACACAGGGAGTCTACTGGCCTGGATGGAGCTTCAGCCCAGTCACGGACACTAGCGGTCATTTTCTAGAAGTTTCCATACTGTCCCTTGGAACTCAATCTCTAATGTCGGAGTGAGGAACAAAGGAATAAATACATCCCTAAAATTATGTCCGAGAAGCCTCGATTTTGGTTTAGTTGTGTCTGGAATAAAACCCAAGGGACAACAGACATTGAATTTCACATTTTCTATTAACTTTCCTGACTGGTGAGCTTAGTTTTATGAAATCTAGATTAGAATACTTATGCATTTGCCATTAAACCGTAGTTAGCTTTTTCAAAGCTAAAATGTGTTTTTGGTAAGACACTTGCTGGAGTGCTTGGACTCAGGCCACACACAGAAGACGTTTATCGCCCACAAATTGTTCAATGGGTAGGAAATGTTATGCATTTATCTGTTTTCTTGCAAACCTTTGCATTGCTGGAGGCTAGTAAGTGTTCGGTGAACTTGAGGAATGGACGAACAATCGTCTTCTTGATACCATTTAGAATCGACTGTGGCTCGTATTAAGAGTTCGGTTGTCTCTTGCATACTTGCTCTCGTTACTAAAACTGGGGTATCCAGACTTTCCTTTATAAAAAGAAAATCTATGTTTCATTGGGAGATAAACAATTCTCCTTTTGTTCAAGAAACCGGCTTAGATTTTAATAACTACAGTCTCCCATCTGCTCCCCCTAGAAATTGTACATACAATTTATCATCATGACAGGATGGTGCCAGGTCAGACTCACTGGGCAGGAACGGCATCCTGAGTCCACTCTCTTCTGACAAAGACGCTGGGTCCTTTGTCACTCAGAGCAGGTTACTGTGCAGCCTGGAGAGCTACCACAAGCTGTGCAGGAAAGGAGCACGCGCCCAAACCCCCGCCCCCCGAACCCTAGAACTGGGTGAGTGTTTTAGAAAGAGATACGGCTAGGCATAAAACAACACGCTTTTTCCAGTTCCCGGATCCTACAACATTTGCCCTAATTGTCAGACAATGGTACAGATGAACAGCCGGAGGTAAAGAAAGAAGATCTTGTATCAAAGCTATTTGATAACAAAATGGGTGTCTGTCTGTTAGTTTCCAAACGTTTGAAAAGAAGCTAACTGGTGAAAAACAGAAAGGATTCTAAACACTGACCGCATCATAAACAGTGAGGCTTCTCCCACGGCGGCCATCTCTTCAATCAGTGCTCTGTCCCTTTAAGGGTGGTGCTCTCTGTGCCTCTCTTTGGGATCCTGTCGTGCATTACAGCTGTCTTGCTTGTGGATTCTGATAAAATACAGGTCACATGAAGCTATCATGCTTTTTGTTTTCTAACCTTCCTAACCTTTTCTGTTGGAATGTCGTGATCACCACTGTAGAAATGAGAAAAACTTGAGTGGCAAGAGAAAAAAAAAAAAAAAAACCGAGGGACCAGATGTGTAGAATCGTGTTATAGGAGGCTCAGGCTGTGACTCCAGGGCTGAACCACCTAGTCAACAGGCCAGGTGTCTGCAGAGCCAGCGGAAGTCTCGCGCACAAGCTGGTGCATCCAGAGCACAAAAGAAGATGGTCTTTGTTGGGAACCAAATCTGACAGAGATGGGTCCCCGTGTGGATGATTCAAGCAGTGCTGGGATGTGGGACACAGTCCCTGTCAATCTTGTGTGTAGGAATCTGCGGTACTGATGTAAGCACTCTGGACAGCCTATGTACTTTCATTTATTAAATCGAGTTCTCGGAAGACCGAAGAGCAGGGGAACAAACAGGCCCTCCATCCCTTGGTTGAACCTGGCAATCCCATCTGTTCACAAGGAACCTTGGCAAGTAATGGCAAAGATATTTGACCCCTGCGAAGAGAGACCGTGTGAGCATGCCTCCTAGAACGAGCTTCCTCAATTTGTACAAGTACTTGATGAATCGTTTGTGCCACCAATAACTTTTTTCGGCCCCCTCTCAAGCAAGAAATGGAGGCCCCAAGTGAAAGGCGGTGATCGTGAGTGGCCCATCATGCAGGCAAGAGAGTGGTCTGGTTGGAATCAGGACTCTTGTTTCTGGAAGTCTATCTTAGCCTCTCTTCTTCACCCAGGCCAATGGAAGGGATTTCTGTGGGACGATCGGGCCCAGGGCTCAATGCACAGAGTCAGTGTTGCTGTCAGGGTCTGTTCCAGGTCCCGAGCACTGTATCTATCAACGATGCTCGGAGGAAGGCAAGGAGGGAAGTGCATTGGGTAAAACCGGCCCTGGGCTGAGAAGCAAGAGTCCCAACCCTACCTTCTATTCAATGTATTCTCCCCCACTTTTCTCAAACTTTAGATTTATCTTTTTAGATCAGATACATTTGAAAGAGGAAATTGTTTTGTTGTTTTTGGTTTTGTTTTTCTAGCACATAGCCAACCTAGACAGATTTAATTGTATGTCTCAGGTCCCCTGTAGTTAACAGACAACTGTGAGCTGCTATATGTGTCCTGGGAATCAAACTAGGGGTCCTTTGGAAGAACAATTAATGCTCTTAACTGCTGAGTCAACCCTCCAGTCCATAAGTTTCTAAACCTGCTAGGCCTGCATGATGTTACCTGTGTGCATGTTTTCAGGACAGACCATGTGGTCTTGTCTTTACTTCAGCTGTCTTGGTGGAGCTACTGAGGGATGTTCACTGATTCCCACGTACTTAACTGGCTGTGGAGACATCTGGAAAGTCTTTACAGTCTACTCTCCATGACGAAGGGTTTGAAAAGGTGGAGAAACAGAACTCTGAAAAGGACAGCATTTCAAAAGAAGCAATGCATTTAGATTTCTCATCACGCATGCTGTGTTCATCCCAGAAGGGAAGGATTCTGTACTAACAGAATCACGTGGGTTTCTGATGCAATGGAAAGCTTCTCTTTGTAGCTGATTTGAGTCAGAAGCTGGGAGCCGGCATTCTTACCGCCACTCCTGGATGACGTGTGAAGATCTGTAGATGCGCTGTCTTTCTTGTGCTTCTTGGTCAGATCAACATGAGACACTTCCAGATCCTCCTTCCTCAACAGCTATTCCCTATTATCTTGCTTTCTTTTCTAGCACAGCTTGCTACACTTCCCAAAGAAGGGCACAAATGGGGTTCACCACGTCCTTCTAAAGCAAGTTTATCTGGAAAACTGTTCGTATGTTTCTTTACACAAAAGTGTACTTCCCAGCTCTCCATACTCAGCAAGTATTAAGAAAAAAAAAAGCTCAGTGAATCTCTCCATTTCTAATAACCTCTTCCTACAGTTCCTCAGCCAAAGGATACTGTGTCTTTCTACCAAGGAGCAAGTGAGATAGCTCTGTGAGCAGGAAGGAGTGTGTCCAGAGCAGTGCGTGTGTGCTGGATTTGTTCGTGGAACCTGGGGATGCTGGGGATAAGATATGCAAGGAATTGGAGCAGATTCTCAACGTCTCTTCTTTCAGAGTCTGTCATTTCCAGAGGAGCTCTTGGTTCTCCTGGGCAAAGGAGGGACTCGGGAGCTAGGAGCTGAGGAGAGCGGGGAATCCCACTAGGCATGGGAGGGCTTGTGAGCTGAGCTGTTGGAGCTGTGGAGTAGACATGGCTGTGTTGAGAGTCTGAAGAAGGGCATGGAAGTTGAAGTGTCAGGACACTGGGATATAAAGAAAAAAAAAAACAGCGGACGGGTTAAATTATTGCTGGCTCATTCCCACTGGAGACTTTTCTCCAGGGCCACGAGGGGAGGATTCCATAGAATGACTGTGCATCTTTAGCCCAGGGACGTGCAAAACTCCAGTCCCTCACCCTCTGAACAACCTTCATTTCATTGCGGGGAACATGGTATACGGGGAGTGGCATTTTGGGGTATGCAAGATGGCTGTTTTGGCTGCTGGGCCATGGAGAACATTGCTAGCAGAATGTAGCTCTTAATCAGGGGTGTTTATTCACGGTGGGAGCCACTGCGGGTCACGCTGTTTGCTTGGTGCCACTTGGTCTGCCTCGCTGCCTTCCTGGACAGGAAGTCCTTAAGATTAAAGATTATATTTTTATGGTTGCATGCCTGCCTACTCTAAGCTATTAGCCGAAGAGAAATGTAGCTAGGAGTCCATTTGCAAAGAGGATATTAACAATCATTTGTGTGTGTGACACAATGAAAAATAAGGGGAAATCAAGGAGAGGCATAGGAGGAAGAAGGAGCCAAGTCATTGTTTGGGGTATTGGAATATTTCTGCCGACTTTTCTCGTTTGTGAACAGTGTTATATGTGTGATTTAAAAAATTGAAAAAGAACTTAGCATCTCGGGACGTTCGCAGATAAAGAATTTCACCTTTCTTTCCACAATCATCTTTCATAAAGCACTGCTTTTGCAACATTGTATCAGGACAAATGGAAACAAGTAAATATTTGTAAACTAAGTCTGCAGGTGCCTGCAGGACAGAGAGGCTGCTTGTCCCTCCCCCATCTGCCTCTGCTTCTTGGAAATCCAGTTTCTTCATACAAACCTGATGGGTGAGTTATGGTTTGGCATTTCATAATCATCAAGCCACTTGGGTTTATATTTTCATGTTTAATATTTGTCAAAATAAGGTAGCAAGCACAATATATGAAAGAATGCCGTTTTTAAAAACCCTTAGCCTTTCAGAGAGAATTATGGTTTCTGAAAAAGGAAATTAATCTTTTCTCAGTGTGTGTTACTTTTATGTTGTACATAAGACTCATAACTCTGAAAATAAGCTTTAGGAACTGGCTGAGATTTGGGGAGTTCTGTACATGTGTACGTGTACATGTATATTGAGGTATTCAGGTCACCTGAGACAAAACTGTATTGACAGTGTCCACAAAGAGGTTTTCAGACTTTTGGTTCCTTCTAATTTGCTGTTTACCTCCAGTGAGTCACAAAAGCATCAAAATAATCGTTAGTGTGGAAAGCGACTTAATTAAATAATTCCTGTGTTTTAAATTAGAGCGACTGACTTTGAACGTGGGCCAGTAATTATCCACATTAATTTAGTGTCATTAGAAAACTAGATGATGAAAAGTTTGGCCTGAATAGAAGGATTTCTTTCTGAAAGGAATATTATAGCAGCTTCATGTTCCAAGCAGGAAAATCACTAAAAACTGAAAGATTGTAACATTTGGTTTAAATGCATGTTTTTAATATATATATCTATATATTTGTGTGTGTGTGTGTGTGTGTGTGTGTATTCATTTGAAATATTTTAAAGGGAAAAATAAGAGAAAAAATTACAAAGAAGAGAGAAGTTACTGATGACCTGTTCATGGATAATAGCCATAACTGTATTGCATGTATCTGTAAGCACCTGTATATTAATCTGTCAATATTATTGTTTCCAACGGGGACTTTTAATAATACCTGCACATATTATAGCAACATTATTTTATTTAGGGAGCGTCCTCTGGTGGCTTATTTAGTTTTGGTACTCTCCCTTAAAGGAGCAGGGGCGATTGCATTATTGCTCCTGACTACACGCTTTGGCTTGGAAGGGGGGCAAGTCTAGACCGAGGAGGGTATGGTACACTTACGTTTTCTTTCTTCCCTTATTTTAAATCCGCCCACAGCCTCGTTACAGACGGTGCACTTAAAGCCCTCACACTGTTCCCATCTATTAGTGAACGCCAGGACGCTAAATTTACCTGGGGCTTTACCCCGTGACAAACAGTTCTGAAGGGTTTGGGGTGTGAAATTGCTCTCTCGGTCTTTATGGGCTTCATCTGTGGCTACCATCTTATCTATCACAGGCCCTGAGCAGTGGACCTTAGCCACTGAAATATGGTCCATTTCCTACGGTACTTGAAGTGCGACTTCCTTGCAGGTCACAAAAGCCAATTTTTTGTGCTTATCTGACAGAGTGGAGAATGTCAGCTTTCCTGTTATTCTCCTCCTTTTTTGTCTCGATAGAGATTATTTTTTTTCATAAACAGAAGTGGACATTCTATGCAAGGGCTGGAGCAGGTTGGGTGGCCTAGGCCTATGGCCTGTGACCGTGGGTGACAGGTCAATGGGCTGGCCACCTGCGATGTGCTGGCAGAGACCCCTTGCCGCTGGGTCCGGTATTGTCCTCGGGCTTTTCCCCAGCTGTGCATAGCTAGTGAGATGTGAAATCGCTTCCCTGGCAAGCTACAGGTTCTCTGTGTTTCCAGCCCGAACCATGTGCACTTTTTCCCTGTCCTAGCAACTCAGAAGCACATGGAAGGACCCCAACAGCTCTCCTAACGCCTACTTTCCAGGCTTCACATCACCTTCATTTGAGAAGGAAGATGAGCAATTGCTACCCTATGCTCTCTCCTCTTTCCTTTCTTTCTTCAAAGCTAAATTTATTAATAACAGTGTAACAGAACATGGTAAAAAAAAAATTGAGGTGCCTGGCTCAGTAAAGATCTCTGACCACTCTCCCTTATGAGACATCTCTACTGTTCTAGGTAGATTCTCACAGGTATCAGCATGTGTGTGTGTATGTGGCTCCTCGCCAGAACAGGGGAACTCTACTCCTGCATCCTGAGATTGTTGCCAAGTCACCGTGAGATAGAAGGGAAAGACCTAGAGGTAAAAGGCATGTGGAGCTTTTCAGTCCAGGTGTGTAAATGAAGCAGAAGAAACGGGAGAGATCAGTATGGGGAGAAAACAAAAACAAAAACAAAAATCCCAAACCAAAACCAAAACTGAAAAAAAAACCCAAAACCTCAAACCAAACAAACAAAGAAAAAAAGCTAAACACACATAAACAACAACAATAACAACAAAAACCCCAAATTATAAAAACAAATTAAAATCTTAGCGGTCCCCTCTCCTCATCAGAGAGGCTCCCACTGGCAATGTTGAACATTTAGTCCTTTTGTTTTTAGGGCAGAAGTTTCCACAGCTCACAAACACAACAATGGGCCCCGCTTGGGAGCTTGGAGAGAAGTGCAGGGAGCATGCAGAAGCGTCCTCCGTTCTATTGAAGCAGCAGCTGTGGGCAGCTTCACTTCTGACCTGTGGGCACCCTCTGGGGTGGCCAGGCTTCAAGCCTTTCACCCTGGCCTGGACCCGCTTGCTATTCACAGAGTGGAAGCTGGGCCAGTCCGCCAGAAAAGGAGATGCCCTGGCTGCCATCAGAAGTGGGAGCAAAACGAATGGAGTGGGGGCAGGCTTTCAGGATGGTGGTGAGGCTCCCGGGAGACTTTTATTGCTGGTAATCCTTTTAGATCTCCAACACGGATTGATAGCCTCTATTTGAAGCTATTGTCAACACAGATGGCGCTGGGTTTGGAATGCAGAGGCAGACAAATCCTGTTTGTGTTTACACCGTTTAAGCTTTTATTCTAAGAGATTTAACCGTGATGTTATCTGCTCATTAAACCGATTACAGCACACACACACTGAGGCTCACGGATACACTCATGATAAATATGATTAGCTAAATGGCCACATCAGCACACACATTGGTAAGTACACATAGCCTAAACCACTGCTGCACATGAATTTGTGGCCTTGCGAGAAATTTCAAGCATCCGAGCTTCGTGAGAGCTTTTATCTTTCCGTATAGTGGTTGTGTTGCTAAGGGGGAAAGTTTGAAACAATTTCATTTTAAGAAATGAAAAGTGTCCAGTCGGAGAGATGGCTCAGGGGGCAGAGCGTCCGACCACTCTGCCTGAGGACCCGAGTTCGATTCCCGGCCCAGCACCGCATGTAGTTCTGTGACCGTCAGTCAGCACCGCCCGGCGGCCTGCAGAACGACCCACACATGACCTTCCACTATATCCACCTATCCACCCTAGATCTGCGTAGAGCAGTAGGCAAAAAAAAAAAAAAAAAAAAAGAAAGAAAGAAAAAAGAAAAAAGAAATGAAAAGTGTGCCTGGATGATTTATTTTCCTGTCTGCATGTCTGTTCTGAGACAGAGCTAGAATCGTGGCTGGCTGGCTGGCTGGAATCTCACTCTCATCCAGGCTGGTGTCTAACTCGTGGGAGATCCTGCTGCTTCTGCTCCAGGGCGCCTGGACAGCAGACATGCGCCGACCTGCTGGGATTGCATCTGTTATTCTGACATAATGGAAGGATGATGGTTCCTGAACCGTCTCTGTCTAGACTCAGGACCAGTTGGTGGGAGATGTGTGTCCCTCTGTGGACATCTTCATGTTTCACGGGGAGCAGGGAGACACGGGGCTGTCAGCCCACACCCTGAAGGATGCTGTCAGCTCAGACGCCTGGACCCCAGCACTGATCCTCCACCCTGGAGGGTTCAGATTTCACCTTTGTTCTAACTGGCGGGGCCATCATTCCCCAGCCCCTCTCCTGGAAGCTGACTTCTCCACCGTGGGCTTGTTCCATGGCCACTCTCTATCCTCGGTACCTCTTAGGCTATTCTTAAAGACTTGGAGGATGCTCTATCAAGTCCTGTGAATGTATCTTTTGGTCTTTCATTCTCTGAGATGCCTGAGGGTGGTGGCTTCATTTCTGGTCACCAGGATGTGCCAAGTCTCTCTGACATCTGCCGATGTCCCATAAAAGTATATTGACTGAAAAGTTAGTAGGGATTTGCCGAGAGGCAGGAAGCATGTGCGGGTGGTGTAGAAAATGCTCAGGCCCAGCGTGCAGCTCCCTCCTTCCAAACCATGGTTCCCCAGGTGCTGGTGCCATCACAAGCTGATGACTGGTGGCTCAGCACTCCTCGGCACACATGTTTCTGAGGGCGGCCGTTATTTTTTTTATTTTTTATCTTTTAGGACATCAAAACTTTACAACAGAAAAAAAAAAGACCAATATGAATGTTCACACAGGTCTGGATTATAGGAGTCTTGAGTCAAAGTGGGCACAAGGCTATACAGCCTCTACGACCTCAGGAGACATCCCTTCCATGCCCCTTCTGGTTTCTTCTAGGAGCTTCAGGTGTCACGTGACTTGTGACTATGCTATATCACTCTGCTTCTGTCTCTGCAGGTTCCTCCTCTCCGGGTGCCTCTTCAAAGCCAACCTAGAAGACACGGGCTTGTTTCTCCTTGAGACTCTTGTGTTAATTGCATCTGCAAGGCTCTGGTCATGGACAGTCCTTTGGACACTGCACAGGTCGGGAGGGAAGGCTGGAACAAGCTGAGGGGAGATGTTCAGGGACAGGAGGAGATGTGAGCTCTCTAGTCTTATTCTGGCTGATCTTACTTTGCAGGCAGTGAGTTCGTAACTTCCTCCTGTGGCTTCAAGATGGCATAATTTTTCATCTCTGGGTGGAATTTATATCACTGTTTTACCATGAACACATAGGTGATATGAGGTATTGGGAGTGGCTCCTCCCCTCCCCTCATCTCTTACAGTAGACTCCTGGTGGCAGAATGATAGCCAGGCCAGAGTCACCATACACTCAGCAGTGCAGTTGCTAGGAAAGCAAGGGCCAAGCCTGGTGACCATGAGATTTGAATGGTCATGGGGTGTCAGGCAGTGAGTCCCTCTGCTACCCTGCCCTCCTAAACCAAGGGTTACCCCATACACTGAGTTGCAGCGGGCTATGCTGAACCTGTGCAGTTTTTCTCTCTAGTTTAACCTTTCCTGCTGCTAGTTTGGTGGCCTGTATTAATTATGACAAAGTGAGCTGGTTGGCTAGTTCAGCAGGCAAAGGTGTTTGCTGTCAAGCCTGAGGAAATGCATTTAATTCTCCGGGACCCATATGGGAGAAAGAAAAAACCGACTCCTTCAAGTTGCCCCACATATGCCAGTCCCCCCAACACACAGTAAAGAGGTGTGTAGGGGGCAACTCTCTTCTCTACTGTATGCAGTGCTGGAGTAGTCAGAACTCTTGATCTTCTGCAGATCCATGCTCAGAAGAAAGAGAACCATAGAGACATTTATTCTGTAACATTGTGCACGGTATGCAAATTTCTCAGACACCACCTAGTTCCCTGAGCTCTTTTCAGCGGAGGGCCGGACTCCACTAGCAAAGGATACAGCTTATGTGTGCTCCACAATGGACTTTTGTTGTTCTTTTTGCTTATGTGGTCAACGTGCAGTAGAAGACTCGTCAGCAAAATGATCCCAGTACCTGGGAAGGGACAGTTAAAAATGGTTCAACTCAATTGGCTTGGCCTGTGGACATGTCTATGAGGAATTGTCTTGATTGGTGATTGATGTGGGAGAGTCTGGTCCATTGTGGGCGGCACCATCATCCCTAGGCAGGGAAGCATGGGCTAGCTCAGAAAACTAGCTGAACATGAGCCAATCTGCAGGCCAGTAGGCAGCCTTCCTCTGTGGGTTCTGCTTCAGCTGCTTGCCTTGAGCTTCTGCCCCAACACTCCTCAGTGATTGGTTGTTACCTAGAAGTGCAGCAGAACCTCTCTTCCACAAGTTGCTCTGTGATTGAGGCGTTCATCACAGCAACAGAAACCAATTAGGAGATGATGAAATAGTTAAGCTGGCATCTCAGAACACAGTTGCACTTGCTCTCAACCAGATCCTTTGAATTTAAGGAATCTTGGTCAGAAATATTACAAGGGACCAATCCATTAAGTTGGGAGTCAGTGTGTGTCTTTGATGATGTGACAGGGGACATATCTGAAGGGTTAGGATGTCTTTACTATGAAAGCTTGGACTGCATGGCTCCTGAATCCAGAACAAACAGAAAACTTACTCTATTTGAAAGTATCCATTTATGTGCAATATCCATTTTAACTAATGCCTTCAAACTTCTGTTACCTATTTGCTGAAAATCAATTACCCAAACTTGCTGGAAGGTAACTACACCCGTGGCTCTGATTTACATGGCAGAGATGCAGATTTTCTTTGCAGGAAAAGTGTTGAGGTAGAGCAGATGCATAATTCCAGCCACTATTTTTCCTTACCAGTGGAGTAATTATTAAGCATATCTCTCTCTCTCTCTCTCTCTCTCTCTCTCTCTCTTTCTCTCTCTCTCTTTCTCTCTTTCACACACACACACACACACACACACACACACACACACACACACACACACACACATTCATTAATCCCTGAAAGCAACTTGGAGACCATGCTTACAAGTGATGAAACAGAGCCTGTGTGCAGAAGATGTGGTGTAGGAACTCAGAAAAGGAAGTACCAACATGACCCGGAATCCTCAGAGACAGACAGGATACGGAATGTGGAACATGAATGTATCAGTCAGGGTTCTCTAGAGTAACAGAACTTATAGAATGAATATTATGAATATTTACAAAGGAAATATATATATTTAAAGGGGATTTACTGAAATGGCTTGATGATTGTGGTCCAGCTAGTTCAATAATGACTAGCTCTGAATGGAAGGACCAAGAATCCAGAAGTTGTTCAGACCATGATGCTGGAGTATTCCCTTTACACCACAACCTCTGCAGCATAAGCTGTCATCAGTGCTTTTGAGCTTGGCCATTCTGACAGGTGTAAGATGGAATCTCAAAATTGTTTTGATTTGCATTTCTCTGATGGCTAAGGATGTTGAACGCTTCCTTAAGTATCTTTCAGCCAGTTTAGATTCATCAGTTGAGAGTTCTCTGTTTAGGTCTATACCCCATTTTTTTTTTATTGGATTATTTGTTCTTCTGAAGGACACAGTCAAGACAAAACAGCAGGCTACAGACTAGGAAAAGATCTTCACTAACCCCATATCAGACAGAAGACTGATATCCAAAATATACAAAGAACTCAAGAAACATAACTTCAGTTATTAATAACTGTTTAAGAGAAACCTTTCAAACTAAGTGGATATACATTTTATCTCAAATACTTTCTATTGCATTATAATTACCCGACATTACTTTATTTCAGCAAACTTGATGGTGAGGGATCTTGGGATTTCAAATATTTAGATATGACATAATTAGTAACTAATATCCCCAACCCTCTAGTCAGTTCTTAGTGTTTAATTGGAACTAGTTACTATTCTTTTTCTTTTTATTTATTTATTTGAGATAGGGTTTTTATATGTAGTTCTGACTCTGGCCTTGAACTTGGTATGTGCACCAGGCTGGCCTTAAACTTGTTATGTAGGCCAGACCGGCCTTGAACTTGTTATGTAGACCAGGCTGGCCTTGAACTTGTTAGGTAGGCCAGGCCAGCCTGAACTGTTATTATACCAGGCTGGTCTTGAACTTGTTACTTGACCAGGCTGTTCTTGGACTCAAAAAGATCTTCCCACCTCTGCCTTCTGAGTGCTGGATTAAGTGTATACATCACCATGCATGGCTAATATCCATTTTTTTCAAGATTTTATTTATTTTTATTTCATGTGTATGAATGTTTAGACTGCATGTATGTCTGTGCATCACACACATGTGCTGTCCATGGAGGTCAGAAGATGGTGTAACTGGAGTTACAGAGGGTTTTGAACGGCCTTGTGGGAGCTGGGAACCTAACTTGGGTCCTCTGGAAGAGCAACCAGCACTCTTAACTGCTGAGTCATCTCCTGACCGCCCCCCCCCCCCCCCCCGCCACTCTTGTCTTCTATGGAAAGGTGGGCTAAGCTCTCAGTACTTCCTGACCATGCAAGTTTGTCTTAGTTGATTACATCGTCAGTGTCCTAATGCTGTAAGTTTGCTCTGTTGTGACAGGCAGGCCAACAGACAAAGGCTGCTTTGTTGCAGGATATCATCTTAAGATGTGCTACATTTGTTTCCTGTGGAACATCTTTTCTAAAGATGCAAAGACCTGTTGCATTCTTTTTGTTCCATTTGTTTAACTCTGTGAAACTCTGTTACTGTGCCCGTCTAAAACACCTGATGGCTCTAATAAAGAGCTGAACAGCCAATAGCAAGGCAGGAGCAAGGGTAGGTGGGGCTGACTGGCAGATCATAAAAAGAAGGTGAAATCTAGAAGGAACAAGGAGGAGCAAGAGGACAAGAAGAGAAGGACATCAGGGGCCAGCCACCTATCTACACAGCTAGACTCGGAGTAAGAAGTTAAGGAAAGGTATAAAGAAAAAGAAAAAAAAGCCCAGAAGCAAAAGGGAGATGGGATAAATTAGATTAAGAAAAGCAGGTTAGAAACAAGCCACGCTAAGACAGGGCATTCATCAGTAAGAATAAGCCTCTATGAGTGTTTACTTGGGAGCTGGGTGGCGGGCCCACAAAAGAGTCAAAAAGAGCAAAGAGTAAAAAGCCAACAACACTGCCTCTTGTGTGCTTTCTGACAACAACACAGTGCTATGACTTCATGTTCCTTCTCTTGGTGCTCTTCGGGTCCAATCACCATGCCAGGCTGTCCCCTATGACAGTCTGTGACCCTGTTCTAATATACCCAGGCTGGCCTCAAACTCTTGGAGCCAAGGCTGACCTCCAGTTCCTGATCCTTTGCCGCCACCTTCCAAGTGTTGGGATTTCAGGCATATTCTATCACACCTGGCTCATACATTGGTTTTCTTTCCTGTGTTCTATTATTTCATCTCTCTTATCCCTCTCAATTTTTACTTCATTTTTACATATTGTACATTCTACTTTCTGGGGCATTTCTCAGGCTTGTATGTAAGTGTTTATTTCTGATACTGTCACTGTGCTTTTGGTCTGTGGTCTTTGCTATCAGCCTGGCTAGACTAGAATTTCGTAGGATGTGGGTGACTCCATCCCATGGACTGAGGCCATGGTGAAATTAATATGGAAATAGGAGAAAGTCAAATGCCACAGTTCATCCATCCTCTCTGCTGCTGACCTTCTAAACTGTAACAAGAGCCCTACAAACTTCCATGCCCATGAACAGAACCATTATCCCCACTACCTTCCCAAACATAATGTCTGTGTCCCTAAAAATAAATACATAATAAGTAAAGATCCTTCATCCTTCAGTTACTTCTTATCAGATATGTGGTCACAAAGTCAAGCAGAAATGAAACTCAATAATCTCTAAGATGCCATTTTAAAATTTTTCATGTATTTCCTGATCATGTAGCTCCAGGTTTCAAATTTTCCTCTTTTCCTCATATCTGCTTTTGTACTACTGTGTGGAGCTTATTATTTATGGAAGGGATTTTACCATGAAATTCTTGTTAAAACTTTCTTGTGACTGTTTTATTTCTTATCATTTTTAATTGTCTGGATCTGTGTAGCCTATTTCACCCTCTCCTCTTCCTCAGCCTCCTCTTCCTCACTTCCTCACCCTTCTCTTCCTCATCTTCCTCTTCCTCATCCTTCTCTTCCTCTTCCTCCTCTTCTTCAGCCTCCTCTTCCTCACGTTCTCTTCTTCAGCCTCCTCTTTCTTCTTTTCACTCTTCTTCTCCCCCCCCCCACTTTTCTTCCCTTCCTCCTCATTCTGAGTTTTAGGATGAAGCAGGTTCAGACCAACAGGGAATCTTTAGAATGGAAACTGTGTGTGAAGGCTGGCTATTTTTACCTGTATATACCTTTCCTCCCAGAGGCAGCAGCTAAGGGACTCCCCTCTATATAGACTCTTTCCTCTACTCTGTCAGCTGGCTCTCTGGATGGTAAGGGCATCCTCTAAGTCAGCTGATCTGCAATGACTCCTCCTAGCAGCTTCTGTTCCCCACTGTCATGACAGGAGGATATGACAGCCACCCCACCACAATTAGTGTTATGGCTGAGTCTGTGCTTCCTGCCACAGGCATTCTCTCTTTCTTCTAGCATGGCTGTATGAACTTACCTGTATGTAACAATATTTCCTCTATGTTGATTTTTCAGAAGCTATATTTTTCCCCCTAATGCAACTTTCCCCCTAAAAAACAAAACCAAGCAAACAAATAAATCCTGCCTCTCCCCAGTGCCTCACCATGACTGACAGGTGATGGTACTCAGCCTCTCCCGTGAGTTACTTCATCAATTGCGAAGAAGGAGCAATTAGTTCTTTCTCTTCTTTATTGGGCCGTTTATTCTTGCAATGTAGACATGCCAAAGGGAACAGAAAACAGGCCCTGTGACAGGCAGCATGGGAGGGTATGCTAAGAGAGAGGAAGGGTTTAGGAATTCGGACTGCAGAGGCCAGGCCTGGAGGTGACATTCCCAGGAGAGTCTTTGGGAAGTGTGACCAGCCAGACTCTCCCCAACCTCTGCTGTGGCTCTCCAGCCCAAAGCGTCCTATGCACATGACAGAAGGGACCATCCTCTTGTGAAGAGGGGAGCGGTGTCACAGGGTACTTCCCGACAAGTGTCACTGGAAAGATGAGTGCGGGTTCCTCTTGTCCACGGGAAGGCCCTGGACTTTGCTTCTTGCTGGGGCCCCAAGCCATTTGTGAGTCCCAGGTGCCACGAAAAGCACTCTCCACTGCGGTGAAGGAGACTGGATTTTGTTCCTGGCTTGGATGCTAAGTACGTGTAGGATTTGGCTAGCACTCAGTGTAATGGAACCTCAACTTTCTTTTCTGTAGAAAGCAGGAGTCAGGCTCCATGAGATCTTAAAACTGCTTCCAACTTTAATATTCCACAGTGTGTAAAACAGAGTCTTTGGAATCTGTAACTCGCTTATGGAAAGGGTGGGTCTGGGCGGAGACAACCAGGAGAGAATGCTAGCTAGAGAGCAAGGGCAGAGTTTCGGAATTTTCAGTTTAGGCTACAGAACTGGGTCTGTGTTCTGCTCCAGCACATCAGCTTGTGTGTGTTGGCCAACGCTGAGCTGTCTGGTCACACAGTCTTGATTTTCTCCAAGTGTTCGTGGAGTGGCAAAGGCACCCTTCCCCCACACTTTAAACACGGAGAAACATGGGTTCATGCTAAGGAAAGCCTCTGAATTTCAAAGACTCACTTAAACAATGCTGCTTTATGTCCCCACCCCCACCTCCTTCCACATTCTCTGGACTTTTGTGGCTCCAGGTGGTACAAGACAATAAATTTCTCAACTGGTTTGGTCTGTCCCAGCAGTTTTAGTTAGGTCCACAGGCACGGCTTACACTGCTCTGCAGCCGAGGCAGGGGAGTACCACTCACTTATCAATGAGCAGCCACCAAGGATCACATTTGGCTTTGTTTGGAAGAACTGAGTGCCCTTATCACTTTTATTCATAGAAGCATCTACTGGAACACACCTAAGTGTGGGGGAGGCCAGGGAGACCAGAAGGAGAAGAAAAACACACGTCTGGCTCCCGGCTGCCTTCCTTATGTGCTTGAAAAGCCTCTTGGCTGATTGATCTGTGGTTTGGATGCAGGCTCCTTGCAGGACTCTGGAGTCTGTGCTTGTCACGCATGGCTGACATTGAGCAGTACTCTCACTAGGTGAACAATGGCTAGGTGGATACTAATTGGTTCGTTCCAGCACATCTTCCCAGGAAGCGTGGCAGACTTTCATTTTCCAGTGGTCACGGGACAAGCGTGGCATGTGTGAGAGAAGCCATTGAAAATGAAAACAACTTTCACTGATTGTTATCCAAGTTCTCTTGGAGAAAAGAAAAAAAAAAGAACATCTCTTTAAAGTGAAGACTGGATCCTGCCGGTGTGAGATTTGCAAGAGAGATGGGCAAGAGATGTGAGGCCGGGCGTGCTGATGGTCTGTTACTTTAAGAACTGGAGGGAAGGGGCTGGGGAAGGCTGGATTTCTTGCCCTATGCTGTATAATGATTACAGATGTTTAGGGGAAACTGGGAAAGACCCACCTTGAAAGGAAGCCATATATGTGGAAGCCTGAACTTCCTGCAGAAGCTCTAAGTCTTCGGCAACCCAGCCCTGAGCAGTGGCTGTCACAAGATCTATTGCAGTTCATTGCAAAGGCGAAGGGTCATGCAGTTTTGGATCATTTTTACCCAAGCAATGGATAACTCGCTGTGAAGGCCAAGTTCCTTAAAAGGGCAAGAGACAGTTTGCCTGAGAGTCGGTCTGAGGTTGGTGCTGGCGATGCTGAGAGACATCATTATGAGGTACAAGAGGACCAGGGGCCGAGATGGACTCACCCACGGCAAAGACAAACTGTAGGTTTTGTTGTCTAAGTTGGTTCTGACAGCTTACGACTCTGCTTCCAGCACACTGGATAATGGTAAAGCCCCAGGAAAGAATAGATACGGAGTTCTGTTTTTTTTTAAATATGTATATGTGTGTTTATATATTCATGTGAGTATGTGCTGCCATTGCAGGAGTCCTCCGGGACAGCCTGCTCTTTCTCTCCACCGTGGGAGAGAAACCCCATGTGCAGCTGCCCTCACCCACTGAGCCATCTCCCTGGCCCCAGGCTGACTCAGGATCCCTGATGTTTTGTCTCTCTACCCAGTACCCCACTAACTGCGGAGTTCCTGACTTCAGGACTCTTCCTCAGCATCCGGATGGCGTTTGTTTTCCTTGCCAGCCCTCTCTGCACTGACTGTTGTGTGAACCTGCTCCTGAGCTTTCCAATCCGTCCTCCTGGAGGCTTTCTGCTACCTTCCTTTGTTCTGAGCACTGTCTGCACAAGGCAGTTTTGGTGGCACCTCAAGGCTCCACTTAGACTGGAAGCTTGGGCCAACAGGCTTTGTACAAGATTCAGTAGTTCCTGCCTCCAGGTTCCTGCCGTCTTTTAGTTCCTGCCCTGATGTCCTTTGATGATGGACAAAAACGTGGAAGTGTGATCCAATAAGCCCTCTCCTCCCCAACATGCTTTAGTCATCATGGCAGTAGAAGTCCTAACCGGTACAGCAGGTAAGAGCCCACTGCCTGACTCATAACACCCTGGTTGTCATGATGGTTAAACTTGGCTTTTGGAAATGCTATTTTTTTCCTCTAATCTAGTTTTCACATATTTCTAGATACCCATCATAATTTAGGATCTGTACCCATTGCTGAGGGTGCCAGAGTGAGTCATACAGAATTTTCTTATATTCACAGTCCTGTTCTCCCAGGCATTGTCCTGAAGCACAATTAATAAAAACTTAGAGAGAGAAACTAGGGTTCAACCTGAAGATTCAAAAAGCAAAACAGCCAGCCACTGGCTCTTACCTCGACCTCAGTCTGAAATGGCAATCCTGCTTCTAGGAATCACAGAATAAGACTGTGTCTGAAAGCTGTCTCCCCCTGTCTTATATAACTTCCTAGGGATGGGATTAAAGGCATGCACCACTGGGATTAAAGTCATGTACCACCCAGTCTCTGTGGCAACTAGGGTAACTACTGGGATTAAAGGTGTGTGTTACCATAACATGGTCTGTAAGGCTGACTGGTGGGAGTGTTTTACGCTCAGATCTTCAGGCAGTCTTTATTTATTAAAATGCAGTTGAAATACCATTACATTGCTCCTTCCTGCTTTGTGCGTATGGAGGTCGTCATTGCCTACCCCTGCCCTTGACCTAGGGTAGCCCCCATGTAAATCAGCTGTTCTGGAAGAAGGCCTGCCAACACACTTGAACAATTCCTGTTCTGGTGCTATAAAACATGGCTGAATCAATCTCTTGTGGGTCCTGTAGCTTTCTTTACTGAATGAGCCGGAAGTGTCCACTGCTTTGCAGATATGAAGGAAGACCTTAAGACACACAGATTATTTCAGGTCATTTACCCAGGCAGGTGCCAAGCATAGCCATATCTCTACATAAACTGGAATCAGAGGGAGATCCAAGGGCACATGTAAACAGAGAGGAGGAATCCACATGACCAAAGATATGGGGACAAGAATTATGAAGTCACCAAACAAGGGATGGATATGGGAAGTTACTGGAGGCCCACCTCAGCAAGCCTAGGAGTCTCTCCCAAAATCTCAGACCAGGACTGGTTCTCTCTATACCTTGAATTCAGCTCCACAGACTCATTTCAAACGTTGGTTTCTAAAACTGTAATTTTGTGCTCTTTCTTTATAACACTGTTTAAAAGCCACTCACCCTTCTTATTTCATTGACTATTAATTAGTTCACTCTCTACACACCCTTCTTCTTTGAGGTTCCTGCCCTCAGGTCCCGCCTCCTGAAACCTTTTCTTCTATTGTTAACGACCATGATTCTAAATGACTACACTGCATACTTTGGTTTCTGACTCACACCTTGAGTCCTGTCATCTTCCCATGGCTTCCACATCCAGGAATATGTGCCTTTATCTGCATGAACCATAGGAAAACACACTGTAGCCTTTAGTCTGAATGAACCATAGGAAGATACACTGTAGCCATTAGTCTGCATAAGCCACAGGAAGATACACTGTAACCATTAGTCTGAATGAACCATAGGAAGATACACTGTAGCCTTTAGTTTGAATGAACCATAAAAAGACACACTGTAGCCTTTAGTCTGCATGAACCACAGGAAGATACACTGTAGCCTTTAGTCTGAATGAACCATCGGAAGACACACTGTAGCCTTTAGTCTGCAGGTCCCTAGCTCTCTCATCTGCTTGGTTTCCAGTAGTACCTGGAAGAGAAACTTCTAACCTCAGACCAGCTAAGTGAGATGCTGACACCTCCTTCACTCAACAACATGCTTTCCCTTGCCAACTTCAGTGGGTCACCTGTCCTTTGTTCCCTCTAAGAATGTACCCCAGCCTTTACAACACCATATTTGTCTTCTCTGGAGAGTTTCTAACTGAACCTCAATTCTTTCCTAGAATCCTGAGGCCACAGAGCCAGGCAAGAAGGGTTTAGAGCCTCCTATCCGTGTCTACTTGCTGCATTGTGGGTAAATATTTCTGCCCTCTGTCAGTTAGTTTGTTAGTTGGTTATGACTTGTAGTTGCTTCTGTTTGTTTTCATTGTTTCAAAACACCACAGACTACTTTGGTTTGTAGTCATTAAAATGTTCTTCTTGAGATTGGAGGGAAGATTCAAATGTTAAGAAAACTTGCTGCTCTAGCAGAGAACCCAGGGTTGAGTCCTAGCGAACACATGGCAGTGCCCTCATTCGTCTATAACTCCAGGTCCAGGGTATCCTATGCCTTCTTCTGGCCTCTATAGGCTCTACACACATGTTGCATATATGCACATGCAGGCAAACACTTATACACATAAAACTATTTTCTTACAAAAATGTTCTTTGGGTGTTTAATGCACATGAGATTTTGGACTCTAGCATAAGGATTAACATTAAGTGGAGCCCAGACAGTTAGGCTCCCCAAAGCAGTTGACTATCCTGGCAAGACCTCTGACCTTTACTCATCAGTTAATGGACAAGTGTGCTGGATATTTTTAAATTATGTATGTATGTATATATATATAAAACATATGCATGATTTATATGTGCACAATAGATTCATATAACAATATACATAATTTTAATTATACATGTATACATATATGTATATAGATATAAATATATATAGTTTATGTGTGTGTGCATGTGCTTGTGTGTTAGAATTTGTGTGCATGTCCTTACATATGCATACATTTGTGAAAGCCAGAGGACGACTTGGAGGAATCAGTTCTCTCCTTCCCCCATGTGGGCTCTAAGGAATCACTGAACTCAGGTGGTAGGTTTGTTGGCAAGTGCCTTTATTCACTGAGCCATCTGGCCTACCCACTCATGATTTTCAACTGCTGCTTTGTGTTTGTACTCCTCCATTTCACTGCCATCTTGTCTTTCCCTTCTGGATCTGGTACACTCTGTGATGTTTCGCATGCCCTACATGGTTCACTTGGACTTTACTTTCTCTGTTGCTGTCTTTTCTTCTGTTATACAGTTGACCTTCACTCTGACTGGTAAGAGAAGTCCATTACCCCCACCTCAGTTACTTAAAATGTTGCAGCTCAGCAGATGGCAACCAGTACTTTGCACAAAGTCCCCTGGACTATCAGAAGAAACAATGTTGCCTGACACAGTGAGCCATTGAAGCAACTGTGTACCAGGACAACCATGGGTAGCCTCAGTGTCTCAGCTAGAGAGAAAAAATGGGTAGAAATCCTGATATTACAATTCAAACTCATGAACTAGCTTTCTTATTTATGTTCTTTCAGATTAAGTTTCTACAACACAATAATGAATGGTGACTCAACACTTTTTAAACTGCTTTTGCTAACTTCTATTGATACATTTGTCAGAAAAAACTAATTTTCTTAAAAAATATATTTTAAGACATAAGCTTACCCATTAGATAAGGATAAAGACGTGTCTTACAGATTTCTATTGCATGTATTACTTTAGGCTAAGAGCAACTGATTAGTCAATGTATTTTAGAAATTATTATCCCTTTTGATTAAGACTTTGTTGTTCAAAATGGCACTACAATCTGCCTTTTTTATATTTTGTTAACATTATTTAGGCAATACTATGGTCTGTTGATAGATGTTTCTAGAAAGGGAATAAAGAAAGCTTGCTGGAGAATGACAGAAACTCCTTTTCTAGGAGTTCGTGCATAACTGAGAGCAGTGTGTTTATTTAGTGTTTGAGGATTTCATCTCTCTGTGTTATTTTCTCTCTCATATCTGGATTCCAGCTTCAAATCTTCTGTTTTGTGTGTTTGACACAGAATATACGTGGAAGCCAGGAAACGACAAAGGCTCCTTGGCGGGGGTGCCTGAAGGGGACGGAGGACAGCAGAAAACACAGATGAAAATAGAGAGGGGGGGCTACTGGGGCTGGAAAAGTTTAAACAGGTACAGGGAAGGAGGGAGTTGTGGAGAAGATTAACAAAGCTCAAAGGTATGTGGAGAAGCCATACGGCCTTCTACTCTCTTGCAACCCAATTAAAAATATAATCAGAAGGGTGATGTATTGGTTACTTCTCTATTGCTGTGGTAAAACACCACAGCCAAGGAAACTTCCAGAAACAAGAGTTTATTTGGGCCTATGGTTCCAGAAGCTTAGAGTCCATGATGGCAGAATAGAGGCAAGACCACAGGAACAGAAGTGTAGAGATCATGTCTTGAACCACAAGTGTGAAGCAAAGAGAAAAACAATCAAAATTGCATGAGTCTTTAAACAGCCAACCCCCATCTCCAGTGACATACTTACTTCAACAAGGTCACATTTCCTAAACCTCCATACGGTGCCACCAACTGAAGAGTTTAAATGCTGAGACAATGGGTAGCATTTCTCATCCATCCCACCACAGAACAGTAGAACCCATTGAATAAAAGAAGAGAGAGGACACTGAGGGTTTAAAGTACAAACAGTGATGGGGTAATAGAAATCATGGATCAGGGATGGGCTAACCAAAACTGTGGATGTATGAAAAACGCTTGTGCAATTTTAAATAATCTCTTTTCAGTTGTATTTAGTCTTCCTGTTAATAGACACCTTTCCCCCCTTCTCCTCCAGTGCCCAGAGTTCCTCAGAGATTAGGGAGCTCAAATTTAATTTTTAACTAGCTCAATCAGAGAAGCACATACAGAACACACCCCTTTAGCCCTTCGAGCGTCTGGACCCGCCTTTATCACGCCCTCATCTAATGGAGGTTTCAATTTTCTCCTAAGCAGGTTGATTCTTTATCACTGTGAAGCTGTCCTCACTGACAGTGAAGACAGGATCTGAGATGCTCATCTTGTTCAATTTGTATTCCAAATGCACACACAAAGTCAAGAACTTACACATATCTTATTTCTGGCTTCCCTCCAAACATCAATGAAGCTTAACAATATTCCCTTCAATTTTCTTCCTATAACATTGTTCTTCTTGTTAATATTTTGGTTAACTATTTTGTGTATTAATGTCCCTCAAAGCATAGGACACTAACTCCACAGGCAACTGCTAAGGTTCCCAGGGGGCACAATGTTTACTACTTAGACATCTTGAGGGAAGGCAACCAAATTGAGGTTTTGAGTCAGGCTGAGTTAAAATGAAATGTTTTCAGAATCTAGCTGATTGTGAGGATTGAGCTTATCTATAATTTACCACTATCCTTTGCATTGTATTAGCCCGAAATTTTATGGACTATACAAATTACAACATCTCCAATGTATGAAATTAAAAACCCTTATAATGTATTTAAAATGCATATATGGCCAGTTCCTCCTTCAGTCATTTTTTTTTCCAACACACTGTTCTATGTGGGATTTTCAAGCATGTGCACTAATTTAAAATGAGGCAGCAGAATAGAAGTGCTTGTTACAAGATCAAAGTAGTTACTGTTACTGTGTCCACACACCTTTAATGACATGTGTGAGCTCAGGGATACTCTGTGGTAAACTGTGATGAGATGACTGGGTGACTCGGCAGGTTCCAGCTCAGAACTCATTCGGCAAATGTTAAATCAGAAAGGACCAGGAACTGAAATTTACTTTTGATGCTAGTCCCAGGGAGCCAGCATCAGGCAAGAGTCAGAAGCAAGCAGCAATCAAGTCTGAGGATCTTACATCTCAGCGTTACAGGACTAGACACTTTTGCTGGCTTGATTTTTTTCTATTAGATTTGTTTCAAACCAAAAGAAATATCTTCTAAATCAATTAAATATCTTTATAAATTAACATCCATGTATAAATAGTTCAAGAAATTTAACTTTAAGGTTCAAATGCAAATTATAACTGCTCTCAACAGTTTGCCATTTTAACTACAGGGATTTATGGATGGAAAGGGAGTCTATTCTAAATCATCAACTAAAGAAGCAAAGCCATTACTCTGAATTAACTTTTCCTTGCCTAACTTCATTTATGTATTTATAAAACTTTTTCATTATTTTTGTTCAAGTATGTCTGGGTGGTTCTTTACTACAAGATAGTATTTGGGCAAAGAAAATAGCTTTCATTTTATGATAATGCTACCAATCTCAAATGCCAGCCTGAGCTCTGACCCCTGAACTCCTGTATCTTGAAAGCTGTGCCTTACTGTCACCCGTGCCTTCCTAAGTCTACAGATGGAATTAGGTGTCTGTGAGCTGTTTTTCTTCCCATTGGTCATGGCCAATGCTTCCATTCTTCCCTGCTGCTTTCGTTATTCATCTCAGTGATCGAAGAGCTGTGGAAAGGGGTGGGTAGGACCCTTACATCTTGTGAACTCAGGATGTAGTCAGTGATGGGGGATGCTGACACTCAGTCGACTTTTCCCTTCCCCTTTTTATTCAGTCCCCCATCCCAAATGATGATGTGGTACTATCCAAGTTCAGCATGGTAGAAATGCTCTCAGAGATGCACCTCCAGTTGATTGGATATCTGATCAAGCTGACAGTGAGGACTAGCCATTATCCCCATTAATGAGATTCGTGTTTGATGTGAGATTTCCCTCAATGTGCTGTGATTACCATTAATGAATAAAGAAACTGCCTTGACCTGTTGATAGAGCAGAACTTAGGTAGGCAGTGAAAACTAAATGGCATGCTGGGAAAAAGGAGGCAGAGTCAGAGAGATGCCATGTAGGCCCACCAGAGATAGACACTGGAACTTCAGCCAGTAAGCCACAGCCACGTGATGATACACAGATTAATAAAAATAGGTTATATTGATATTACTATTAATATATTAATATATAAAAGTTAGCCAATAAGAAGCTAGAACTAATGGGCCAAGCAGTGATTTAAATAATACAGTTTCTGTGTGATTATGTCAGGAATGAGCAGCTGAGAAACCAATAAGTGACCTTCTCTAACACATGTTGCCTTTGTACTTGCTCTTGTTGGTACACAGCATCTGTGGATCTCAGCTGAGCTCTCCAATCTCCTCATGGGTTGGGTACCGCACCCTTGTTTCTGTGGGTAATCTCACTTCTCAAGAAGGGATCTCCACATGGCCCTTCTGCTTCTTCACAGGTGACTTTCTATGTCCCATTTTAAGAATGCTCCATAACTTCTAGTCCCCATCAGTGACTCTCCTTTCCTCTTCTCCCTGTGCAGATAGATGCAGGCATATTCCATGGAACAGTGTCTTCCCAGAGCCCAGAATGTGAGCAGCGCAAGACACTTTCCGTGTTCAACATCAGGTTCCACATACTTGGCTGTTTCCACCAAGTGCCCTAAAGCTCAGCTCTGATGCTCCACACTGGGGCTTCTTGATTCTCTCCTGTTCCCCCATGATTCTCCACATACATCTCTTCTTCCCGCCATCAGAAGCATCCCACACTGCACCTACTGCTCCCTTGTGTGCTCTCTTGGTTTGAAAGAGTGCCTACACCAACTTTGCTAAAGTAGTAGACTTTAGGGTTTCATCTCCATGGTGGGGTGGTGTACAGGATTTAGTTTGTAAGAAAAATATATGGTTCTCTAAATATAAGATAGGTTACACATTTGAGAGCCCCCTGCCTTGTCCCTGTCACATGGGACTAAGAAATGTCCAGAACCAGGCTTTAAAATTCTCATTCCCCAATACCTGTTCCCTTTGGCTTGCAAAATGGCTTTGTCTTCGCATAATCCTATGACCACCTCCCTTACCTATTGTTCCCTTTATTAGGCAGGGCCTCTCCCACTTTGGACTTAGATGTGTCATGGAATTATGAAAGACAAAATAAAAGACTAGGTTCTGGAAAAAGATTTCCTGGTATCAAATACTTATTAATTGTGGGAACCAATGCAAATTAGTTATTGTCTCTCTCCTTCAGTTTTCTTGTCTTTAGTCATGGATGTAATAATAGTTATTGAGTCAAAGAAATGAGGTAATGCATATAAAATGTGTAGAACAGGACCCTGCGTGTGAGAAGTGCTCTGTGCATTTTTTTCCCATTTTTATGGTAGAATCAAGTCATCTTAGGGCTGGGAAAATACTAGGTGTAGCCTTGCTGGGTTAGAAGCCCCGTAAGTCATTTTGAAGAGTTATATAACTTCTTGAATGCACCAAATAAAAGGAGACTCAGTAGCTCCATTTATTCAACCAATGGAAATCTTTGGATATTCTCAGTCCCTCTTTATTTTCAGTAAATATTGATCCTCCTTCTTTGGCATTTATTATCTCCAGAAAGGTTCCTTCTTGGAGACCTTTAGAGGTGTCTAATCCTCTTCTGTCGTGGTCCCTTCCTATCTCAGGATGTTCAGGATGCCTGTTTCTTTCTTACACACATTCTTTTATGAAAGTTACAGCCACATAGCCTCAAGCTGTCCTCCCTAGATGGGATTCAAATTCCCTCACCACCTGGCCATGGGGAGTCATGGGAGCTGCTGTCACTCCAGGAAGATTTCGTCAGCCTGACGGCAAACAATTTAGGATTATTTATGGTTCTCAAAATCAGATAAGCCTATCCTTTTTGTCTTAGTTCTTTGGAGAGTTCACATTTGAGAATGGTAACTTCCTTTTATCCAACGTCAAGTAGGAATGAAGCGTTCTATAGTTGAGCATTTCCCAAACATGAGTACCAATATGTTGCTGGATAATTACTAACTTTGAATGTATGATTTGAATATGTCTTGACTTCCAGAACCTTATGGTCGACATGGCAAGAGCTTATGTTGATTCTTCAGATAGGAAAATAAAAAGGACATAACTACATTAACTGCTGCATTCAGTATTGTGGTAGTTTGAATAACAATGACCCCCAATAGGCTCATAGATTTGGATGCTCAGTCAACAAGAAGTGGCACTACTTGAAAAGGATTGGGAGGTGCGGCCTTGTTGGAGTGTGTCCCCGGGGTACATGCTAGCCACCTCTCCCAGCCTATAGACCAGGATGCAGCTCTCAGCTACTGTTCCGGCACCATGTGTGCTGCTGTGCTCTCTGCCAAGACAATAATGTACTAAGCCTCAGAAACTATAGGCAAACCCCAATTAAATGCTTCCTTCTTAAGAGTTGCCTTGGTCATGGTGTCTCTTCACAGAGATAGAAAGTGACTAAGACAGTTGTCCTTCTTATGTCCACTGAAGGAAAAGGACAAAGTGTGGAATATAAGGCCGTAAGTCCCAAGGGGCAGAGCAGTCTCCTTAAGTTGGCATTTCATGCAGTGCATGAGTTACTTTTGTTGTGGCCGTGACATAATACCCACAGAAGCAACTTGGGAAGGAAGAGAGTATTTTGGCTTATGATTGAAAGCACGGAGGCAGAAGTAAGAGTTACCTAGCACTCCTCACATTTCAGTGCTAGAGGAGAAAGTGCTGGCGATCAGTTGGCTTTCTGACTTTCTATTTACCCTGAACCATAGTCCATGGGATGCTGCTGCCCACAATCAGGGTAGGTCTTTCTTCCATAATTAAGCTTCAAGGAAATGCTCTGAGATATGTCTCTTAGGAGATTCCGAGTCCAGTTAACTGCCCATGCAGATGAGGCATCCCACCTGTGAAACACTGGGAATCCATAGAGTGAGACAGCCAGGTAGACATTTACAGCTGAGGGAATCACATGTGAAGGGGGATTTCTTTTAATTCAAGCGGTGGGATGAATGCAGGATGAGTGTCTCTCACTGGAAGAAATGGGTAGATGGATTCCAGAGAGGTAAGAGCCAGAAAGCAAAAGGCAAGACCACAGTTTGAATGTTGATTTGACAGCCATAGATCTAGCTTTCATTGGAGCCTGGATCGGGCTTGCCTTGAACGGACAGTACCATGGTGGAAATGTATTGTGACATTACACATCTGGGCAGCGACTGTTGTGTCCAGAAAAGATAATCTAACACTGAATTCTCAAAAAAAAAATCCCAATGTTTGATGTCAGAAAGTAGAAGAACAGCCACATAAGGGAGACTCGGAGAGACTGGGACCATGACTTTTCAGCAGTAGGGTGAAGCACCATTTTGTAATCCTTTTCCAACTGAAACACAGCCGTCTGCACAAACTTTCCTGTCTCCGTGATGGTAAAAGTCATCTGTCATCCTCCCCCGAAAATGCTTGCAATGTTTGTTTCCCCCTTGGTTTTTTTTTTATGGTCCTGTCACTTTCTACACTGAAGCATGATTTAATTTTAAACGCACACATCATTTCTATAGACTACGAACTTCCAATGTCAGGATCCATTTCTTAGTCTTCTTTGAATCATCCGAAGCCCTGAACAGAGAGATTTGCACATAATAAGCACTTGGTTTTTTATTGAAGAGAAGAGTGATCTAATTTGTATAACAGGAAGATGAATGGTCCAGTTATGTGTAAGAAAGATTGCCAAGGAGTAAGACTACACACTGGGTACAGAAACACTGCATCAGATCTTCTGGGAAACAAAGATTAATGGCGGCAGAAATCAGAGGAAGAGATGTGTTTGAGGGGCTTTCCAAGAGAAACTGACAGGGGATCTCATCCAGTTGTGTGTCTTAAGTACTTTAATATGCTTGATGACTCTCTTATTTAACTAACTAGGCTTTGCCTCTCTTTTGAGCTCAAGGCTCATATGTTTAGCTGTCAGCTCATGTCTCTCCCATCCTCAGTCCTCTGCTTCTCGAGACGTCCCTGAATTTCTTTAATGACATCCCCAATCATGGATTTCTCAGGAGTCATATTTGATTTATGACTTTCTCTCGTCTTTTCTCACCTGGCCCCAGATCTGGCTGATAATCAAGCCCCGATTCTCCACTCCGGCTCCATTCCCCACTTGATGTTTCTCATCTTGTCCCATTTCAGCAGCCCCGGTGTCATCATCACTCACCTTCAGGAGTACAGAAGGCTCCCAATAGTGATGTGAGCTCCGGGTACCCAAGACAGCTGCTGTCCTCCTGCCTTTTCACCATCCACCCTCCAGACAGCCACCATGTGATCTTTGCAAATCTCAGTTGTCATTTGCCTGGCAATACACTGTTTGGAACCTTGCAGTGTGGGTCTCTGTATGCAGGATAAAGTCCAGTGTCTCCCTGAACCTTCGGCTTCCCTCTGTGACATCTGAATCTTTCTCCAACCTTCACTGACAAGCTCTCTTCAGCCAGGTCTTTAAGAGAGTGAACGCGAAGTGTCATGATGAAGGAATTATGTCCAGCTTCTCCTCTGAGAGGCTAAGACAACTCCAGACTCGACAGAACCTTTCCCACTGAGCTAGAGAAAGGCAGCTGGACACATGGATGAAGGTGTTGTTTGTATCACTTGAACATGAGACTAGATTCGGGGCCTCTGATTTGGATCTTTTCTCTGTAGGACTACACGTTCCCAAGCCCTTCCAGAACTCACCTCCTACTGATGGCACAGGACTTAGTTCTGAATTTAACGTGCCAGTTCCCAAGGAAGCCCTCCAAGTTTTATTATCCTGTTATTTTCTCCTTAATTGTGTGTGTGTGTGTGTGTGTGTTAGGATTATTGTTGCTGAGATAAAACACCATGATCAGAAAGCGAACTGTGGAGGAATGGGTTTCTTTGGCTGGGCTTCCTCATCACTATCATCATTGAAGGAAGTTAGGACAGGAACTCAAACAGGGTAGGATCTCAGAGGGAGGAGCTGATACAGAGGTCTTGAGTGCTGCTAGCTGGCTTGATCATCATGGCTTGCTCAGCCTGCTTTCTTATAGAACCCAGGACCTTCAGCCCAGGGATAGCACCACCAACCTCGGGCTGGATCCTCCCTTGTCAATCACTAATTAAGAGAACGCTCTACAGGCCTGTCTCTAGCCCTATCTTGTGGAGGCATTTTCTCCATTGAGGCTCCCATCTCTTTGATGACTCTAGCTGATATAAAACGCACCAGAACAACCGATGCTTAGTTAACTTGACACATAAATATTCAACTGTTAAACCACACCCCTTTCTTTCTTCTTTATACCCAAAATCACACATAATATAAACATCATAATATAAAACATTTTACAACTGTAAACAGTTCTACCATTTTCCAGTTTGCAACACTCAATCTCTCTCTCTCTCTCTCTCTCTCTCTCTCTCTCTCTCTGTGTGTGTGTGCGCATGTGTGGGTGTTTTATTTGCTGGTTTGTTTTTGTTTATCAAGACAGGTGTTTTCTATGTAGCCCTGACTGTCCCAGAACTCATTCTGTAAACCAGCCTAGCCTCAAATTCAGAGAATAGCCTATCTCCGCATCCTGAGTCTGGGATTAAAGGTGTATACCACAGTCTCTTAAAATCCAGTCTCTTTTTAAATCCAAGGCCTCTCAACTGTGAACTCCCACAGAATCAAAAAATAAGTTGAATACTTTCTTAGTTTAAGAGGGAAGAACTAGGGCACAGTCACAATCAAACTAAGGCAAAGCCCAACTCCAGCTGGGCAGATACATCCATGTCTATTGTACAGGACCCACTCACATCCATGTCTATTGTACAGGACCCACTCACATTCATGTCTATTGTGCAGGACCCACTCACATCCATGTCTAATGTCCTGGACCCGCTCACACCCATGTCTAATGTCCAGGACCTGCTCACACCCATGTCTAATGTCCAGGACCCGCTCACACCCATGTCTAATGTCCAGGACCCACTCACATCCATGTCTAATGTCCAGGACCCACTCACAATCTTCTGTGCTCCCCCACAGGCCTGAGTTTCCTTCTGACTTCCCAGCTCTGCAGCACACACTCCTTGTCTTCTAGGATCAGGCTGTCCCTAGTAGTAACCACTGATGTTCTTGATGGCAGTCCCATGATACTGGCATCACCACAGTGCTGGGGTCTCTTGCTACAACTGGGCATAGAAAATGCTCTATATCTTTGCCTTTAGTCTCATCTTATGGAAGATTTTCTCAGTTGAGGTTTCCTCCTCTTTGATGACTCTAGCTTGTGGTAAGTTACATATAACTAGCCAGGACAATGGTATGTATATGTGTATGTGTATATGTACTTGGTTTTTGTTCTGTTAACTATATTTAGAACTTGTAACCCCGATGAGATTTATATTGATAAAGTGTTCCATGTCACTTTATCTAAAATATTGTCTATTTATTTGGGAGTAGCTCATGTCCAACACAGTGTTTATGTGGAGGTCAGAGGACAACTTGTGGGAGTTGGCTCCTTTTTCCAACATTGTAGTCTTGACATTTGTAGCATGATTAATACAAACCCAGAGTCAGAAATTGGGGTTCACCCTAAAGGTCAGAAAAACAAAGCAGTCAGCCACTGGCTGTTGCCTCTACCTCAGTCTGAAACGGCCACCCTGCCTCTAGGAATCTCAGAATGAGACTGAGAGCCATCTCCTCCCATTTTATATTCCTCTCTAGTGCTGGGATTAAAGGCCTGCACCACTACTGTCTGGTTTCTATGGCAACTAGTGTGGCTACTGGGATTAAAGGTGTGTGTCACCACTGCCTGGTCTGTAAGGCTGACCAGTGGGGCTGTTTTACTCTCTGATCTTCAGGTAAGATTTATTTATTACAATACAAATGAAACATACTACAGGGATTGAACTCGGGTTGTCAGCTTTGGTGCCAACGACTTTCACGAGCAGAACCATCTCGTCATCCCCGTGTTTCTCTTGGACGAGCATAAGCCTTCTTCGCCTCTGCAGTATATGATAGCCCCACGTGGCCAGACACAGTCACCACCCATCAGTCCTCATTTCGAGCCGAAAGCTCAGCCTTCCCTGATGAGAAGCCCTGGAAAGGTCTCTCACTGATATCTTTCGCTGAGGCATCTGTGATGCTTGGTCCTTAAAACTTGACATGAACACACTGGATGCAACCTGCATTCACAACAGGGACAACCCTTCCCAAAATCTTTGCATCTGCCTTTTCCAAGTCACATGACTTCTCTCTCCTGACCTTCTTTCTTAGGACTCTCAGGAATGCTTCTACTTGATTAGAAGATTGTGCCTATGTTGTACGGAGTCTCATGGATTATATTGGTGGTCATGGTCTGAGGACGTGGATAGTTCCTCATCCTCAGCAGGATATGATGGATTAGATGGTAGTCACAAGGAATGAGGAGTCTTTGGGAGCTTTGATCCATGTCGTTCCCAGGCTGAGAACACACAGAAGTAGCTTCTTATTGGCTAACTCCTATATCTTAATTTAACCTATCTTCATTAATCTGTACATCACCACGATGTCATGGCCTACCAGCAAAGTTTCAACGCGTCTGTCTCCAGTGGCAGCTCCAAAAGTTCTCTCTGACTCCGTCCTTCTTTCTCCCAGCATGCAGCCGAGCTTTCTCCACCTAGTTCTGTTCTTCCCTGCCATAGGCTCAAAGTGGTTTTTTATTCATTAACAAATAAAAGCAAGACACAGACAGAGGGACCTCCCAAACCACAGGGTCTTCTACTGAACCTGACTGATAAACTGGCTGGCCAGCAAGCTTCAGGGTCTCCCCTGTCTCCACCACCTCGGTGTTGAGATTCTAAGCATGAATCACTGAGCCCAGTTTTGTGTGCATGTTGTATGTGTGTGTCTCTGACTGCACCTGTAGCTCACTGCTGTTTTTCTAGATTGGTACCCAGCATACTGCTGAGAGTCTCCTGTTTATCATCAACCCCAAAGTTTGGGATTGCAAAAATACCCTGCCACGCCCAGCTTTTGATGTGGGTGCCGGATCTGAACTCAAGTCCTTGTGCTTGTTCTGAAAGCACTTTTCGGATGGTTAAGACCCCCGCGCCGCCCTCCAAGCCCCGGGAGCAGTCTCTAGGACATGGCATGAGACAGGTCATTTTGATATCTAAATACGGCTTTCTGTTAGTCTCTCCTGTAGTAACCAAATTGCTTTGTTGTAGTGATTTCACAACACAGGAGGCGGTTGTGAAAAGTAGGTGTGATAACTGAACCTGGAATCAAGTCTCTAGGATTTGCGTTGCGGCAGTCAGAGCGCTGTATGACTTCTCGCCCTTTCTGTGTTTTACGTCCTTGTGGTACCAAGAGACAGGGATTCCCAGCAGAGCACAGAACAAACCCATCTTCATTTGGAGTGCTGTGGTCCTGCATCTAGCAGCCTACAAGATAGCCTTTACTGCTTCTTGCCTCCGTTAAGTAATTCCTGTTGCCCTTGAGATCACGTTAACGCCCATATGACTTAAATCCCTACTGCTTCCTTTTAGCTGCACCCACCCCCACGCATTTGTATGCAGAGGAGGAACAGCTGCCCCTCACTCTTGGTTTGGAGGTTGCCTCTATGGATGGGTAGAACTTGCAGAGCAGACTGGCTCTCGGGGGAGTCTCAGTTCATCCTGCACAAGCATTCACACGCCACGGATATGCGATACCTCGGGCATCCATATCACTTACGATTGACATTCATTTCCACCCACTGGGTGTGTGACACTCAACCCCAGGACGTGTTTACTGAGAAAGCCACCGTGGGGTTTAATGAGACCTGTGTCACTCACTGCTAGGTAAGTCTTCATTGTAGGGTGTTTGACACCGTTGCAAGTGGTAGAATGGAAAAAGCCATTGGAAAGTCACTTCTCCCTCTCTCTGTTTACTCAGCCTGTGTGGGGCTAATTGTTGTGCTGACAAGGCCGGCCTGCTCTTTCATTGGCTGCATCTGTGACCATTTGAACGTTAATTACAACGTCCCTGGTACCATGGTTGAGCCTTGCTTTCTTCTGGTGAAACAGGGTACCCCTACTCTGTAAGTGTGAATGGCTTCAGTTAACTGATATGAATGACGTGGGCCTACTAGCTGATCCCCACCCTCTCCTGTAGGAGACGCCATATTGAGGACCCCAATAGGTTTCCCCAAAACTCAATATGTGATCAGCATGCCCAGACTCTCAGCTTCTCTCAAGAGCTCTTCATTTCTGATCAATCTGTTACTGTTTTTAGAGTGACTTTTGAACATCTAAGGAACAATGACTTGCTATGTTAGTTTACAAATTGAGCAATCCCCCCACCGCGTCATTATTCTTCCCCATTGAGCTGTTAACTAATTAATAACTTACATTAACGAGTCTACGTGCTTAGCCCAGGACTAGGAGACTTGAAATGTCTGCTTTAAATGAATCTAAAAAGAAAACACATGTTTCCAGAGGTCAGGCGTGTCACCTTGGAAGTAAGAGTAGAAACCAGAAGAAGATGGGATATCTGGAGCACGTTTAAAAGGTACAGAAGTGTCCACCCTAGGACCCCACTTCTAGGACCTGTTACCTCATTTGGAAATACTGGAGTAAAACTATCTAATCTGTGTGGTGTCCTTACAGGAAGGGAGGGAGTCACCGGACTCACAGGCACACAGCGGCACAGCCATGCGAAGCTGTGAGCATGGACTGGAGTGGCCTTACTATCAGCCAAGCACACAGCTGCAGATCACAATCAGCTGTCTCTCAAGCCAGGACAGAGGCCTGGACCAGACTGAGTTCCCCTCAAGTCACCAGAGGGGAGGTCAAATTACCACCGATTTCAGTTGCGTTGCTTGTGGGAATGTTGGCTTGTGGGAAGCCAACAGGCAGGTCACTCTGTGTTTTGTAGATGGTGCACAGGTTCTATGGGGACTTGTAAAAACTCACCAACCTATGGGGCTAGACATATGGCTCGTAAGAGTGCTTGCTATGCAAGCGTGAGAACCTGCCTTTGGATCCTAGTACCCAAAGAGTACCATAAAGGATGGTTTGTAATCCCAGCACTGCTGGGAGAGGGGCAGGAGGATTTCTGGGGTTTGTGGTATACCAGCTTAGTTTCAGGTTCAGGGAGAGGTGGAAAGTGACAGAGTAAGACCTTTGCACACAGGAACACAGGTGTGCACAACTTCACACACACACACACACACACACACACACACACACACACACACTGGTCTTTGCACACAGGAACACAGGCGTGCACAACTACACACACACATGCACACACACACTCATGCTGAGACCCTATCTAAAATGAGCACGACCACTGGCCTTTGCACACAGGAACACAGGCATGTACAACTGCACACACACACACACGCACAAACACACACACACACTGAGACCTTATCTAAAATGATGATTACGATACACAGATTACAAGCATGAGCTAGGGAGACTGGAGCAGGGCAAAGTCCCTTCTTGTCCTCACTGGGAAGAACTGGCTTCATGCTTCATCCATTAGAACTTCTTCCTGTGTGTCCTGGACAGCTGTTTAGAAGAAACCAGTTGACAAAACGCTATATGGAAATGTTGAAAAATAAGTCAGATGTAGCAAATGTGTGTGACTGGGAGGTCAGATGCCAGTGACAAACCGACCGGCAGAGAGTTTAAAGGAAATCTGATTTTTCTCCTCAAGAGTTTATCTGTTCCCCTGATCATGGGCTGTTAAGCCTGCAGTAATTAGAGGTAGCTCTTCTCGTCCCCACCCGACCCTAGCCCCTTGCTAATGAGGCTTCCTTCACTTCTATCAGCCCTGGGCTTTGTGGCCTAGTGGGGTCCCCCTTGATTGCCATGGAAGCATCCACAGATAAGGAAAAAAGGAAAGTGGAAGGAAATGGAAGCTGCCTGAGCAGCGGGGAGTCTCCTCTGCCCTGGAAACCTTTGCTTGCAGCTGTCACTGGTGTTAAGTTCTAACCCATTAAACCTGCTTGCAGGGTGGCTGCAGTCAATGGAGCAGGAGCCAGCCTTCCCTGGCCTCCCCCTTCCCCATTCCAGGAAAGAATGAAGCTGAAAGTTCACAGGGGGAGCAGTGGCTAAGGAGGAGCAGGGAGCCCCAGTCTTTTAACTCTTAACATCACAGTCCTTTTGCATCTCAACCTTTATCTGCCCATTAACTCCTTAAGTTTGCTCATCCATCCATCCACCCGAAGGCGAGAAAGACAAAAAGAGCCGCAGGATGTGTGGGAAAACCTTCTTGGTGTCCTGAGGACGCTCGGTTGAATCCTGATTTTGCCTAACGTGGCTGGCATCCTGAGGATGCAGATTCTCTGTAACGAGTGAGTGCTTGTGGTTTTTAAAAAGGCATTTGGCTCTGAGATCCTTTGGCTATCTTTAAAGTCATTTCTATTTCTGGGGGAAAAAAATGAAGAGGTAACCATCCTCCAGATGTGTCAAGACTGCTTTTGTATAATAATAATAATAATAATAATAATAACTGGTTCAAATGAATTCTCCATTCTCCTGTCAAGCTCACACACCTGCAATCTCAGCGCTTGGGAGGCTGAGGCAGGAGGACTGTGGTTTTAAGACGAACTAGGATATTAAGAGCAAGACTCTGAACGAAAAATAAAATCCCCAGCATATCTCGTACATGCTTGCTTACTCTCTTTGTTCTTTTAAATATTCTGCTTATGGTCCAAAAATAAGATATTTCAGAAACTGTTCCCGGCTGGATAATAAACCAGAATTTCTGTTCATAGATCAGTTTGCTAACTTCACAAATCCTTGTTTAGATCTTTGCTAACAAAATTCTGTTACCATCCAAAAAAAAAAAAACCTAATTTTTGAGAGGAAATGGGCCCCAGTAATTGGCTGGGTTTTCCTGCATTTGACTGGACAGATGGAAGTGAAGAAGGGGTTCATAAACACGAAGAGATTCCTCAGAAAGGGCCCTGAACACACAGTCCAGATTTTCCATATAGCCATCCAATCATACAGCGTTCAATGACCATACAGGAAATTAAGTCTCTCTGCCAGAAACCTCTATAGTCTTAGAAAAGATATTAACACAAAGTTGAGGTAATTTGGAGACATTTTTTCCTGAGACAATGAGCACCTTGTGAGTTTAGCTTGCCGTGGTGGTGTGGGATGGACATGCATGTCTCAGTTGGAGATGGACACACTGGCTGGATTCTCCGTGTGCACACCAGCACTCCCTCGCATCCAGGTGTGCTGTGTCACCACCACGAGCAGTGACTGAAAACGCCCAGACAAACACGTGGATGTGCTTTCCATCCCCAGTCCAGTTTTAGGACCACGGGTATAGCCAGTAATTGGGACAGAAGTAATAGATTCTAGGGCTGAAATTAAACGAGAAACCACTGGTCACAAAATAAAACAACAGCAGCAACAACAAGAAGAACAAAACCCCCGAAACCCGCAGCTTCACAGTTTAGGACAATACTCGATGTTCTACGACGTCATTTCCTTGCTGCATTGGAGAACTGACAGGCTGGGACAGGTTCCACCGTGACAGGAAAAGCAGGGTGAGGACTGTCCGAATCCACGTTCACCTTTTCCCTGTTCGGTTCCATTGACACTGTTTCCAGGAAGTTCCAAGCTTGGTGCTAGGTGTGGAGTCTGGGCAGCCGAGAAGCCCAGCTCCTGACCCTCCAATGGGACTTAGAACCTCTGGGGCCCTTACATTCCCACCATGACTCGAGAGTGCTGTGCAGACTTGGCTCCGTGTGTCCTTGTGACTTCCTCCTAGCAGGGGAATGAGGGAAAGAATGAAAATCAGAACGAAACTTTATACAGGAAAGGACCCAAGTCTGCACGCAGCCACGACAAGACTCACACAAACTGCACCGGCAGGCACAGCCACAACAAGACTCACACAAACTGCACCGGCAGACACAGACACTGTGTCACAGGTACCCGGAGTGTGTGGGCTGGGTGGACACAGAAAGGGGATTCAGTCTGAGTGAAAGAATAGTTTTGCTATAATCTGTTATGAAGAACCATAAAGCTTGTGAGCAGTTCTGTCCCTGCTTTCGCAGTTACTTCAGAAGCCCTTGGTTGCAGTGCCCTCTCTGCTCCCAGCTTCACGTTCCTGTGGCTGCCTTCTCAAGGAAGCAGAGCCTCTTGTATTCATGTGGATACATCTGGAAACTCACGACACAGCTTACTTATTGCTACGAGGTATCCCCTGAATTGGTGTGTCCCAGAAGCATCCCTGCTCATGGCTAAGCGGATGTTCTCTCTATGAACCATGTTGCTATAAACCTGGACCCTGCTCTCTGAGGGGCTCCCTGAGCCGGCCGGTGCAGCAGGGGACAGGAAAGGCTCATGGTTTTCTCTGGGATTCATGCTACACCTGATTATCTGTTGGGCTAACTCTTGACTCTGAGGTCAATGTTGAGGGAGATGCCCAGCGCCAACGAGGAGTAGCCTACGTACGCTGTGGAAGAGGTCAGCATATAGCACCGTGCTGTAAGTCTGTCTGCAGTAGAGCCTGGCGCCACCACAATAGGACCTGATCATTCTGATATCAACCCTTGTATACACAGCTGCCTGCCACATCCAGATATATCCTTTTTCTTGCATTTAAGTAGTTCAAGGACTCCTTTCCGCTGTTCAGCTAATTCCCAGGCCATTCTTATGGTCGGGGAAGATATACCTGGACATTGGATATACTAGTAAGCTGGATCTCCCTTTGGGGAAATTCTTTAGCAGGGTCTAGTCATTATCCTATGTCTTGTTATTCCTGTTATTCTCTCTTTAGAATTTCAGCAGGTCACAATAACAAGAGGAAGATAAAGCTGTGGAAAGCTAGAAAATTAAGGTTAACTATCCTCTGATCTCTGATTGTATGTGAGTGTATGTGTGTGTGTGTGTGAGAGAGAGAGAGAGAGAGACAGAGACAGAGAGACAGAGACAGAGAGACAGAGAGAGAGACAGAGAGACAGAGACAGAGTCTCGTGGAGCTTAGGTGGGCCTCAAACTCACTAGCAGTAGTACAGTACAGGCCTACCAGCTCCTCCTGCTCCTCCCCTGTCCACTTCCCAAGTGCTGGGGTTAAAGTGTGCTCCACCACATTTTGTCACAGCCTCGGCTCTCCTCTGCAGAAGAGAAAGCCCATGCAGGAGTCTGACCCCCATCCTACCCCAGGAAGCTTCAGAGCATGCGCAGAGCGGGTGCAGACAGGGCTGGCTCCCAGCATCGCGAGGGGCGAAGGTCTCTGATCTTCCAACTGTAGAGGCAGAAGCCACTGGGGACTTGAGCTTCCAAGGATCCTGCGAGGATCTCAAAGCCCCTGGGGCAGGAGATGATGCTAACATCTGGGACCACATCTCTGGATGTGGTGGCCTGGAACTCTTGCTAGATGTGCAGAAGACAATATCTGGCTTCCTGGACTCTTCGTGAGTGCTGGCTGAAAGACGTTCCTTATACGGTAATAACACCACATTTCCTGGTTATGTTACAAATAAACTCAATTGATCTATCTTCAATTTACCAAATTTATCAACATAAACCCACTTTTGAACTGATTTTAATTGAAGTCTCGTCATAATGGAAGCTAGAAAAGTGCATCTATCCACCAATAAATGCCTATTTCTTCCTTCATTATTTAGCATGCTTTATATTTAATAATATGAATTTATATTTTATAGCAGAGCATTAAAGAAAAGAAACTGATGCATTTAAGAAACCAATGCATTTTTTAGTACTATGACTATAGTTTTAAACTGTGAGCATTTCTTTTTAGAAATTCTTCAGTAATCTATTTCACATTTTGAGCTTTTCCTGGTTAAAAGCATGACACATAGAAAGATCTCTGTAGTTATCTCTTAGGAACCATTGATTTAATTAGGGAGGAGTCTCGTAGGCAGTCATAGACTCTGCGTGTTGAAGTATTCAGTGACACAGACCTTGGACGGTGACTTTGCGACGTTGACAAACCTTAAAGTATTATCCACAGCTTGTGACACCTAAGTCTCATTTCTAGTCATTTGCTAAGAATGGTCTATGGTCATATCCAATGCTTAATGAAAAGGAAGGTCAGCCAGGTGGTGTTTGGGCGAAAGATGCCAAGTTTCGAATAACTCTAATATCCCACATAATGAATAACTTTGGTCTCTTACATTATAAAATTCACACAGACACACCTTCTGCCATGGGCTACACACCACAGTAAATTCAGGCATCCAGGCTGATGGTATGACCTTCCACATGCAGCCACAGTGTCATTGCGTGAGCCTGTGGACTCTTACTGTTCACCTTTCCGTTGCGGTTCCAGCTTAATTTTACACTGATGACCACTCACCCTTAAAATACGAAGAATTATCTGCAAAATTCCTTAAGATCTGTCATAGTTTCCGCTGTCAAGTTGACACAAAGGTAGAATCACCTGGGAAGAGGTAAACCATGGGCATGTCTGTGGGACATTTTCCTAACAGCTGATTGATGTTGGAGGGTCCAGTCCACCAAGGGTGGTACTCTCCCTAGGCAGATGGGGCCTGGGCTGCATAAATAGCTCAGCGAGCCAGAGAAAGCAAGCAGTGTTCCTTCATGGTCTTCATTCCAGTTCCTGCCTCCAGGCTCCTGCCCTGACGTCCCTCAGTGATGGGCTTTGATACAGAAAGTTAAGTTGCTTTTGGCATGGTGTGCATCCCATCACAGCAACAGAAAAGGAATCAAGGGTAAGATGATGTGCTGAAACAGAGAAAAGGTGTGGACGAGAATTGTTGCCTTTCTGTTTCTCTTTCGCTCCCCCTTGTTTTTGCTCCATCTTTGGCACCTCTGACAGTGCAGGACACTGGCCGAACATGTTGATGGATATTCTTTCTTGTTCTGGAGCTTGACGTTTGTGCTGAGATCGGGCTGAGATTTCAATAATTAATCATTGGAAAGAAATTCTTTGCCTTATTCTGCTCTTCAGAAACAAGAAGCCGAAGTCTGAAACATAACAAAGCTTCCATCTGAGACCCAGGGCAATGTTGCCTATCTGCTAACTCATCGAGAAATGCGGACAAGGACGTTGACTCCTTTAGGCTGTGCAGTCGGTCTCTCCAGTGATTACCTAGCCCTTCTGTGCACACAGATAACTTCTGACAGAAATTATATCAGATGCAATCTATTTCCCCCTGCCCCCGCCCAGGTAAAAGAAAGCATGCTCTTTTTGGTTCACTCCAATAGCAAATGCCAAGTTTAAATGTTGATGGGGCTGGGAGCATGTGCACAGCACCTTGTCATCTCTCCTCCATCCTGCTGTGTCATCTCTTCTCCATCCTGCTGTGTCATCTCTCCTCCATCCTGCTGTGTCATCTCTCCTCCATCCTGCTGTGTCATCTCTCCTCCATCCTGCTGTGTCATCTCTCCTCCATCCTGCTGTGTCATCTCTCCTGCTATGTCATGTCTTGAAACATGAGGGGGCCGGCTTGTTGGGGTTTCCATCCCTCCAAGTACCCCAACAGCTGGCAAGCAACAAAGAAAATCACACACAAGACTCCATAAGGTTATAAACTGATTGGCCCATTAGTTCAGGCTACTTATTAGTTCTTATGACTTATCTTAACCCATTATTTTGATCTATGTTAGCCACACGGGCTCAGTACCTTTCTCAATGTGACAGCTTACATGTTGCCTCTTCGGCGGTCTGCATAGGAGTGACAGAGGAACCTCCCTGCTTCCCAGAATTTTTCTGCATTCTCATTGCATCACCTCTACTTCCTGTCTGGTTTTCCCGCCTATACTGCCTGCCTGGCCAATCAGCATTTTATTAAAATATGATTGACAGAATACAGACAATTCTCCCACACCAATGTCTCCTGCTGTGTCACCTCCTGCTGCTCCTTCAGTTAGCTTCTTTCTGATTTGATAAGGATTTTAAGCTTGGACATAAGAGAGAACAGCAGAAACCCCATACCTCACTGTCTTTTCTTTCTCTTTGGTGTGTGCTGTACATGCATGTACAGATGTTTGTAGTATGAGGTGACTTAAAAGTCTGTGTCTTCTTGATTCCTCCCCACTTTACTTATCAAGGCAGGGTCTCCGGGGAACGCAGGAGCTCACCAGTTCCAGCTAGTCTAGCTTGTCCCTTGGGGGTTCCGCCATCTCCACCTCCTAGGCAGGGATGACAAGCGGTCACTGCAGAAACACAGCTCTCAGCTGGAAGAGATTAAGATGTTGATTCCGGAGCCAAATATGAGTGGCCATGGCTAGGCATCATAGGTTTAGGTTAGCCCAGCTTCCATGTTCCAATGAGGTAGCAATTTCCTGAACTTTTTAGTAAGTGAACAAGGAAAAGTCTTAAATTAAGGCACTCTTCCAATACATTCAGCTACCTACACAAGGGTAGGCGAGTTAAAGCAATATAAAGGGAACTCTCCCTTTGATGCCATCTGATGCCATGCATGGCTCTTTGATTGGTGGAAAGCAAGGGGTTTGTTCATATGGACTGTTATGTGGGATATAGTAACAAAAGGTTTATCTGTTTAGGTGTTGGTTAGGTCTGACACAGGCGAGGAGGGAGCGCAGATACCTACATACAGCTAAAGATAATCCGCATAAATTGTAACTGGGCTCTAAGTCTGTCTAACTTTCAGACCCCTTCCATCGCTGAAGTGTGGACCCATCATTCAGCTTTTGTGGACACAGCTTCTCTCCAGGAGGCCTTGTTCACACTGCTAATCCTGCCAGACTTTTCTGTGCGTTCTCCCAATCTCATGAGCGTCCTTGTCACTGGCTTCTGTGATCTCCTTCTTTCATTGTTTGGTCATATCTTATGGTTATATACTCGCCTTAATGACGATTTCTTCTGACTCACTTCCCCCAGCAAGGCTCCCGCTCCCCAAGGTGGCTAAGATTCCTACAGAGCTCCCTTGGCAGAGGACAAGCAACAAACACATGAACCTGTTGAGAAAACATCACAGCATTTCTTGCCTCTGCCTAATCTCTACTTCTGCTTGCTTTTTTATTTATTTATTAAAAATTTCTACCTCCTCCTCACCTCCCTTTTCCCTCCCCCTCCCCACCTCCCCCTCCCTCTCTAGCCTTAAGAGCAGTCAGGGTTCCCTGCCCCGTGGGTAGTCCAGGGTCCTCCCTGCTCCATCCAGGTCTAGGAAGGTGAGCATCCAAACAAACCAGACTCCCACAAAGTCATTCCATGCAGTAGAATCAAAACCCAGTGCCATTGTTCTTGGCTTCTACCATTGCTCTGACTTGTCCCTCTATCACAGTTCTTGAAAAGAATCCCTAGAAAGCCCCGTTAAACCCATGACATCACATGTTACTTCTAAAAGCTGGGTGCCCAGTCGTGGTGAAGAATCCGGTAAAGCACGCGTTTAGAAGTTCATGCTCTTAATGCTGAGGTACAAAAGCCCCCTCTGTGTGCTGTAATTACCATAAATGAATAAAGAAACTGCCTTGTCCTGTTGATAGGGCGGAACATAGGTAGACAGGGGAGACAGAACTGAATGCTGGGAGGAAGAAGGGCGGAGTCAGAGACGCGATGGAATGCTGAACTTTGCTGGTAGGCCACGACTTTGTGGTGATGCACAGATTATTGGAGATGGGTTAAGTTAAGATGTAAGAGTTGGCCAATGAGAAGCGAGAGCTAATGGGCCAAGCCGTGATTTAATTAATACAGTTTCTGTGTGGTTTTTGGTTCTGGGTGACTGGGAGGAACAAGCAGCCACACCCTGCAACAGTGTATCTCATCTTGATCAGTGTAAAGATGATACTCCAGAATGTAAAAATAGTTTAGATCATAAAAGCAAATACGTCTGCACTCGTGGGGCCCTAAAGGACACTCCTAGGTACATTCACTTTCTAATGCACTTACCAATGCCTAAAAGTATGATTTGAGGGAAATGAGTCTCATTTGCTCTGAGGCTCATTTTTTAAAATGATGGAAAAAGCAATGGTGGGTACACACAGCACTGAGACTTTACCATATTTTATGTTACCTCTTTAGGCTGAGATGCACTTTTTTAAAAAAAACCTTAGGTGGATCTAACAGAAAGTTCCCATTCCACACAATGCATTTCCATATTAAGACTTCAGATGCAGCAGGAAGGAAACCCACACTGTGGGAGTTCAGCGTTTATCCCAGAGTCAGAACAACGAAAGCCCTTGGTTAGCATCAGAAGAGTCCCCTGGCTGAACGTGGGGCCACAGCATCTCCTTTGCTTCCTGTCCAGCTGCCAAAGGTTGAGTTTTTGTTTTATTTGCCTCTTTCACTTGCCATTTATGTAGAAGCTGTGGGGCAGTTGGTGGCATCTGTGTTGCTGTTTTACAGCCTGCTGGTGGGGAAACTCATCTACGGGGAAGCTCAGCAGGGTATTCAAAGGTTGGGTTAGTTCTTGGAAATATTAGTTTCATCTTAATATTTCTGCATCAATATTAGGTCATGGTTGGTATCTTACCTTGGACAAAACTTGAACACATTCAATTCGTCCTTCTTTTGAAAATTAGTACATGAGCTTTGTGAGGCAGAGACTGTGTGGGTGGGAAAACAGATCCCAGCTCAAACTTAGCACCTTTGGAAGTAGCATCACTGACTAACTTTGTGTGTTAGATGAAACAGTCAGGATAAAAAACAAAAACAACAAAACCAAGTGACAGTTTCAAAGCATCGTGCCTGCAAGTGATAATTACTCAGCTCTCTGTGTTTTTCACTCTGGGGCACAAATAAGAAATTCTATTCCTCTGCACCTCACACTAACCTGTCATATGTTGAATTTACAGTCTTGCACCAGGGGACTTTTTGACTTCCGGTCACATTCTGTGCCTCCTTAAGTATCTGTATTGTTTGGTTGTTTGAGATGAAAATTAGGATCTTCAACAAACACACAAGTGTGCTGAAAGAAAAAAAAAAGAAATCAAGGGTGTTCCTTGTGACCTCTCTTGAGAGTCCGAAATCTTCTTTGCCAGTGGAGTCATTCATTAGGTCCTACTGGATCAAAAAGTAACAAGTTTTTGCCAAAGTCTTTAGCCTAAAACCTCCACTGGCTCTTGTAGATTAACTCTGCTGTGCCTGGATTAACCCCTCAGATCCTGTTATTGTTTCTCCTCATTACACTTATCCCCATGCCCTCTGTTGTCTTCGCTTTCATGAGCGGGAACACAATGAAGGGCTTAAGCCGCGATAAGCTCCTCCTGTCGGGAGCATCTGTTTTGGATTCTTTGACACTTGTCCCTTTTCAAGGTAAACATTCATTTTGAATCCAATAACTTTGTCAATAGAAATCATTAGCATTAAGTCCTGAGTAGGCCTCGCAAGCAAACACCAGGGATGCTACAAGCATGGTACAAAGCCTAAGGTCAGAAGCAACTTAATGATCTGCCCACGACCCAACGCGAAAGATGTTAGCCTCTAGGAGCCACATCTGTTTCCGTATGATGAATTTAAAGCATGTGACCTCCGTCCTCAGAGGCTATCAAACGTAGACACTCAGAATGCACTCTCCGTTGCTTTTATACCGAATCTTTTAAACAGGCTGCATGTGTTTAGCATAAATGCGTTGCCAGGGCAATGGAGTGAAGAAGACAAAGTAAACATAATTTTATGCTAGCCGTGGATGGAAATAATTTCATCCCGATCTCCAGTTACGATGTCACTCGACTCATTAGACTCTGATTCTGACATTGTCTCCAAGGAGACCTGACATTGATTAGGAAGGCCACAGGCAAAAGCCACTGTGCTGGATTCCGGGGGAGGACAAGAATGATATTGTTTTTCTTAGAAGTGGCATGACAAAGAATCAATACCATGAGCATCCTATGATGTCATAACTTGATTTCCTAGCTGCCCCGCCAGCAATCAATGTCTGGAGAAGATCCAAAGCGGCCTCTGTGGCCTCATCACATAAACCTGGGTCTTCTATTTACGATGGAAGTTACATCTCGACATGTCAGGAATGCCTCAAAAAGTCAGTCATCTTGTCATGATTATGTGAAAATACTTAGAACGCGAAAATGTTGAGACCTGGAGTTGCTTGTGCTTTCTCGGTGTCCGGAAACTTCTTTCCATGGGAGCACAGAACAGCCAAAGCTTTCGCCTCATTGCTAGAAATGATTCCCCCGCACAAAGGTAGAGTCAGGTGCCGTATAAGGGGCAGAGCCAGGTGGCTTTCAAGACAGGAAGAGAGTCTTCGTGCCTAGTCTTTGTTTTAGTAGATGACCCAGAAGAAAAAAGTGATACATTGATATATATCGTGGTGTTGTTACACCTAGACACACACACAACACACATACACACAACTCACAAATTAATCTGTCTGCATGGTTTGCTTTTTTCTCACCTTGCTACTTTTACCAGAGAGCATTGTCTGAGTGCAAGGAGAGGGCTGCTCCATCATTTGAAGAGTTACTCTCTGTTATTAAAAATTTCTGAAGAGAATCAGGATCATGCCAGCAGAGGACACAGGTGACAACAGGCCTGAGGAAGACTGTTCTGGTTGGGGGAACACGCCTCTTTATTATTTAATGGTATTGTCTTAGGGTCACCAGGGAATGCCTGTTTCTTACTTCAAATCTCAGTGGCCCCTGCTTGGGAAGCTCCTGAGATAGGTATAGCCAGAAGCACACGAGGAGGGAGCTATAACACTTGGTGTCCCCGTTACAGCTGCTGTGGAACACAGAGTCTGCACATGGTCACAGAATGTAAAGTCACCCATCTTTTCAGGGCACTCACCCCCAAGCCAGTTTTGAGATGCCACCTCTCTAGGAGACTGGGAGAGGAAGAGATGAGAGGTTTTAGGCCTTGCAACCGAAAATAAGTCATAGACCGAATTGCAATTGGGAGGCTTATTTTGGAATGAAAATATAACATCAACTCTAGAAATAAAGCCATGCATACATAAGGGGCAAAGTAGTCACTGAACTCACGTTCAAGTAAAATATGCCAGGAGATAAAATTATGAAAAAACCAAATTAGATGCCTTGAATATCTATCTATAAGAGTCTGTGAAACCCGAAACAAGAGTGATGAGCTAGTGCAAAGATCTGCTCTGCACGTCCGCCAATCAATGTGAGTTTGCCAAATAACAATTTAAGTTCAAAAAGACTCAAGATCTATCGTTCTTTGAGACTAATCCTAGATCACGTTCACAAGAGGTAATGGAGTCTACGTCCTCACACCTGGGAAACATTGCACAAATTCTTCATATACCTTTTCCCTAAGACCAACACTTGCTTCTGCTGCAAGCCTTCCGTGGGGTTCATGTCTACAGCCTCCAGTCTTTCCCATCCTAGGCATATTGGTTTGAGCCAGTAACTTAGCTCTCCAAATCTCATATTATTTAGTAGTAAAATAGGTAGTATTTTTGGGAGGGGGTCAGCCCTAAAATTCTTATGCTAATGCTATGTTTGTCTGAAGAACACTGCTTAGCTAAGCGACTATGTAGACAAGCGTCTGACAAATGCTGGTCATCACTGGATGAGGAATTAAAAATATTCATTCACTTTTCTGCCTTTGAACTCTGTAATAAATTCTTGCTCTGAGTTCACTGACCTATGAAGTATTTGTTATCAACCTAAATTACACTTGTAGATTTTGCTCGGCTCCTGAAGGGAGAGGTGCTAAAGAGTGCTTGGTATGTGTTGGCTTCAGGTGACACTCTGTTCTCCCCTCCTCCTGGTACCCTTGTATTATCCTGCAACGAGGCAGAAGTTTCTCTGGAATAGGGCCTTCGACCTAATTTTCAAATTGTGTCTTTAAATAACTTTGGTGAGAAACTGCACCAGATTAAGGACTTTCTCTGTCACACATAGACACACACACACACACATAGACACACACATACACACATAGACACACACTCATTCACACATACTCACAGGTACCTGCTCAGCTCAGATGAACACTTTGCTTTATTTACTGACTGAATTAGATGATTAGGCTGTATATTTGAGTGGACCACCCAAAATGGTTTACTGTCCCAGCTGTGCAGGAGTAATGTTATATACAGGAGACGCATATATTTTCAGTGTTTAGTTACCTAAAGCCCGGGTAATACATAACCACCCACACCAGGAAATCCCTGAACACGCAGACAAATCTTGGGAGATGTATAGCATCTTACAGATTGATTATCCCTTCCCTTCTATATTTCTACCACTGTTGCATACAGATCATTAGGCAGAAATAGCTCTTATTTCAGACCCGTGTAAATCTTTCAATGGGCCGCCAAGGCAGTCTGCTTTAAGATGCTGTACTACAATAGTTAATGGGATTACCTTCTAAGCTATGAAGTGAGGGATAAATTATTTGGGGAAATCTAATCAATGATGCTGTAAAAATTAATTGCAGAAGCCTGGGCTCATTTAACTTCTGTTCTATAAAAACGGTCAATGAAGAAAATCACTGTCAACGCCAGCGTGGGGCAAATCTGTCAAGGGTCCAGCAGCAGACAGCGGTGTCCAGCAACTCAAGCGGCCAAGCACCGGATCACTCTCATGGGAAGCTACAGATGAGATCTCATGATGGGCTGTGAACCTGACATTTTTTCCTTGGACTTTTGTTATGCTTTGCAGCTAGAATGATCAGGACAGGCTCATGCCTGGATTCTCAGTGCTGATAGAGTTCAAGGCTACAGGACCTCTAAGAGAATGACGCCTGGGTGCTGGATGGGGGCCGTTAAGGGTCAACCTTTGAAGGTGATACCTGTCTCTGGTTCCTAGACCATGAGGAGACTCATTAGGACACCCACAGATGGGGCCACTCACTCTTGCCTTCCCTGCCACGATGGATTGAGAACTCTAATAGAATGAACCAGAATCAACCTCTCCCCAGTGTAGTTGCTTTTGTCATTGAGAGGTCAAACATTACAAATATCGCATTTTTGTGCCCCATCCCATGGTGTTTGTGATGGTGTTTGTCGATTGTCAACTTGACTACATCTGACATCAGCTAAAGCACAAGTGACTGACTACACACACCTGTGGCGGCTTTTTATCCCCCTCCCCCCGCCCTGATTGAATCATTCGAGATGGCAGATCCACACTAAATCTGGATCTTTTGAGGTGGGAAGAGTCACCTTAAATCAAGGCCACACTTTCTGGTGGCAGCCTATATAAAGGCCACAGAAGGAAGAAGCTTCTGCTCTGTTTGCTCTCCTGCACAGGTTCTTTCCTTCAAAAGCATTGGAGCCTCTTAAGTGTTCTGGCATACGCTGAAGACCAGCTGAGATAGCCAGCCTCGTGAACTGAGCAACTATTGGATTCTTGGACTTTCTATCAGGAGATAGTCGCTGTTGGACTAGGCAGACCGTAACCTGTAAGCCGTCTGCGTGCATGTGTGCGTGTGCATGTGCCTGTGTGTGTGTTTATTCTATGGGTTCTGTTTCTTTGGAGAACCCCAACGAGTACAGCGTGACAACAGAAACTTTCAGAAATGATGACGCTGAAGGGTGTCAGGTAGATTTGAACTCAACTTTTGTTACAGTCTTCAGCCACTTTCCCATCCTTTGTCTGACAATCAATCATTGCATGTTTTTAATGCCTTTAAAGTATGTTTCAGGTATCTGTATAATTCCTCCTAAAATGTGCCTTGCAATTAACTTAGAATTTAATATTTACGCTTTCTTGATGGAATTTTTATGTAAATGAAATCCACAAATTCAAGGTGTCCATTCTTTGAATTTCATCAGAAGGTCCCCTGTGTCACCTGGTGCCCCCCATGCTAAGAATGCTGTATCTCTGGGAAGTGGCCCGTGAATCACCTTGTTGTAGTTAACATGGTTTTCTTTTTTTTTCCCCTCAAAGTACTTTACATAAGCTAGCATACCTAACCAGTTCTCAGAACCAATCTATAAGATAAATATCCTTGAATCTTTACTTTGCAAGTGAAGAGATAATCACAGAAACACCATAGGAGCAGATATGTTAAGTTATAAGGTCAAGTTTTAACCCAGTAACCATTTAGCCAGTGACAGGTTCAGTATTAAGAAATCCATCTGGCGATATTTTCTGGAGACAGATACTTAAGAATCTTATAAACGAGTTTAAAGGATTTAGACTTTCTTTTGTTTAGGGAGCCCACCAGGCCACTCAGCTTTCTTGAAAGTTTTGACATGAAGGGGTGAGTGCCACCCTCTCTCCATGCTGCAGGGTGGCAGCCGCCTGCCCAGTCCTTCTGAGAATGCTAGGAAGTTTAGAGGAACTGGAGCTAAGGTATTCCCATTCAATTACCCAACAAGTATTTACTGAGGACCTAAATGGCGAAGGGAAGTGTTCCAGGAACTAGGAGCCATCTCCTGTGGAGCTCAACACAGGAATAAAAGAAAATGATAAATAGGTGGATACAAGTGCAGTCTCTGGTCATAACAAATATCTGGAAAGCAATAAAGTGCTTGAAAGGGGAAGCAGCATTGCAAGGGAGCAGGTGGTTGACGGAGGGGTGCAGGAAAGCCTCCAGACAGAGATGCGCGTGTGAGCCGGGGAGCCCCAGGTGCTTGCAGCAGAGGTTGAGGAGAGCATGTTCTAGCTGGAGGAAATGGCATAATGGCAGTGAGAGGGATGAGCTTCATGTCAAAAGTCTGATAAGAAGAAGAGGGTTTGGGACACAGTTGCTCCTAGCATAGGCACACCTCTCCAGAGAAAGGGGGCTCCTATCAGTGGACGCTCCTGACAGCTTTGTCTATGCAGACACCACACCGGGATAGATTAAGATGTGGGTGGAGCATCTCTGTTGCTGAGAGTTTGGCTTCAGAGTCCAGGGTTATTAAGGTGGCAGCGATGATAAGATTTTCCCTCTCCTTAGACTGCTATGTGTGTGAGTGTCCTGTCATTAGCAACACTGTTATCCTCTAAGCGCATACTTGATTCTTTGTGTTTCGAGTCTGGTTTGTGACCACAAAGCTCATTTTTGGAAATGAACCATTTTGTGTATCTTTTGGGTAATCCTTTTTTTTTTTTCCCAGTAAAGTTCAGCCTAAATCCTGATCTCTAACCTTAGTTCTGATCCTGACTCTAAGGAGTCCTATGCTAATTCTAATCCTCTCCTGAACCCTAACTGTTAATCCTAGCTCTATCACTAACCTGAATCTAAAACATATCCTAGTCCTGACAACTCATTAACACTAACCATAATCCTATCCTTAGTCTTCATCCTTACCTTAACACTAGCCCTAGGCTGATCCTAACCTTGACCAGCCCCAGCTCCAACACCGACATTACCCTAACCTCGTTGTTGCCTCACCCTTTTATTTCTGGCTGCAAGCCCACGATCTTCTCAAATAAGGGATGGTGTCTATCTACTAGGAGCCAGACCTTTCTGAGGCCCTGTCACTGCTGCCAAATTGTCTTCAGTATCTGCCAAGACTCTGTCACTGTGCTTTGCCCTGGGCAGAGCTTCTTACAGGACACCATCACCTCGACACTCGCTGAGGTCTGAACTCAGTACATTAGCTTCACAGTTCACTCTGAGATGCCACAGCTCCCCTCCTGCAATCTGACCCAAGGAATGCTTTCTGTGGGTGATGCCACACAGAGTGGGGCTGTCATCCCAAATACCACCCACCCCAGAATAGCAGCAGCAACATCCTTATCTACCCAAAACCTCAACCTAGGTCAGAGCAGACATTTGCTGACGTCATGTCAATTATTTCTCCTTTCTCCCCGCCCTGCACACCTTTCAACTGTGACACCATGGGAATGACGGGCATGTGGCTTTAAATTAAATATCAATTAATATTAACAAATGTTATAAATATCTGTAAAATATGAGTGATTTGTTGGTATGTGTTCCAGATCTTTATTTTCAAGATTTCCACTCTGCATTTTGCCCTCTACCTTGTGTATTAAAACAGTGATCACTGGAGGATTTACTCAGTATACATTACATACTGTATGAAAACATAGGGCATATATACAAGGAATATTTAAAAACAGAAAAAGATAAGCATAGTAATTAAAATTAGAAAACTTTCCCATTTCACATGTTTATTTCATGTAGTATTTTATAATACTACATTTCTAAGTAGTATTGGTTGATCAGACACATTCTTCTGAAGGAAAACTAGTAAGCCGTATGTGTGTGTGTGTGTGTGCGCATGTTGATTTTTGCTTCCTGGGCCTGTACCCTGCTTCTCGGGCTGCTGATCTCACTTATCCTATTACTATCTCCAGCACCATCCCTTCCAGGCAGGCCTCTATGACCTCCTAGCCCATCAGTCGTTAATCATTCAGCAACACAGCTCAGGAGCACGACTTGAAAAATGAGTTAGATCCTGGAGTTTTTCTGCATCATGTGTTAATTGAATTTAAGTCACACCATTTAGACATCTCTTTTTCGGTAATTCTATTTATTTTTAATTATGTTCTTCTGAAGAAGAGCTGTAAAAAGGCAGCATCCCAGAAGGAAAGTTATGTAAGACATTTGCCGAGCCCCAGCCTCATCTAAGACCCCACGAACCACCTTTGATTCGGACGCTCCCAGCCGTCTACTGGACTCCTGCTGGACACAAGTGCTGCTCCTCACAGGAGCCCAGGAGAAGTTGGCCCAACTTGGGTCCAGGTTACAGATAAAAATGATAAGGAGAAAATAGACAGAATTTCAGGGCTGTTGATGTATTTTTAACTTACCAGTGCATATACTTTTTAAATATCAGAACTGAAGCAAACTGGAAGGTTGAAGTCCATGGGAAATTTTTTGTTTTTTTTTTAAATCCACCATTGTATTGGCTCTAAAGATGAGGCTGTTGTCCTCCTCACATGCTGGCTGTGCTTAAGAAAATGAGCCCCGATTCTTCATTGTTTTAAGCTGTTATTATAATTAAGTAGAGAGATTTAAGGGGTTCTCATACTGATAAGCAATTCTGATTTTTTTTTCTCATTACTTCTTAACTAAAGCTATTTTAATACCATCCTATGCAGCATTTTCACTGTGGGCCTGTAAGGTGTCCCCAAGTCCACAAAGGTACATATAAAACACCTTAATGGAGATGAAGGGAAGAGACCAATGATGGTGTAGGAGGCCCTTCTGTCTATGTGTTGCTTTCATTGGTTAATAAAGAAAGTGCTTTGAGCCTATGGCAGGGAAGAACATAACTAGGTGGGGAAGCTAGTCTGTATGCTGGGAGGAAGAAAGGCAGATTCAGAGATGCCATGGATCTGCGGCCATAAAAGAGAGCAGGTGCATGCTCTACATCGGCATAAATAGTATAAGAGGCCACGCCCCAGTGGGCGGGTACCTACTGGCTATAGCATTTCCTACAGCGCAATGATATAGTTCAGGAGCTAGAGATCTGTATGTGTGCTATTCCCCTTCTCAAAAATCTGCTGCCATCTTCTCTTACATTCATGATCCGTTGTCAGCAGTCCCTGATGCTGGGCCTCTCACACACCCCGTCCAGTCCCCACATCGCTCTGACTCCACACCCACTGTGACCTCTGTGGGCTGTATCCTGCGGGTCCCTCTGGCCACCAAGCCGAGCCCTCTGCTCATGGTTCCCCTGATCCACTGTCTCATTTTCTACTTTCCTTAGATTGTCTGTTCCCTCTTGTAAAGGAGATATGATTTGTTGTCTGAGGTTGAGATTCTAAGAGTCCTGGGATGGATGTTTCCACTTCAGGCTTTTGTAATACTGTACGTTTGTCTGATTGTGAAGCAAGGAGACATGCATTCTGCTGCCTCCTCCATGCTGTTTCTGTTTCACACCCCTTGAAGACCTCACTCAATGAAATTCAGTTTGACCCTGAGACGTCACTGGGTTGTCATTGTTTATCAGGTGTGTATGCTCGTTGCTTTGGCTTAAGCTTTTTTCTGACATTCATATTGACTGTGAATATTTCATAATGTATTGATCAGCTTCAACTTCTTCCTTTCTGACACCTATGGACAAAAAGCCCATCATGACTGTCTCAAAAGAAATACCGTATATTACCCTAAGAGTCTGTGTGGAACTGTTCTGAGTATTGAAAAGCATGACACTTCAACTAACTGACATTGCACAAAGAGTTTCAAGAACAGCGATGGCTTCAATAGCCATGCCCATTTCTCTTTCTTCTCCAGTCATGGAACTAATTCAATTTCTCGAGCTTTACATAAGCCATTTCCTCTTCTTCCTCAGGTGATCATTTTGCCTTCGTGACTGAGAGCCACAACTACCAGTCAGGTGAACAAGCACTCTTGAGTGCACCTGGAGAAGTAATTTATTCTAGTCAGCTGTTACAAGCATTTCTGGAAGTACAAAAAGCACAGGGTGGAAGTTTAAATGTAATTCATCTCTATAAACTCATGGGGAGTGGCACTACTAGGGGGTGTGGCTTTGTTGGAGTGTGTACGGCCTTGCTGGAGGAAGTGTGTCACTGTGAGGCTGGCTTTGAGGTCTCATATATGCTCACATCATGCCCAGTGTCCCAGACTATGTTCTGTTGCCTTCTGATCGAGATATAGCCAGCACCATGTCTGTCTGCACCTCATCATATCCAGCTATGATGAAAATGGACCAAACCTCTGAAGATGGAAGCCATCCCAATGAAAAGCTTTTTCTTTTTAAGAGTTGCTGTGGTCATGGTGTCTCTTCACAGCAATAGAAACCCCAACTAAGACACACAGCATGAGCTATATTCTAGCTGCTAGAAGATCAAGCTAAGAAGATTTCCATGTGGCTGTTGAAAGAAATGTATAGCTTTGCCCCTTACTGCCTATACTAAATGGGAAAGAAGACGAATTGCAAGAAAAATTTGAAACATAAGGGAGATAGGAGTTTTTAGTTTTGAAAATCCTAGAATTACCAGAGGACATGTAGTGGTATTGATCTTCTTGTTGCTATGATGAAATCCTTGACACAAACGATGTAAGGAGGAGAGGTTTATTCGGTTCACAGTTTTAAAAGGTGTGGTCCATTGTGGCAGAGGTTGCTGAATATAGAGCAGTTCACCTCATGGCTGCCGGGAAGCAGAGACAAAAGGTCTGCCCTTGTTCCATTTCCCCTTCCACTTCAGCTGACTCCTAGCATATGAGATGGCATGGAGCTTCTCCTCCATTGTAAGTCTCTGAAAACACCTCCATGGACACACCCACAGGTACACTTTAGGATTATCTGAAGTACATCTCAAACTAACCAAGTAGACAAACATGATCAGCCTTGACAGATATCAAAGCTAAGAGAGATCTTGTTGATGCAGTGTGGAAGGAAGAGAAAGTGGAGGCTGTGGCTGGGAAGTTCCCTGTTAACTGAGAAATGGTGAATGTGTATCCAAGAGGACAGTTGAAAATGATGTTTCTAAGAAGTCTGACAATGTTTGTTTAGTAGAACTCCAATGAAGAGAAGGGATAATTTCCAGACATCTGTAGGTATAGCTTCTTTTATTTTTCCTAATGGAGTTAATATCAACAGAAATCATTGAAGATACAAAGTTTTCAAAAAGAACTTTGTTGATAAACACATTGTTCACGTGAGCGGAAATGGAGAGGACTAAGATGGGGAGGAAGAAGAAGTCTTTGGAACCTAATATAACTACGGCCTCAGTAGGAAGACCTGGAGACTATTCAGCTGAAGAAACAATACTTTTCATGGAGAAGAAGGAATGGTTCACAGGGGATATCAAATGCACAAAGGATAGAGGCAATAGCCAAGAGCAATGGTTCTCAACCTGCGGGTTGAGACCTCTTCAGGGATTTACATTATGATTCAGAACAGTACAAAAATACAGTTATGAAATATCAATGATACAATTTTAGGGTTGTGATCATCACAACAGGGGAACTGTATAGAAGGGTAGCAGCATTAGGAAGATTGAAAACTTCTGGCAAGAGGATTATATTAGGCCCTGACTCCTAATCAAGGAACAGTAATGTATATGTATTCTCTGTTATATTTAGTGGTCATTATAGACAAATGATTCTGGATGTTTCCCATTTTTAAGAATGTTTACAATGACTTCAAAGACTTGTCTATTATACATAGGGTACACAGAGAACTGCTTAGTTAATGAAACTTCTAACAAAATGGTCTGCATGCAAGAACCATATTTAAGAAATTTCATTCATAACACAACTTGATTTAGATATCAGGGTCCTTCAAGTCTTAGTTGGTAATTAATAAGGATGTTTCAGCAGAGAATATTTTGCATTGAACAGTATATATTTTGCATGTGCAAGGAAGTTTAATGATTTATATTCAGAATGCATGTTTTTGTCATTTCAAACTATGTCCATAATTTCTTTGACATACTTCTGTAGAAAGATAAAGCTTAAATCTATCTATCTATCATCTATCCATCAACCTATCATCTATATGCAATCTACTTATCTATTCATCTATTCATGTAGGAAGATATTAATTATGACAATTGGTGTAGTAGTTTGAAAGAAAATGGCTCCTAAAGGGAGTGGCACTATGAGGAGGTGTGGCCTCGTTGGAGGAAGTGTGTTGTCTTTTGCTCAGACTTCTCTCAGCATGACAGTCAGTTGACTTCCTGTTGCCTGCAAGGTGTAGCACTCTCAGCTCCACCACCACATCTGCCTGCATGCCGCCCTGCTTTCTATCATGATGATAGTGGACTGAACCCCTGAAATTGTAAGCAAGCCAACATAATTAAATTTTTGCTTTGTAAGAGTTGCTGTGATCATGCTGTCTCTTCACAGAAATGAAACCCTAATTGAGACAACTGACTTGTGTGAAGAACAAGAAGTCCCAAGGTTGTCATCTAAATCTTGAGTTTAGTCTAGTTCCAAAATCCTGAGAGTCAGAGATGGTGATGTCTCAATGAAAGAGATGTGACTGTCCCAACTTAAAAAGGAGCTTGGATTCACCCTTCCTGCTCCATCTGTACGTCATTTAATTGGTCGGAGCCCTCCCATGTTAGTGCAGGCAATAGTCTACACTTTGTCTACCAGTTTTAGTGGAAGCACCTCCACAGACCTGAAACACACAGACATGATGTTAAATACCCCCGGGCATTCCTCAGCCCAGTCAAGGTGGCACAGGAAGTTAGCTGTCATAGTCACAAAGAACATTTTTGTTTCCTCCTTGGCCTCTTTTCTCCAGCTACAAGCAGGAAAAAGAACAGAGACCCCCATGCAGACATTTAGCTACTCACGTGAGCCACATTGAAGCAGGCTCATTGGGCAGGCTTTCCAGGAACTGCCATATTGACCTAAGTTCTGATTACAACCTTGCAAAATAAGCCAAAATAATCCTTGCTGACATGAGCCAAACACGCAGCCCAACAAAGCACTTACCTATTTGCTGAACAATAAATTGCTGTGGGAGAATGTTCTTGCTTGCTGTAAAGATTTGTCACATGTATTAGTTTAATAAAATGCTGATTGGTCAGTATCCAGGCAGGAAGTATAGGTGGGGCAACCAGACTAGAAGAATTCTGGGAAGAGGAAAAGTGGAGATGCAGTTACCAGCCAGACACAGAGGAAGCAAGATGAGAATGCCTTACTGAGAAAAGGTACCAGAGTACATGGCTAAACATAGACAAGAACTATGGGCTAATTTAAGTTGTAAGAGCTAATAAATAATAAGCCTGAGCAATAGGCCAAACAGTTTATAATTAATATAAGCCTCTGTGTGTTTGGGACTGAATAGCTGAGGAACCAGGCAAGACAGAAACTCTGTTTACAAATGGGACCCAAATGTTTGACAAGAATTTCCACATGAAGCCTGAGAAAACTTTAAAAAGGGGGGGCATTCTAGACAGACAAGAACAGAGTCAAACACAGTTTTTTTGGTAACTGTCTGTCTATCTGTTACCAGTAGGCTCTGATTGCTAAAGGTAAGCAGAGGCACGACTCCTTTAAGGGAGGCTTCCTGAGTCAAGTTTAGCCATAAAAACCTTTCAGTTCTTTTAAAAGTCCCTACTACCAAACACGTAATGGTGTTTATGAACAGCCAACAGCATGTTTCTTGGTGGTGGCCGGTACCTTGAAACTCCACAGAGATGTGGCAATAAAAGTGGTTCCCGCTAGTACCTCCATCATGAAGCCATACTCTCAAAAAGCTAAGAAATGGGTTAGAGTCAGCCATTAAAGCTGTAGCTTTAATTTTAGCCATGCCTTGTAGCAGATTAAAGACTCATGTGGACAGGAAAAGGTAGAGATATACAGTAAAGACAGATTCAGACCAAAAAAAAAAACCCTCTAAACAGTTCATAGTGTATTTAAAAATATACATAGTCTTGGGAGAGAAAAGAAAAAGGATAGAGAAAGTCCTTTAAAAAAAAAGAAAGAAATAGAGTAGTTGGGTGTGGTGGCAATGCCTTTAATTCTAGCACTTGGGAGACAGAGGCAGGTGAATCTCTGCGAGTTCAAGGACAGTCTAGTCTACAGAGTAAGATCCAGGATAGCCAAAGATGCACACAGAAACTCTGTCTCAAAAAAATCAAAAAACAAAAATAAAAGTAATAGAGTAAATAAAATTTAAAAGCCACATAAAGATGGAAAACACACAGAGAATGTGTTAACGTGTTGTCTTTGAATAGTTTGCTGAGGAAGGAGCAACAGTTGCTAAAGACATTTGATTATAAATACTGCTGGATTAATCCAACCTACATACTCTGAAAATGTCTTGATATTACAATTTAAGTCAAAAGACACCTTGACTACAAAATTTAAGTCAAAAGATATGTTACTTTGGAGAAGAGGTTCTGCTTTTGTTTCCATAGGGAATGAGAGACTGTGGACTCATTCTGGATTAGGAAAAATAAGGTTTGATCACGGAAGACCCCTGAAAAATCTCCAGTAGAAGTGGATGACCCAGGTGATCCAATGTTTCAGAGCCGCTCTGTTGCAGTTTTCTCTGAGTTCTACAACCAGAACAGCTTCAAGACTGCTGGCTGAGATGATCCACCCTCACAGAATAATACTCCAGTCAGGATTTGACCATAATCCTAAATTTTCTTTGGGTCTCCATAGGATTATCAGCACCCCTACTCAGCAGGAAGTAGCCTAGAAATTTATGCATACACAAATGATCTCAAATGTAGTAAATTAAAGAAGCACACATGCTTTTCATCCTCCATGTGGTAGCAGTTCATGTTGGTACCACTACCTTGAGACTTCTCATAAAGTTGCAGTTCAGGTGCTACTTGGAGGATATGCTCATTTGCATGCTTGACTGACCGGGGACTGGCTGCCAGGTGGCTGTCTCAGATGGTTGTCAAGGGTGGCATTTGTTTCTCACTGACTCTCAGCTGCGAAACTCAGCCTCTCTCTTGTGGCTCTCACCCTGGGCAGCTTGAGTGTTGTTGTAACATGACAGCTGAGATGCTCAAAGGAACAAAGCAGCATGTAAACCCGTGTTCTCTGTGACAGAGCCTTGTGTCTTCATCTGGCTTCTCAGGATTGTTTCTCTTTGGCTCCTGGTTAGAGACAACACAGTCCACCTAGTTAGGGTGTGCATGCGGTCTGAGTGGCTTTCGCTGTGGTGGCAGGAACTGAGATGCTGGTGTCCACATTGAGTCTGTGATGTGGAAGTCTCCTCTGTGTGCTGTGATTACCATTAATGAATAGAGAAACTGCCTTGGCCTGTTGATAGGGCAGAACTTATGTAGGCGGAGACAACTCGACTGAATGCTGGGAAAAAGAAGGGTGGAGTCAGAGAGACGCCATGGAGCTACCAGAGTCAGATATGCTGAATCTTTGCTGGTAAGTCATTGCCACATGCAATATGCATATTAATGGTTTAAATTAATATAAGGGTTATCCAATAAAAAGCTAGAGCTAATGGGTCAAGCAGTGATTTAATTAATATAGTTTCTGTGTGGTTATTTTGGTTCTGGGCGACCAGGACAAACTACAGGACAAATTGTAGTCAGGAGGCAGAGAGAGAAAGAGGAGAGAAGGGAGGGAAGAGAGAGAGAGAGAGAGAGAGAGAGAGAGAGAGAGAGAGAGAGAGGAACAATGCTGGCATCTACTCATTTCTCCTTTTATTTCAGTCTTACCCAGCTCTAGAAACAGTGTTGGCCTATATCAGGGTGAGTCATGACCCCTCAATTCAACCTCTCTGGCAGAGGGGTATTTCCCACGTCACTCCCAATCTAGTCGAGGTGACAATGAAGACCAGCCATCACACCTTGATAGTCATGGGCTTTTTCTACCACATCCTATGTGCCACACAGGTGAGACCCATACGTGTGTGCTGTACAGGGATGTGAACACCATGGGGTATCTCTATGGGCTTTCCTGCAAGGCATTGTAAAATATAAGTAGTTGTTATTGATTATGTTACTTAAGTTCTAGGGTGATTTATTATTTACCATTGAATGACTAGTGGACAAGCAAACTGGTTGGCAATATATTGGCTTCCTGCAGTGTTTTGCCATGAAGGATGCCAGTGCTGCCCCACCCCCATCCTGTTCGTGAGCAAAAGGAGAGAAGATGCAGTGGATCTAAAGGACAGGACGTATGCTTGCGGCTGCTTCAGGAAAGCACTGTGGGGCTTGGTCAGAGTGCCGTCCTGGGGATGTTGTGCTGCTGGAACTGGCTGGACATCCAAGCGGCTGGTACTAGGTATACATCCTTGCAATCCCTTAGTTGATTTATCACATGTATTTTCTTTCTTTCTTTTTTTAATAACAAAAGTTTTACTCCTCTGCCTAAGTTGAAGCATTGGACCTTCAAGCTCCTTCTGGTACACAAATGCTGTTTGCCTTTATAATCAGCTTTTTAGGCCAAGCTTTTCTGAAATACAAAACATTCTACCCGGACTTTTTTTTTTTAAGAGCTGGACAATTTGAGTCTGTCCCCTCAGGAACACCAAGTGGGACGGCCAGGGAAGCACAGTGCACTGCTTCCAACAAGGAGGAAAATTTATCGGAAATGACAGATGTCCAGGTAACGGCGAATCTCTGAGGACCTCGTGTCACAGCTAACTCGCTGATGGGTGTGTGCAGCTGAGCTGTGCTTTAGTATGGTACTCCTTCTCCCCTTTGAATTGAAAATGAGGCAATTAAAAGTTACTAAATCCCGTGTTTTGAGTTGCCTCTGATCCCTTTGGGCTTGTCACAGGCCTGTTTGTGCGTCCTATTTTGGGAAGGACCATCTTGCAAACCTGAAGTGCGTAGTCTTTATTTTGAAATGGGCTGCATTCCAGAAATAGGTTTTTAACTTTATTATTTTCTACTCTCTCTGGGGACACCTTGACAAAAATGGCAAACCAGAAGACTTCCTGAAGGTTAATCTTTTTTCTGGGTCACATGATCCTTTTTAATTTTCATCTGCAGAGGGTTTTCAGGTAACAATAGGTTTGGCTGTTGGGGAACTAAAGAAAATCCTGTTGCTTTACCGTGAACAATGGGCAGGATTTGAGTGCAGTCAAGGTATTTGCTTAATACAATAGAAGCTGGTGCAGACTGGACTTGCAAGTGTCAAACAAACTGTGTGGGAAAGAAATCTAAATTACCACAACTGAGTCAACAAACAGATTGGAGAGCAGAAATGTTGACTGGGTGGCAACAGCGATTTGATTAACTTCATTTCAGACTCAAAGATTGAGCTGGACCCAAAAAACCCAACAAAACAAAACCAAAACCAAAAGAAAACAGCAACAACAAAAACCCTATAAAACAATAGTCAAGTATTTATAAAGCAAGAGGAAGAAAGAGTCAGGAAAGGAAACACTAGAAAAAAAATTTGCAATTAATAACACTGTCCCCGAAGCAGGCCTGTTCCAAGGTAGGACACCCCTCCCCCACCCCCCGGGAAGAATGAATGATCAAAGAAGTGACTGGAATCCTCCTCCTCCATCCCATTGCTCACACACATCGTGAAACGCAAAACAAACCGAGGTCAGATTGCAGAGCAGTCTTCCACCCCCAGCATTTCCAAGCTTTAAATCTGTTGAGTAAACAGTTTCCAAGTAGGTGTGACTTCTCTGGAGCTTGCCGGAGCTGAGCTCACTGCCAGCACAGGTTTCTAGATATGACTGGAATGTTGAGCAAAACACGGCCTTCCATTCACTGGTATCCGGCTAAGCAATACCTAGAAGGCTGTAGGTCAAGGGCGAGGATTCAGAATACAGACTCTTGGGCTACCTGAGCACAGGAAGGTCATGGGATGCTACAGGCCCACATTTCGCTCCTGATGAATATGTTCTCTCTCTCTCTCTCTCTCTCTCTCTCTCTCTCTCTCTCTCTCTCTCTCTCCTCTTTTATTGGGATTTGAACCTAGGGCCCTGAGTGCTGGACAAGAGTCCTAACACTGAGATGCATCTATGGTCATCTCTTATTTTATTTTGAATCAGATTCTTATTAAGTTAAATGGGCATAGAGGCTTTCACTTTGTGATCCTCCTGTTTCAGACTCCAGAGTAACTGGGATTACAGGCCTGTATCCACCTCACTCAGTCTTAGTTTTCTGTGTACTTGCTTCACAAAGCTGTTCCCCAGTGTAAATTAAAATCCCCCTCTACACACACAAACACACACACACACACACACACGCACGCACGCACACGTTCCTGCATGAATGCACACACATGCATGCATACACCACGCATGCATGCACATGCACACATGTATGTACAAAGAGAGAGAGAGGGAGAGAGAGAGATGGATGGATGATAGATATAGAGAGAGAGGGGGAAAGAGAGAGACATGAACATAGATAAATAGATAGATAGATAGATAGATAGATAGATAGATAGATAGATAGATAGATAGATAGATAGCACACATGAAGAACAGAATTCAGCCCACTGAAGTTGATCAAAACAATGTCTAATGCTGGTGTATTATTATTGCCACTGTTATTCACGGGCAATCACCACTGGATTTCTGTAAAAATAATTCTGAGTCTCCTTAGCTTTCCACCCTCCACGTTGCCAGCTGTTGGCTACTGTTCTAAAGAGGATGAAGAATGAATGGTCTGGCAAAGCAGGAGGGTGAGGTGAAATGTTATCATCTGTGCTCTTACTTAGTCGTCAATACGGAGGACATCCGCAGAGCTTCTCCCTCATCAACAACCACTTTACGCGCTCTATAGAAAGATGGCACTAACTGGAGATGCCGTTTCGGGAATTTTCTTCTGGTATCATCTGTCCTGGAGAGGGTGGTGGGGAGCTCGGCCTCATACACTGCATCAGACACTGGTGACTGGCTAGAAACCATTCAGATTTATTAACTCTTAACTGAGCTTGCCAAGACTGGAACTGAACCGATTTGCTGAGATGGCTCAGGCATGGACAGCCCTATGTTTCAGGGGAGCAGGGGGTGAAGTGTGCAGAGCAAGGTGTGTAGGAAGAAGTATGTAGGTGGCCCACTCTCCAGAATCCTCTGTGTATTTGTCTCTTTGAAGCTCTCTGAGCATAGCCCTCTGTGTCTCTGTGGAAATCTCTCTGTATAGGCATAACTGACCAGACCATTAGCCGTTGACAACCAGCCTACCGTTCAACTCCTTTTCTTCCCCATACTTGATGGGTAGACTGAAGAATCAGACTGCAAGTTGCGTCTTACTCTTGCCTACGACAAGGCTGCATCCTGAAGCAACCAACTGATAACCGGGCACCAGTCAGCTCATTAGCTTAAAAATGAACCTTCATTTGGGACAGTTCAAGAATTTTAAAAACCATGGGCCTGGGACGAAGACCAATTATGTATTTCACAACCACACAGAGGAATTAAAGATGGATTTCATAACTATGAGGTATGACAACCTCTGTAACACCTGTGCATGTATCTACTGAGGATTCCTGCGGGCTGCCTGGTAATGACTAAGACAAATGCTCACCTACTGTGCATGGCAGAGTCATTGGTCAATAACAATCAGCTTGTGTCTCATGAGTTTGACTTGGGTCTTGAGTAACTACCAGTTCAGGTCCTACAAATGGAAAAGGAGCTAAGCTTTGAACAGTCATTTAATGTGACTTGTAAGTTGTTTCTTTACCTATAATTTGACAATGGATGCCATTGATTATCGCGGGAATGAAGGAAAACCTGCATCTGTTTATCACTCAATATAGCTCTGATGATGAGGATCCTGGCCCTAGATCCACTGACAGACCAGACCCTCTGATGGGGATCCTGGCCCTGGGACTATTGACACACCAGACCCCCTGATGGAGATCATGGCCCTGGGACTACTGACAGACCAGACCCTCTGATGGAGATCATGCCCCTGGGATCACTGACAGACTGGGCCCTATGATGGGGATCATGCCCCTGGGACCACTGGTAGACCGGACTTCACATCCTTCAGATGGAGATCATGGCCCTGGGATTACTGATAGACTGAGCCCTGTGGCCATCCACTGTGGTGCTAACCTGGACATTTCAGTGTGTTGAGTAGCACCTAGAGTCCATCTACAAACTCTGTTCTCACATGAATTTTGACAACTCTAAAATGCTTTCATTTTGAGTGTTTGCTTGGGTTTCTAAACTAAAAACCATTGTTCTAAAAATATCTTCAAAAATCACTGGTGGTTGGTTGGTGACTTAGGGTATATATGTGCAGTAGTGAGTGGAACTCATATCGTGTATGCAAATTCTACATCAACAAAAGGTCACTAACAAATTCAAACTATTCATAAAGCAATTTCAAATTTGCATATGCTTCAAATAGTGGTCAGAGTGTTACCTTCTTATTAGCACATTATTTTAATCGACGAGCAAGCCATTCACTTACCCCGTTAACTCTTTTCTTAGGTTGACTTCATTCCTAGTAATATCCCAAAATAGAATAGCAAGAAGCAGAGCAATACTACATAAAACCAAATACATTAAAATGCAGTAGCTAATGTTTTTCCTTTATATTTTATGCGTCCAAGAGGGTTTCATCCTCTGTACTGGCAGGGACCTATTAAAAAGAAATGAAGAAGTTGGGCATGATGGCATGCACCTTTAGTTCCAACACTTGGGAGGCAGAGGCAGGCAGTTTCTGAGTCAGCCTACCTATGGAGCAAGCTCCAAGATAGCCAGGGCACACAGAGAAACCCTGTCTCAAAATAACAACAATAATAAAACCCCAAAACAAGAACAAAGGACAGAAATGAAGGTGGGTGGGCTTTCCTTCTTCATGCATCTCGGACAGCAGGGATGGCGCTGATTCTGGCACATGCGTCTGTATGTGTGCACGGTAGAGGGAGCTTCCTCCTCACAAAGTTCTTGTTAATTTTGAACCTAAGAATGTGAGCTTACACAAAACCACTACAGATGTCCCTGAGTTGGAGATCAGGAGATATCATCCCAAATCAGGTTAGGACCTAAATTTAGTTACTGCTGTCCTTCTAAGATTATTGGGTCCAGAGACATGGGCAGTATGAAGATCAAGAAGGCTACATGATGGCTTTGGAAGACAAGCAATGCCATGTGTGGCCTCTGGTCACCAAAAGCAGGGGGAGGTATGTGGAGCCAGTTCTCCTGGTGCTGCCAGAAGAAACCACCCTCCTGGCTTTTTACCTCTGGCCTCTAAAACTGAAATGGAGTGAGTTCCTGTTATTTAAGCGATGCAGTTCGTGGTGATTTGTTATAGCACCCTGGGGAAGCTAATAAGTTGTGTGTGTGGACATTGGCATGGCTTCCGTCACCAGGAATCCCTGTGAAATTCATTGAGCCCTCAAGTCTTTGATCAGTCTAGAGTCATTTTGTTGTGGATAATCCATCTGTGGCCAGAGTTAATGAGGCATTCTGCACAGGAAAGGGATAGGTTCAACCTTAAACATTAACAAATAGCGCCTGGCAGAGAAGGTGGATCCGCCAGTGAAGTGTCTTCCACCCTAAGTTGAAGACCTGCGTTCAGATTCCTAGGATCCGCATGGAAAACAGTCACGTTGGCACTCACCTGTCCTCTCAGTATTAGAGATGGGAGGATCCTGGAGGGTTAGCTGCCAGCCAGGCTAGTCACTAAATGTGCTCCCGATTCAGTGAGAGGCCCTATCTAGAAAAGCAATGTAGAGAACAAGAGAGGATGACATTTGGTACTCACTTGTGGGCTCCACATGTGATGCACATACATGCACGCAAATGAACACAGAAACGTTCATTTAACACATGTACACAAAAGAGTAAAGTGAGGGAATGTCATGTCAACTTAGACTAGAACTGGCTGCTTTGGAGACCATGTGAAGAGCTGTCCATGAATCTGGACATGTTCATGTTGTAGACACAATGGGGAAAGGCAGTTGGAAGGCCCTGTCTTGGCTCCTCTAGGACAGCAGATTCAACGAACAGGCGAGGGGCAGGTTCTGGTCCAGAGAGAGAATCAGAAAGGGAAACCCCATACCTCAGTTATAATCATCTAAGGTCTTAACAACTGTGAGAAATAGAAGTAGCCAGAGTGAAACAAGGCAGAACATATTAGAGAAAAGAAGGAAGGACTCAGGGGAGCTGAGCTGAGGGCATGGAGCCCGGAGGAAATGATCTGGAACTGGCCCTCATCCTACATCTTCCTCCCAATGTGAAGTCATAAGGGGCAGGCATTCCCATCTATGGAGAAGCCTTCTTGTGGGATTCATCCTTAACCTGGGATGTGTTGGGCACTCGTGTTGGAATTGGGAGGAGACGAGACCGAAGGACTCTGTGGTTAGGTGAGGAAGTAAGAAACAAACAATTGGGTAAAATTCAAGGGCAAACCTGAAAGTCATCTGTAATGAGATCTGGCACCCTCTTGAGAAAGAGACCTGGTCAGTGGTCCTCATCAACTTAGAGCGTATCCCTAATCTGGACAAGTTCAACCAAACCGCCATATACGGGTTGTCTATGCATGCTTCAGCATTGCCAGAGCATAAATTTCATTTTTTCATTCAGTCTTAATCTAATACCCAGAAGTTGAAAGATAATTATAAAATGGTAATTAAGCTCTTTTCCTGTGCTGCTCTTAATGATATCTAAGGGTACTCGACTGCATCTCAAAGTCAACTTAGGAGTTTTTTTTTTAATCTATCATCTATCTATCTGTCTGTCTGTCTGTCTGTCTGTCTGTCTATCTATCTTCTGCATACACTAAAAGTCTTCCCACTTCTTTTGATTTTGTCATTTGTGTATGTATGTGCATATGTGAACACATATAACCCGTGTGCGGAGGTCAGAGGATAGCATGTAGAAGTCCGTTCTGTCCTCCCACCATGCAGTCCCCAGGTTTGGTGCTGGCCACCTTTACACACGGAACCACCCCATCAGTCCATTGTCTCTCAGGCTTAGATTGCGGTGAGTCTGCAGAAAATCTGCCGGCATTTAAAACTTGGCAGCTAGAATGCAAATACCAGAATGCATTGTATGAAGTTAGGTGACACTGTAGTCTCTCTCTTGTCAAGAAGATGCACTCCAAAATGTGTGCTACACTGAAAAGAGTACAAGCAAGCAATGTCACTGTTGTAATGATGAGGACATTTTCAAACAGGAGTCTGCCTGCACCTCTAAAGGACCATAAAGGATGAACGCCTGTTTCTAGCGCAAAGTGCATTGTTGATGAACAGCCCTCTGGATTCAAAGGGAAGGTCCTTTGCCAAAAACAGAATTCGTGTTGGACACCTCACGAGGGAAAAGCTCAATTTCCATTCATTTCCTCTTTCTCTCTATTAAAGAAATAATGTTTTCTCAGCTAACTTTATTTTTTTTGTGTGTGCGTGTGCACAAAGAACACGCTCAGTCTTTTCTTCCCCTTTTCCTTTTTGTTCTGTTAGTTAGTTGACAGGACCTCCAGGTAAAAGAAATGTTTTTAATAAAATATATTCCCTCACACAGTGTGGAGTAGAAGGTAGCTGAGCAAGAATAAAGATGTTATTGCAGGCTCCTTGGAGACGCCTACAATGTTCGCTTTAATCTATTTGATCATCCCTGAATGGCTGATTGCAGCCCTTTTCTCTCCAAGGCATAAAAGAGCAGCTTAATATATTTATATATGTACATATGTAGACTGTGCAGCCCATGCTAGGCAGGCTCCTTTGCTTTCCCTCGGACCTCTCTCTGTTGCTGCCTTTCTTCCCCTGTGAGCTGAAAAATGGAAGCAATTTGCTGCAGTCATTCCTAAAATTCTCTCGCCCGATATCTCGAGTTTTATAATTGCTGCAATATTTCACTCATGCCGGCTGAAGTGAGTGAAAACGGTACATGGGCTGCGGTGGGGGTGCTGGCATGCTGGTGTGCTGCAGGCGGTGACCTATAAATACGTGTGCTCCAGTTCTCCCTGGACAAGCGTAAACAGCCACCGCTCCAGTGCCCAGCAGAGATGTGTAGGTTTGGTCATATGATCCCCTATGTCCTCTGGGGCCGGAGACATTGCTGTGCCTTGTTCAGAGTGCTCCTGAGACAAAGTGAGACTGCAGGGCTAATGATTCTGTAACCCTTTGCCACTGCACAGAAACCCGCCAAGATAGAAAGAGACCTTGGTTGTTAGGAAAACAAATCACGCATTTTAGAATAACAAGCTTCATCATCCTGATTCAAGTGTTGAGAGGAAATCCATGTATTCCTTGGTGCAGTACCTGAATATGGGCCTTGATCCAGTTCCATCTCATCGGCTGGGATTCTATGGTACTTTTCTTGCTTCCCAGATTCATATCCACTCAACAGTCTCCATGTTGAGCTGGTCCCCAAGGCACATTTATTTCCTTCTAGTTTCCAGTGGGTTGATGCTAGTCACTGTTTAATTAATGTATTGACAACTCCCCCAACTACACTTTACTCCTCAGGTAGTCACTCGCCCATTGTCTTTCTGTTAAATGGAACTCTGCTTGATCAAAAAGATTGCATTTCCCTCCATCAATAATGTAGTGTGAGCATCACACTCCAGCATAAGTCAGCCAGCCACCCAGCCAGCCAGGCCCCATCAATAGATCTCATTTTGCTGCTGTCCATGTTTTTATGACAATAGAAGTTCTTGAAGTTTTCATGCTAAAAAAAAAAGTTTATGTTAATTTTAAATGTGTGAGTATCTTGTCTACAGGCATGTGTGTGTACCGTGTGTATGCCTGAGGAGACCAGAAAAGGCCATTAGAGTCCCTGAAACTGGAGTTACAGACAGTTGTACCTAACACACAAGTGCTCTAAACCAAACACAGGTTCTCTGAAAGAGCCCTGAGCTCTCTTTCCAACCCTTCATGAGGGCTTTTTACCTGCAGCAGCCGAACTGCAGACTTGGTTCTCCTATTACAGAAGCCCTAACTGAAGCATGACATTTGTTTCAAATGTACAGAAGGCTCAAGACAAGAGATTAAAGTCCAGTCACGAATATCACAAGTAAGAAAGCAAAACAAACAGGTTTTATATATGTAATACCTGTAGGAAATTCTCTCCAACATCACCTGTAAACTGATCATATGTGCAGTGGGCTCACCATAGGAACACAGTAGGATCTTTAGTTCTTTGGTGAATGTCTGATCTTTGGCATTTTTAGGTTCTGCTTGAGATAAAGAGGATTTTATTTGGGAAACAAATAATTTGTGTTTTTCTAAGAATTTCCATACTAGAGACAACATATGCATTGTATTCCTGAAAACATTTGTAGTCTATTTCATATATATTCTTTGATTTCACAGGTTCACTCTCTTGATCTGTTTTTCGGTTTTGCTTTATAATTGAGGTTGATTTTTCCACCTCATGCTTCCCAGTGTCTGCTTGTTAAGGCAGAGGTCACACAAGTATGACGCAGAAAGACAGCATAGCTTGAGTTGGTCACATGGAGACACATGCATCCACAGGTCAAATGGAGATTTCCATGTATGACAGGAATTACTGAGACCCAGGAAGCATGAGAGTCTACTTCAAAACTTGTGTTTTCTTCATTCTTGCAGTGTGACCGGTCTGAGGCCACTGTGAGTTCCCTGGTTTTCAGTTTCTTTGTCTCTAAGGACAATGGCTACTCTGTAGATTTACCATACGAGGGCTACGGAATCTGGAATGGTGGGTCATGTCAGTAATGCTGGCACAAGGGAGGCTGGGGCAGGAAGGCTGCTGTAATGCTGAGGTCAATCTGGTTACATGGTGACTTTCAGGACATACATCATGGGTTACAGAATGAGAACCCAACTGAAAAACAAACAAAGCAAAATGTTGGGTACCATATACAAAATGAATTAAGGATGACAGAGGCATACTAGATAGTGTGCGTTTCCTTTTTAATTTAATTTTATTTTTTTAGGTTTCTTGAGAGAGGGTTTCTCTGTGTGACCCTGGCTGTCCTGCAACTCACTCTGTAGTTCAGACTGGCCTCAAACTCACAGAGATCTGCCTGCGTCTGCCTCCCAAGTGCTGGATTAAAGACTTGCACTACCACCACCTGGCTTACTGTGTGTTTCTTAAAGACAGGGCTCACAACATCTTGGAACATTTGGGACAGGACAATGTCATTCTTCAGCTTCTTCAGGAACTATCTGATCACCTTCCTAGGACTGCTCTAGAAGGGTGGTGAACCATATAGTTCCTTGGGAAATTGCTCCTGATCAAGCAACTTTTGGACTTAGTTATTTTTAATTTTAAAAATTAAAAAATATTTAGGAAAGTTATATACTTATCAAAAGGGCAGGCAGTAGAAAAAGAAGAAAAAGAAGGACAATGAAAGATAAAAGTAATACATAAAGCACCACAGAATAAATCACCTTGAAATATGAGGAAGGTAAAAGCCACACTTTTAGAAGAAAACTATCACGTGGACTCGTTGTAAGGAGGTCGCTTGTTTGTTTCCTGGCTGCCCCGCAGCTCAGACCCAAAATAATCACACAGAAACTGTATTATATAAATAACTGCTTGGCCAATTACTTAAGCATATTACTATCTAGCTCTTACATTTAGAATTAACCCATCTCCATTATTTTATATTTTATCTCGAGGCTCGTGGCCTACCGGCAAGATTTCAGCATATCTGTCTCTGACTGCGGCTCCATTGCTTCTCCCTGACTCTGCCTCCTTTCCCCAGCATTCAGTTTAGTCTTCCCCACCTAGTTCTGTTCTACCCTATCAGACCAAGCCAGTTTCTTTATTAACCAATGGTATTCACAGCACCCAGAGGGGAATCCCACATCACGGATCTTTATACAGGTTGCTCCATACAATGCCGATTGCCTTTAAGCTTCCCACAGGTAAAGCTAATGGTAAATTAATCAGTGCAGCTGACTATGAGCAAGTAGTGGCTACAGAGTTTGCCATGTTTGCCTACCTACACAATGACCTCTGTCTTTTTGTCTTGTTCTGCTGTCCTCCAGACTGACACTGAGTCCAGACCCTCACTGGCTAGAATGACATTCTTCTCATCAGAATCAGGCCCTCTCTTGACTGTATTCACTGTCCAGGCCCCAGCGCGTCACCCAGAACCACAGATGCTCAGTACCATTGTTGCTTACACTTCCTTGTATCTGTCTGTCGGTCTGCTGCAGACTCCTCCATAATGAGCCCCCCTAGTGAATCCCCTTCACCCAAGTGAGCTTTCTTTGCTTGCTGCTGTTGAGCTGGGGGTGCCACCAACTCACGATTCCTAACTACATTTCTGTGAAATTGTGTTAATCTTGGTCTACCAAAGACCGTCTATGAGATTTGGGGGATCTTGACTTGAGGTCTCAGAGGAGAACGTGCTTACAAATCTAGGCCTACATAGTAAGACTGTGGGAGCAGCAGGAGCAAAATGAGTAACAATTAACCCAGGGGCTGCCACATAGGGGTCAAAAGAGATTGAATGGAGCATGGGGGCCATTGCAGTAGCTAAAGCCGGACCAACAGAAAGTGGCTGTAGTGACGGCTGATTCCCAGCACTCCTCTCTGTGGTCTTGGCTGACAGAGACACCGCTTGCAGGTCTGGAATTAAATTAGAAAAGCTGGCAAATGTGTGAAACAAGGCCACTACCTTCTCACTTGGGCCCAATCGGCTGGAAGTAAGCAAGCAACATCTGCAATCTTATGTTTTACCGCTCTGGGGGAGAAGGCAGTGGATCAGATTGTCTCACAGCGAAAGCCGTTGATTCTGGCATGGCCCCCGTTAGATGATAGATCGAAGGAGACAAGGAAGCACCCATAAAACCTGACAGAAGAGTGGGTCTCTGGAAAATGCATTTTATTTCATCTAGTCTGGGATTCCCCTTCAGAAACATCTATGTAGGGAGAGAGTTGCCACTAGTTTAATATTTGGATACAAAGTCAAGATTAAAAAACAAAGACCATAACCAGTGAAGCCAGGTGTAGCAGTACCCTCTAGCAATCCCAGCCTCTAAGAGCCAGAGGCAAAAGTACGGTGAGTTCCAGGCCTACCTAGGCTGTCTATCAAGACTCTGCTTGAATCCAAGACAAATCACCAGTCAAGCAGCATGTGGAGAGTGAAATGTTACCTGGCCCACAGGAGATGCAGCAAAGCAATCAACCTGATACTCACAGGCATTTCTTAAGATAGTGCTTCATTTGGTTAATTTTTTATTTTATTAAATGCATTTTCCTCTTAAAAATGTACTTGTTGCAATACAAGTATCTCATTGGAAAAATGCTAAACCATACCCAAGTCTGTTAGGCAGGAAGGGAGACGGGGCCATCGCCTTTACTTTCTTTGTTTATTTATGCATACTTACATTACAGCAGCAGGCATTGCTCCCTAGCCAAGAACAGGCAGCTCTCTGTCTATCTGCACACATGCACCTCACTCTTCCTGCTGGTTTCGTACTGTTCCACTGTAATTGCTTACCCAGGCTTCATGAATGACCATTTGGATGGCTCTTTATTTCAGTGTGATGTCATCTTCACTTTGCAAGCATAAGAAAATAGCAAAACTGAGTGGTTTCACAGGGATGCTTCTTGTCGGGATGCTGGAGGGCTAGGGTCAAGGTTGGTGTGGATGAGTCCCCTCTGCAGGCTCTGCAGAGGCCCTTCTTGGATCCTTTCTACTTTCCAACTGCTGTGGTGATTTTTGGTGTTGTTTAGACATGTCATGTGACATTTTCTACGGAGATATGAAGAGACAACTATTTACCTCAGACAGAGAGCACACCAGCAGACCAAAGCAGTGGAATATAACCCATCTAGTTCCAGCTTGATGAACCAATCAATGAGTTTAATGGATAACTCAGGCATATACGCCACTGGGGGGGGGTCTTCAGGAAAACCTGGGCAGCTGTAGTGCTGAAGAGCCCCTAAGGCGGGTTGTAGCCAGCTGGGGTACTCCAGAGTCCCACCCATAGTCAGTTATTTGTTTCTTATACAACCCCAGGGAAGACAAAGACCCCAGGAAGATCATGTGGAAGTTCCTGGGCCTGTCATAACCTTCATGAGCTCCTTGTTCTCACGTTGAGATGATGATGATGATGATGGGGTGTGTGTGTGTGTATGTATGCGCGCCACGTGCACATGTATCTATCTGGAGGTGAGAGGTCATCATCGCTGTCTTCCTCAGTTGTACTGTATATTAATTTTTGGGACAGGGTCCCCATGACACTTGGAACTCATTAATTTGACTAGGCTGGCTGACCAATGAGCTCATGGGATCCACTTGGCTCCGCCTCCTCAGTGCTGAGCTCACAGGCACATAGCTCCACACCCAGCCTTTTATGTGGGAACTAGGCATCTCAACTCAGGTCCTTAAAGTTACACGGCAGGCACTTTGCCAAGGATCCATTTCCCATCCTCAAGAGAACATTTACAGGCCCAGTTTCCTGAGGGTTTCTTACGGATGAACATAACTATCAGATTCGCATGTCAGCGGTCACGTACAGGACACACTGCCTCTGTCTCTATCTTCCTCTGGCCTTCCTCCATCATGTGCCTGCATCTCTGGGTCTCACTCTTTTTACAGGTACCCCAGTCGTGTTCAACTCAGAGTCTGCCCTACCCAAGTGTGATTCAAATGAGCACATCTAAAGGACCGTTTCCTAGTCAGTTCCGAGGTTCCGGAACAGACCTGAGTCCACATTATACATAAAGCCTGAAGACTAAAGGAGGGGTTTGGAGGGGTTGGCAGGTTAAAGTGAGGTTCCGAAGGCTTGTATTTCTAGAAGCTTCTCCTGAATGATTGCAGCACACAGACCAGTGTGCCTGCTTTCTCCACACACCTGTCCACACCAGATGTTCTTAAGTCCAGGCTGTGGTGTTAAGAACAATTTCATCTTTTATTTTGACTCCTCTGGCTATTTGTAGGTTGCCCATGAAAACAAGACCAATTGATGGTCATTCGTATTTTTTTTGAAAACTGTTTATTACTTTTACTTTGTGTGTACGTGTATGCAACCATGGCGACGTCAGAGTATGTGCAGCCATGGTGACCTGCATACCTAGTGACCTCAGGGAACAGATTCTCTGAAACTGGAGGTACAGGTGGTTGTGAACCACCTGGTGGATGCTGGGAATGGAACCTGGGTCCTCTGAATAGAGCAAGTGCTCTTAAGTGCTGAGACACCCTGTTTGTATTCTTCTATAACTCTATCTATTGGCCATTATTCTAAAAACACATCTATCATTTTCTTCATATTTATACTAAGACTGTTTCATATAACACTTCACATACTAAAGGTTAATATTTAAGTTAGTAATTAGATTAATGATACCACACACACACACACACACACACACATACACACACACACACACACACACACACACACACATATATATGTACTTGGGATTAAGCCAGGGCCTTGTGTTTGCTAAGCCCACACTCTGCCACTGAGTGATAGCTTTTCCACTTCTGATTTTAAGACCAAGTCTCACCAAGTCTCCTAAACTGTCTTGAAAGCACTCTGTCAGTCAAGCAGTCCTGGAACTTGTGGTCCCCCTGCCTCAGCCTTTGGAGTTGCTGTGTTTTCAAGACTCTGTTATCAGGTCCAGCCCATGTATTAGGATTTTATCTGCAGTCACAATGGCTCAGAGGGCAAAGCACTTGATGCTCAGGTTTGGTACAGAACCAAGATAAGTGCTGAAGGAAAACAACCGGCTCCACAAAGTTGTTCTCTAATCTGCGTGTGCCACGGCACACTCCCTCCAGGCACACGCGTGGGCCACCAATAGCACATAAGACTAAAGACTCTGTATCTTTCATGGACCAAACGTGTTTCTTACTGGTTTTTTTTCCTTTTATTTATTTATTTTTTAAAACAGGGTCTCTCTTCGTATTCTTGACTGTCCTGTATCCTGAAACTCATTATGGAGGCCACGTGGGTGACAAACTCACAGAGATCACCTGCCTCTGCCACCCAAGTGTGAATATTAAAGGCATGTACTTCACCCACTTGCCTTTTTCATTTATTTCATAGAAATGTATGTATTTAATGAAAAGCAAAATATATTGGTCTTTTTTGTTGTTGCTGTTCTCTTTCTCTGGAGTTGTAAGGTTTCCCTGACAATAGACATTTTAGGAGAGTTTTCCAAGTGTTTGTTAGGGAAAAAAAAAGTGCAGCTAACTTTTCAGCTTGAGCTAACCTTGCCTCGTTCTGACTCCTGGGAGTAGCCAAACCATGCACAAGTCAACTAATGCATAAAGTCAACCCCTTTACGACTCCTGGGGCCTGTGTGTCTTAGATATTCTTCAAGGTTTGGGTCCCTTGATGGGGCTGTGCTCTGCTTTCCAGGGTAGAATAGATTTTCCTTTTCCAGGTCTTACTATTCTTCTGTGATCAGTCATTGCCATGCAACTTAAGGAAAGCGTCAGCCTGGACTCGGTGCCATCTGGTAAACAGGGGCCGAGAATGTTAAACAATACCCGTTAGTAACTGCTCCTGGCCTGGGAAATGGATTTGTGTGGGACTTGTAGACTTTATTTGCTCCAGCGGAATTAAGTAAATTCTTCTCTTTCCATTTATAGTTTTGGAAGGGCTTAATGGGGCCTTACAGATCTGGGCTCTTCTTTAAAAAATAAAACAAACTTAATAAACAAACACAGAATTCTGGTTAGGGTGGTATTACAGGCTTTCAGTTGGGAAATGTAAGCTTCCATTTAGTCCTTAAAATAATAGTTGGCTCTGCAGTCAGTGTCTGGCTTGCCTTCCACTGAACGGAGTTAACTGCCGACCAAGCGCTACTGTCATGTGCTTTCAATATGACCTGGCTTACCCATTCTGCAGCCCCCACTCAGAGGGTTTACAGCCTAAGCCAAGCAATTTCTGCTTTTACTTTAATTGCAAATCGGATTATGTCATACCCGGCTTCACCTTTTAATGGTTTCCTACAGCTCTCAGGCTACAGGATGGATACCCACGCCTCACTCAGAGAGCTTTTCCGAGGAGATTCCGCATCTTCCTGTGGCTAGCCATGCTCCTCTCTTTCAGTCCTCGACTCTGCATGGACAACCCGTGGCTCCCATGCTGGGGAAGCTTTTTGCCATAGTCTTATGCTTTTTGGAGACAGCTCTCAGGTGTACTTGAATTCTTCCTTTCAGGGACCTTTCCTGGGAAACCTCTTTGGGAAAATCTTGCCAGATGTCCCTAGGCAAGCTAGGGTTGTTCATTATCTCCCCCCGCCCTCCGGCATTTATCAAAAACTAAGAAAGTTAACTATCTGAATGCCTGTATCTGAGGTCATGAGAGCAAAAGATATTCCATCTTCAGTCCAGAAAAACTGCATAGCGGGTAGTGCAGATACTCAGATGTTTCTGATTTAATAAGAAAAACCTGGGTAATAAAAGGTTGAACCAGAATGGCTTGTGTGTGCACATCCCTCCCCCCGTGTGTTTGTGTGGGTGCGGGTGTGGGTGTGCGTGGCAATGAATAAGAAACGGATAAATATTAAATATTCCTACCAGGTCTTCCATCTAGTTGAGCGGTTGTCAATAATCCCTCTTTTCTCCTTTTCGAATCACACACTTTCTCTCCCCTGAAGACTTACAAAGGCCTTCCATACAAATACAAATAACAGGAGTTGGCATTCCCCCCTCAATATCCCTTTGTCTTCTCTCCATGGAAACATCTTCATTTCGGGATGAGTTACGTGTTTATACACTTTACTTCAAACATCTGTAGCTTCTTGAAAATGCTTTCAAGCATGTGGCTGGCATGCCTGGAAGATGCTGTGTGTGGCCTCCTCCCCAGTGGCTACATTACCATACTGCTTTCCCTATGAAGACTAAGAGATCACTAAGCCAGCGATAATCAGATAAAAAACTCAAAGGTCTAAACTGTTTGCTGATGAATTAGGCCTCCATAAAAAGGCTTGTGGCATGAATCGGCTTGCCTCAGGTTGCACATGTAACATGCGAGTGAGCAGAAGTGCTTGGCATGTTATCCCTGCTTTTGATTCTTTCTTCCTTTCTGTTTCGACCCCAGTGTCAGCTTGGCTTTTCCTGTGATAATTGATGCGGAGCTAGAATCTGTTCAAGAGTCATAGTGAAGCCAGGAAGGTGGAGCATGCCTAAAGTCCTAGTACTTGAGAGGGGAGGGTCCTTCGTGGGTTCAAGAGCAGCCGGTCTAGGCCATGACTCGGAGACCAGCGAGCAAGACCAGTTTTACAGAAACATGCAAAGAAGTCACTTTTTTCAAAAAATTAGCTTTGAAAATCTGGCAATACTATGTTGGCAATGTGAACTTGATCACAGTGAAAAACTTCATCAAAAAATCAGGCACATACCTCAGGCTAGGGCTGCATGGCACCTCAGGGAAAAGCTGGTGGTTGATTTACTGTTGAGAGAAACAGGTTTGCTTGCTGGGAGGTGCACATGAGGTGCTGGAAGGTGCTTCCACCTCAGGATCTCAGAAGATGACATCAGTGTATACAGAGAGTCTTGATTCAAGTTACTATTCTACACACATTTTTATCCCAACCCTATTTTTAAATGTCAGGCCACATGGAGACCTGAATCATTTCTTGAATGTGCACCTTTGATTCTGATAAGAATCAAACTGAACCAAGAACCTGGGAGATGTTTGAGAAGGTCCTTGGGTGGAGATGCCATGGGCCCTTATTCTGCAACCTGGAGGAAGTTACCAGCCCTACTTGGCTCTCAGTCTCTTCATCTCCAAATAAAAAGAGTGACCATGTCTTTTCAGAGTTTGCAAATATTATTTGAGATTATTATGGACACATATACACACGTATGTGTAAGCTGTATTCATGTTCAACATATAATCATCAGTCAAAGTTAACTACAGCTATTCGAACTGTTTGGAATAAATTTAGATTGACAGGAAAGGTGCCAGAGCAAGGTGAGTCCCTGCCTGGGAGTCACTCACTTTCTTCTGGTGTCCGTACCGTCTGTAATTATCATTCATTCACCAAAACCAGGACTTCGCACTGGTATCTTGCTATTAACATATCTGCAGCCCCAATCCGCTAATCTAGCAGCTAATCCTGAAGGCTCATTGGTTCCCCAGTCTCTCGCTGTGTCTACTGATCAGACTTCCTTGCTGGGCAGCACTCTGTGGGGCTCTAGAGTATCCCTTTGTCTGTCATGGGCCCGACGCTTTTCAAGAAAGTCTCTTAATTTGATTTTGCTTTTCACTCCTAGGTGTAGGTTGAGCATTTTAAGGAAGACTATTGCAAGGTCTGTTCGATGCCTCACATCGCAGGGGAGAGACCTGATGTGTTCAAGACATACTCATTGCCACTCATGTTAACTCTGGTTCAAAACCTATCCTTCCTGATTCTCTCTCGTAAGCTTACTATTACTCCCTTTGAAATTAAGCGGTATTTTGCATGGAGTATCTTGCTTGAGAAAATGGCATATTCTATGAATGATTTTGCCAAGTAACTTTGCTATTATTCTTACCAACACTTGCATGGTTCCACCCTCCAGTAGCTCCGTGATTTTCTCACCCTGCAATTACATAAGTGAGGAACACTCCAACGATAGGCTGCTAGACAGACTCATGCACACTAACTTCTGAACACACCAATGATTAAGACACTGTTTGCTGGTTTGTACACAGAACCCCCCCAGGATTATCTTTTTTCACATAGAGAGTCACTTGGACATTCATGGCAAAACTGAACTTCCATGTCCAAAATGAATACATGATTTTGGTAAAATTTAAGTGATCCCCTATCTCGATTAGTGTGAGCTCATGCCCATTGTGGGTTTTGAGCATGGAGGAATAGGGGTCTGTCTAATGCTGAAATGTGTTTAGTATCAAGGTCAAGCCGCATGGCAGAGAAGAGATGTAGGAGACCATCTACTGCCCCTTCTCAGCTTTCATGGCTGGCGTCTGGTGCCAAGTCTGAAGTGGTCATTTGAAGCATCTAGCACCAAGTAGTTTCCTACCTGAGAGGACTGTCTCTCCTGCTTCCTGCACACACACACACACACACACACACACACACACACACACACACACACACACATACACACACACACACACACATCTCACTCAGACCTCGGAAGCCAGAAGAGCAGCCTGGGAGCTGATGAACTGAAAGGACACTTTCCGAGCTCCCTCACACTCTTCTGGAAGAGATGCCTGCCCCGAACATGCGGTTCTGAAAGGGTCAAAATGTTTGGAGGAGATTCCAAGAAGCACGAAAACTTTCATTCCGTCCTCGGCCTCCCGAGCTCCCAGCTCCGTCCTCCTCGGAACAAGAATTCCACTTTGTCCCCCAGCCTCCCCATTACAAGATAACCAATTAAAAGTGAGAAACTGCTTCAACTGCGCAAAGGTTCCAGCCTGTGCAGAAGAGAAGCCAGAACGAAAGCCTCCTTTGTTCATTTTTCTTTTCTCTGGGAAAGCCACCTTTAAGGGCTGTAAGAATACAGCATGCAATTATTCTAAAAGGCTGTGCCTTGAGATTTTTAATTCATTTTAATCGCCCTTGTATTATGAAAGCTATACTTCTTTTTAAGGCTTTCAGACAACCAGCTTAATTTTCATATTGATTCATTCGGGGACAAAACAAAACTTCGTATAAATTGAATGGAAAATGACTCTTTTGTGGGGAAGAAGCTGTGCTTGCGCTTAATTACAATGCATGGAAGTGTTCCTCCCTAATTAAACATTTAAATGAAGACAGGGTATAAATAGAAATTTTAAAAAGAGAGCGAGGAGGACGTAGTTCACGCATCCCAGGATGGAGGTCCTCATCCGGCTGGTTCTCACCACACCCAAAGCGGCGTGGCCGTGTGGGCTACCGATAGCTTGCCTACCCATTTTACAAGAAAAAAAAGTGAGTATTCTCAATTACTAAATTAGCAATGTTCTTCACTTTCACAGACTTACCAGGGTGGGTTAAAGTGCTTTATTATCTAATTAAGTCTCACAACATGATGCGATTTTATTAATACATAAAGTGTGAGGCTGTGCGGTTAGGTTTCTGGCTTTATTACCTCTGATGGAAAATGGATGAGGACATAAATTTGAACTGGGGAATCGCGACACAGGAGGCCCATGTGCCACCACCTCATCACGTGAGTTTCTCTTTGTTACACAAGTTTGGGCTGGACTTGGTGGCCCAAGCTTGCAGTGAGTTCTACCACTCAGAAAGCTGAGGCAAGAGAGTCACTAAGGGCTTGAGCCCCTCCTGGAATATATTATGAGTTCTAGGTCAGTAAGAGTAAGACTCCTTAAAAAAAAAAAATCTAAAGATACAAGAAAACTTTAGGAAATTTAGTGGCTCCAGCTCAGTTCACAGGAGCACAAACTTCTCCACAGTCAGGAACCAGGGAGAGAGGAAATCTGGTTCTTGGCTGATTTCTTCTTTCTCCTCAGATGGGGCCCCCAGCACCCTTGGAGGTAATACCCAAATGCAGGGCCATTTTTTCCTCTTATGGTTGAGCCTCTGTGTGAACACCCTTGAAGACACACCCAGAAGTGTGCCTCCTAGGAGTTCCAAACCCTGTCACGGTGGCTGTGAAGAACTGTGCCGGGGGACCCCATTCTCATCCTCTTTCTCTTCTTCCGGTCTTCAATTTCTCCCCAACCTGCAATGGTTAATCTCGATTGTCCACTAGATTGGATCTATGAGGTAAGAAGAGCCACACCTCTGGGTGGATCTGTGAGGGTTTTTCCAGAAAGTGCGAGCTCAGGTGGGAAGGCTGGCTTCCAGAGTGGATGGTGTTTCTCGGCAGCAGCTGGGATGTAATGTAAAGACACGCTTTGACTTCGCTGCTGAGCGCATGTCCTGTAGGACTTTCATCTTTCACCGACGCCACAATGTGCCCTCAAGACGAGAGCATCTTTTCCAGAACCCTCCAGGTCTCCAGTCTCAGGTTGGAACTGCTGAGTCATCCAGCCCTGTGCCCTGAGTCCAGGTTCTCTGTCTCCCTAGTGTGCCGGTGGCCATTGTTGGACTACCCAGCCCCCACTGCATAAACAACCTAACACATCTCTGTTATAATGTGTATTCATTCTGTCAGTCCTGTTCTAGAGAACCTGATGAACCACAGCTTCTAGAGGAAGAGAGAGTGGCCTTGAACTTCTGTCTAACAGGCTGATGCTTGCTGTATTCCAACAGAGAGGGGACACATAAATCTCCCTCCCCTTTACGTTTAGAGGTGTTTGGCTCCTGCAGCAGCAGCAGCTGCATCATGCTCCTCCATTGATCTCGTCCTTTCACCTTCTACAGAATTTAGCGTGAATTGGAGAAGGTGCCTGTAAAACCCCCACAGCGCCCGTGCCACTACAAGACAATACAGGAACTAGGCTGGAGACTTAAAAGCACATAGACAGAGACAGACAGAGAGAGAGACACGGACAGGGTCATCCTTGATACAAGAATGCCAAACTTTATTGTGTTCAGGGGCAGCTCATTAGGGATCCTTAGCCACGCCCGGCTCTCGGGATCTTTCAGCTGCAAACAAGGTCTCCTGCTCAGAGCAGCTGCAGGCTCAGGTGATTTGTTCAGTTCACTCCAGCAGGCAAAGGGTCTAAAAGTGAGCACAGAAAGTCAAGAGGCCAGGGATCTGTAGCTCCCAACAGGAACCAAAATGACACTTTAAAGAATCGTGTGTCTGTGTGTGTGTGTGTGTGTGTGTGTGTGTGTGTGTGTGGAGGGTGCTAGGTGTCCTGCAGCTGGAGTTTCAGGTAGTTGTAAGTTACCTGATGTTGGTGCTAGGAACTGAGCTCAAGCCCTCTCTGAAATGCAGAGCCGTCTCTCCAGCCCCTAAGTGACATATATCGAAAGTAATGAAATCCTTTCATAGAAGCATTGACGGGGTGTGGGAACATATGTGGTTCACCAGGTAGAAGACAATCCACTTCAGTATTCCACTCCAACCACGCCTAAGGAGCTCACCAAAAATCCCTAGCCAGAGGTTACTATGGAATGTGCTCAGAATGAGCAGGAGGAAAAACGGCACAGGTGTGTGAAGACCCAGGGTATCTACCCACGGGTGCTGCTGTTGCATAAACCCTCAGTTGTTTCAGAGAGTGAGTTCTTGGATACGTGAATCCAATCAAGTAGATCTTCCCTTCTGTGCTGTGTATTCAAGGTCAGAACAGCCGCGTGTGGTCTCATGCCAGCTAGGCTGGAGAATATGGACGCCTACCTCTGTGGTCCCTCATGTGTGAGCTGAGTGATGCAGCCTTGTTGAGGAAAAAAGCAATGGTGGGAGATTGCACCACCTTTTGAGACAGCCCTGCCATCATTTCTGCTGAGTTTCTTTGTTTTTGTTTTTGGACCAAATGATAAGCAGAGATTCGAGGTGCGGAAACAGAATTCAGCTTTTGGTGAGGCGGGAAGAGCAGGAACAGAGGCAGAATTCCAGCATCCATGGTAGGAGGCTCAAAACTACCTATAATTCCAATTCTGGGGGGGAGGCACCTCTTCTGCCCTCTGAGGTCACCTGTGTTCATGTGCACACTTACAAATATTAATCAAATTAAATTGTAAAAACCTAAGTTAATAAAGCTACAAGTAGAAGAGGAGAAAGAATGTTACCTTTATAAAATGAGATCAAGAATGCTCCCTGAAGAAAGCCAATCTTTAAATTTATAAGGGAGATGTAAACGCTTTCTGTCTGACTTTTCATGGCTGTGAGAGAATCCTTGGTGGGCATCCTAAGGGGAGAAGTGTTTGTTCTTCCTTACAGGGCTTCAGCCTGTGGGTGCCGGCTCCACTACATCAGCACTCGTGGTGAGTTAGAAAGCTATGGAGTCAGGATTCTGTGATGGGGTTCCTCATGGTGGGCAGGGATAAGAGACAGGGGAGTGGGGAAGAGAGAGCAGGAGGGAGGGAGGGAGGGAGGGAAGGACAGAGGGAGAGATAGACATAGAGCACAGAGTGACAGAGGGAAAGAGGGAGGAAGGGAGGGAGAGGGGGAGGGAGGGGAACAGAGGGGGAGGATGGAGAGAGAGAGAGAGAGAGAGAGAGAGAGAGAGAGAGAGAGAGAATGAATGTCTGCTGTAGCTGGCTTCCTCCTTTTATTTCTATCTGGGCTCCTAGCCAATGAAGTGGAACGAACCATGTTCAGGGTGAGTCTTCCATTCTTTGCTAACCTCCTCTGTGAAGACCTCCAGATGTGCCCACAGGTGTGATTTACCAGGCCCCTAGGTGTTTTCCGTTGGGAGCATGGCATGACCCCAACACGATTGCCCACACATCTCCAGAGAAACCAGGAGTGTTAAGCACTTAGGATTGCCTTTCCAGTGGAAACTATGAAAAACCTGTCCTTCCATCCAGAGAGCTGAGAATCGGAGGTGATTAACAGCGTGGTGATCTCTGTCATTTGCTGGGCCAGGCCGTACAAGCTCCTACGACCAGGACTGAGGTGACTGGTAATCTAAATGACCCTGATAGCCAGAGGCTACCCCAAGCTCCTACAACCAGGCACAGAGGTGGCTAACAGCCCAAAGGACCTTTAAGCTATCTGTATGTTGAAGACCAGACCAGACCCTTAGGCCCTTAAGCTAAGACAGATGGCCTTACTGTGGAACCCATCTTCTTGGAGGGACTGACCTGCACCTGAGCTGATTTTAGTGTGATTATGCTTGTGCACTGGGGATTGTATTACACCAGGAAACTTTTTTTTTTCTTCTGAATTGTACTGGGTTAAATACATTGAGAGACTCCCTGAAGTCTGATCCAGGTCACAGAGGTCAATCTGCACCGGATTTTCATTCTTAACTTTTTGTGAGGTTCACGTCCCATTTTCCTTTAACGCATGAGAAAAGACGTGCTAATTAAAACACAGTGGCGGGATGGGGTTTCACCTTCATGCAGCCGAAGTTTCTCCACCGCCAAACACCCATGGTGCAGTGGTGCCTGCTCACCGAGGCAGGGCCCACTCACGCTGATGCATCTTCCGCAAATTATACACAAGTAAGGTTATATGGGTGAGGTAATGACTGGAATTAAGTCTTATCCCAAGGTGTCATTACTTCATGCCAACCACCATCACAGTGCCCTCGGATGCCAATTTATAGGCAGCGAAGGAAAAGTTTCCCTTTTCCAAACTTGACATAGGATTCCCCTCTGTATGCTGTGAATACCATTGGTTAATAAAGAAACTGACTTGGCCTGATAGGGTAGAACAGAGGTAGGCGGGGAAAACTAAACTGAATGCTGGGAGAAAGGAGTAGAGAGAAGCCATGGAGCCTCATCTGAGACAGATGCCAGAACTTGAGCAGGTAAGCCACAGCCTTGTGGCGATACACAAATTAATAAAAATGGGTTAAATTAATATGTAAGAATTAGACAATAAGAAGCTAGAGCTAATGGGCCAAGCAGTGATTTAGTTAATAGTGTTTCTGTGTGATTGTTTTAGGGCAAAGTGGCCTGGAACTAACTAACAGCCTATAACAACACAAACTGGGAGGTGGCAAGGCATTTCTGTGAGTCACGTTTTGCAAGGAGCGCCTGTAAGCTGTGTTTTGCATGGTGTGTTCTTGGATGTCTGACATCTTGTAGAAAAGCACTCATGTCTCCAATGTGCTGTTTTTATCTGTAGGATTAAAAAAGTAAAACACACACAACCCTGTCTCATTTCTCCTCTGAACACTGAAGGGGAGTGAATTTGCCCAAATGAATGAAGTCTGAAGTCTTCCAAATTCGCTTGGTTGTTACCAGGGGATCCCCGGATGGATAGATCCAAAAGCAGACAAATAAAACTAATGATCTTTTTTTCCCAACTTTTTGTTGTTGTTGTTATTGAGAACTTGATTCACAGTCTGGCAATTAGTAAGCAGCGGTTTCTGATCAACAGACTGTCTTATCAAACATCTCATTTAATTCTTGTTAGAGTAGATGTTATACACCCGGCTTTTCATAGGACAGAACCGAGACTCAGAAATTAGCTGAATATCTAAGTCTGCACACAGGGACCACGGAAGAGGCAGATCCTCACCAGGACCTTTCTCCCCATGCCATCACTGTCTGGGATCATCATCTCTTGGTATGCCTACATGGGATACATGTGGGCACTCCAAACCAGCTTCTCAACCTAAAAATGTAAGTCATTTTAATGAACTTAAACTGAATGCAATCTTTTGTGAGATTCTCTAAAACTTCAGCGATGAAATGAATTTCTCTTCAAAGCCAAGGTGAATCTGAACAACTGTGAAACTCCTGGGGGACATTTTCCCATGGTTAAGTAAACAAAATTTCAGTATGAAAGTTGGTTCCCCTTTCCTTGGGCTTACCTAGAACAAGAGATTGAAATGAGAACCAGAGGGTGATTTGTACCACCAGGTGTATATATATTTAAATGACTCCTCATGGAAGAGTAGGGAGATGTGAAACAACCTGGTTCTCCCATGACTGCACACGCAGTCTCTATTTCACCAGCTCAGAAAATATGTTTCCAGTGTGGTGAAGAATAAGCCGGACAGCGTTATAAACGTTGGTGCCTCTTAGTTGCATTATTTTAAGAACAAACAAAGAATTTTCATCTGCGAATGATTGTATGTCTTGGATTGGCCCTGTGATTTCCCACACCAGTCTATTGTTGAGAACCTTGGACATGAAGACTGTGAGGCTAACGAAGTCTTCTCTGAGGTCAAGATCTTCTAGGGAGTTCTCCTTTCTACATTTCAAGTCAATAACAGGTTATTATAAGTCCACACTCCTTCCCTTCCTCCCTTTGTCCATCCTTCCCTCTCCCTCCTTTCTTATACCTGCAGATATATCTATATGTAAAAATAGCACTGAGATCTCTCCCTCACCTTCCCCCCTTTTGTATGTGTCTCTGTGTTGCTGTTGGGTGTATACCCTAGGGTCCCAAACATTCTAGGCACCTGTTGTACCCCTGAATCACACATCCAGCCCAAAGAATGCCTTTTCATGTGCACATATGGATGCTAGGCATTCACGTATGCCTGGACATGTGTAGGCACATGTGTATTCGCATGTGCATGGAGACCTAAGGTTGTTTCTCTCCCACTTGTTCACTAGTACGAGGTCTCTCATCAGAACGCAGGGCTCGCCACTACAGCTAACCTCTCTGCACTCACCCTGCAGAACCCCGTGTCCACCTTGCAGCCGCTCCCATCACGCGAGGGTTCTGGGCATTGCTCGTTTTATCTCTTGTGCCGCTCCCTAGCCCCACTTTTTACTGAAAAATCCACCAAGCCATATTAACTCCATAGAATGATTTTTTTTTTTGAGACAGGGTCCATATAATGGTTTTTAAAATACAAGATTCAACTTTGCTTCAAATAGAAACACCAGGCAATCGTACTGAAGACTCAGCCCTGCGACAGCCACAAGTAATAAATATAGTTACTCATTTTCCGGAGCCTGGTGTAGTGGGTATTGAAGTTGTTTGTAATCAAAAGTCCTCTAGCTCCCAGAGGAAGGGCATCACGGCATCTGGAGAATATTTCCAGGTAGTGAAACACTTGGATACATAACCACCAAAGCTGTACAGGTGAGAAAGAAGATTTCTCTGTCACAAGTTTCTTGGATGCCCGAAGGGCTTAGAAAATAGGCAGATACCACTTCAAATATCTTCTTACCCTTAAAAGACAATCATCTTTGGCGTTTCTGGAGACAGAGCCAGCGCTACGGCGCTTCTTAGCAACAGCCCTTACATATTAACTAGCTGGATCCTCTGTGAGATGCGTTTGCATGCTCCTCTGGAAGATCTGTGTAATAAGTGTCTGTCTGCAGCACCCTCCTGTGTTTCATGGTGTGCGTGGGAACAGGGTTGCCAGGAGGACATTTCCTGAATTCACCCTGCAAAGCCAGTGACGACCAGGGGCTCACCTAATCAGAAAGCCCTCTCTACAGCATGGTGCACTATGCAAATCCCTAACTCAGGGATTTCAATTTGCTCACACCATTAAAGAGAAAATTCCTGTGGATTTGAAAGGGAAGACATCAGATCCAGGAGGGCAGCGCTGAGTGAGAGGGAGCATTAGCCCTGGAGCCCTGAAGATGAGAAGGCATTCCCTTTAGGTGCTGTGTACACGGCTCAAGGTGTTTTGCAAACACACTTGGTGGAGGGTGCGGCTGTGCAGCCATCAGTGCACTAGGATTTCATTGCTGGGCTCAGGTTTCAAGGGTTGGGGACCTGGGCTCTAGTCCATTTGTGTCAAGAGACTAGTTTGTTTTATAAAGGGAGTAGTCACTCAAAGCGTGGGAGTGTGTGTGTGTGTGTGTCGGTGTGTGTGCATGTGTGTTCATGGCAATCATACTTTAACAAGGCAAGACTCTCCCATCAGGTTTCTAAGCATGCCTCTCCTCTTCCATTGTTCCTACTTGTTGCTTTGCTTCAGAACGGACTGAGTTTCCTAATCCCCAGTTGCTGATTCGATTGCCTTCACCTTCCATTTCCTTCTCTTCCTTTCCTTATCCCAGTCTAAGCAGAATGTGAAATGGAAACTCAATGCATATATACTTACAGACACGCATGTGCATGCACATGTGCATGCACACACACAGGTACAAACATGCACAACACAGGTACACATATGTACATGTGCACACACATACGCACACATGCATGTACAGACACATATGCACACACGTGTGCGTGTACACACGTGCACATGTATGTACACACACATACACATACATGTTTTCATCTGTGGCCCTTCCATTCTGTTAAAGCAGAGCACAATTCCCTCCATATTGCCCTCTATTTAAAGGAGTCTAGAATGGGCCTATAGCTCAGTGGTAGGGTACTTGCATAACAAGCATGAGCCCTGGGTCTGTTTCCAAAAAAGAAAGAAAAGAATTTTTAAAAAACAAGCAAAGAAGATTACAAAATGAATTAAAACAGTGTAGGTATTTTTAACTGGGAGGAATCACTCCACTCTGGTTCGCAGCAGAAGCCCCCACTAGCTCTGCTCCAGTATTTTCTTCCCTTTGGCCGCACTTCTGCACTGAACTACCCAGGCTTCAGGAACTTCAGAGGCCAATAGTCACGTCGAAAGCTACAGTAGGCAGGGGGCACGATGATGACCTCTTGGGTTCAAACTTGCATTTAACTGGAATATGTAAGGCAAACATAGCCAGTCTTTGAGTCCTAAAATGACAATAGACACTATTCCTTGGGTCTACATAATAAGTTTGTATTTTTATATAGAATTCCCCATTACATTCTTTAATAACCTTTGCAGAACAGGTTGTTATTGCTCATATTTCACAAATTAACACGAGGCCTGAAGAACTCCACATCCCTACAAAGTCGCACAATCTGGGCCTGTGAGAAGTAGACCTTCTACTTGCTTTTGTCTAGCATGGGTGTGAGCTTAGTGCCCACAGCCTGGACACATGTACTAAAGTAAAACAGAAGGCAGGCAGTTTGCCTTCCTCATTGCTGGCAGAATCCCTCACCAAATCACTAAAGGCAGGATATGATTTAGACCCAAGCTCTGTGATAAGTCCCCGATGGCAGGACTGTGGTGGGCACAGATAGAGTAACTGCGTAGCACAATTAATAAAAACTCAGAGAGAGTAATTAGGGTTCAACCTGAAGATAAAAAACAAACAAACAAAAAAACAAAGCAGCCAGCACCCCTGGCTCTTTCCTCTACCTCAGTCTGAAATGGCAATCCTGCCTCAAAGTATCTCAGAATGAGACTGTGACTGAGAGCTGTCTCCTCCCATTTTATAATCCTCTCTAGTGCTGGGATTAAAGGCATGCAGCACTCTGTTTCGATGGCAACTACACTCCAGGATTAAAGGTGTGTGTCACCACTGCCTGCTCCGTAAGGCTGACCACCGGGGCTGTTTTACACTCAGATCTTCACATGTGCTTTATTTATTAAAATACAGATGAAATGCCACTACGTGACTAGACCCCATCGGCCAGACCTTTTTAGTCAGGAAGTATATCATGGTGGGTCAGGATGCACGGGGCTCTAAAGAGCTCTAGTAGGAAGCTGGGTTAGCTATAACCATCAACATCTACCTTTCAACAAACTATTTCCTCCAGTCAGACCTCATCGTCTGACAGTACCACGGCTTCTTCTCAAACAACAGCTTCACCATTTGGGAGCTAACTGTGCCCAACACGAGCCTGCGAAGGAGTTCTCACACTCACACGGCACACAAGAACTGCCCATCTGGGAAATGGTTCAGTACTGGGGTCATCATCTTACAACGTGGCATCTTGGCATTTGAGAAAACAGGACAAACAGTCACCTGCCTTCAATCCCAACACAAGTCTCTGCAGGACCCAGCCACTGTGACATGCAGGGCAAGTTGCCTTACTCTGGATCTGACCCCACCTTGAAGTAATTCTAGCATAAATGTAAGATGACTTTAAACGCCACATTTTACACATTTATTGGATCTGAATTGATTTTGTGTCCATTTTAAAATTGATTTCAACACTATTGATTGCCAATGCATGTGTGTATATATATATATATATATATATATATATATATATAGACTCTTTAAATTTTTTTTTAACTTAACACTTGACTGACTCCATCTTTTATTAATGAGTTAAATAAAATTTTTAATGGTTTGTTTTATATGCACATAAAAGTGATGGTTTTGCATTGAAAATTCAAGTGGCCTCATCCTAACTTTCTTAGTCTAACTCCTAATAATATCTGCACATTGCAGTTAGTCCAGTGAGGAATGGGAGCCTTCTCCAAGCTGCCCGCGTTGTTTATGTCATTGTATCTTTCCTAGCGTAGTACAAGGAATTACAGAATGTAGTTAAGGCAGAGTTGAAGGTTAGTACTGGGAAATAGGTGTAAGTTCTTTGCCAGATGTATGAGGAGGCCATTTCCACTCTGTCTTCTCGGATTAGCGGTTGCCGGTGGCTGACTACAATGTCAGTACTCATTGCTGGGCTTGCATTTTGCTGCCGTAAGAATGGGGCATCTTATGTCTTAGGTTTGCCCATCCTGACTGCGGAAACGGGAGCGCCTGATTAGATAGTGTGGCTTGGCCCTCGCAGGCACAGGAAGCACGCTTGATGAGGAGAGGTGAGTGTTTCACGTGAGGCCGACTGCATTTTTCTGGGTTCCTGTCTTCAGAAAGGTTGCTTAGATAAATATAAAGACAGTTTCGTTTAGCTGCAAAAATGCCTTACGAATTAGAAACAGAAGCATGTCCACAAATCAAGAAAAACCAGACTTGAATTATCGTATTTGGAAACCTTAGAGAAAGGTCAAGAAATGGGAAAGGCTTTTCAAAGAACTGACATCTGAACGCCATCCAAATCTTCCTTATCTGACAAGGTATAATGAACCGTAACTCTCATCAGGTTCTGTTTGGAATAGTTCCGTAGACCAGAAACTGTCACCATTAGTGGTTACCATAGAGATGGATCCCACATACCACTAATAGACCTCAGACTGCCCAGAAAACCTATGCCAAGTGGCAGTTCATCAAGAGTTAGCAAAAGTCCACTTCGAGACAGTGACCCCTCAGCAACACTCAGTTTCTCATCTAGTTACCGCGGTCACTGTAGCTCCAGCTGTAGGAGACACAATTAATGCAGAGATTTTCAAGTCTGCCATGTAGAAAGAAGGAGGAGGAGGAGGAGGAGGAGGAGAAGAAGAAGAAGAAGAAGAAGAAGAAGAAGAAGAAGAAGAAGAAGAAGAAGAAGAAGGAGAAGAAGAAGAAGAAGAAGAAGAAGAAGAAGAAGAAGAAGAAGAAGAAGAAATATAAATGATACCGATAATAATTATTAAAGTGGTTATTATAACAACGGGGAATTAGGAAAGTATTCAGCGAAGGCATAGCTGATTTATGGAGATTTGAGAGACCCTAAGACAGGTGACGTGAAACCAAGAGGCCCTTCTGGGTTGAAAGTAACAAGGAAAAGGTAAAAGGGCCATTTCTTTTAACTTAATTGTTTTCCTTCTATTCTTTAAGCTCGTTTTAACAACGTATTATTTATGTTTGAAGACAAAGAGAAGGAATAAAAGGGGAAAGGGAATGAAAAGAAGACAGAGAAAGAGAAGGAGCCTCCCTTTTAAAAAAGGGGGCGCTTCAACTAGACACAAAAGTGCAAGACTCAGAAAGTGGGGGAGGGGGGACTCTGCTCTCCAGACCTTTGAAGTCAGAAGCTGCTGGAAGGCACCTTTGCTGAAAGCAGGTGTCCACCCCATTTGCTGGGTTTCCTTGAGATCCTGCATAGCAGGGAAGGATCTGTTTTGCTTTTCCCCTCCTGGTAGTGGTGTTAGCCTTCCCTAGGTAACCTTTGTTTTAACTGATTGGCTCATCTGAGCAGACACAGGCAGAAATTCACCCTGCAGGATCATCAACAGTGATACAGAGATGAGGCAGGCGAGGGCTGGCATTCTCACCAAAGAAGTTTTAGTAACATGGTAACTCCACCTGCAGCGGGCTGGTAAAGGTCTCCCCTGTGAAGTTTCTACACACTAGAGAGCTGGGCACCCACAAGTCAGAGTAATTACCGCATCTAGGAGAGAGCAGGCCGAGAGCCACACTTTCTACAGCGGCGTGTCTCAGCAGGAGACTCTGAGCAAGAAAATGCCACGTGTGCAGAGGTAATGGCATTTCAGCACCTCGCTCTCTGACGCTTGCCAAGAGCTGCAACTGCCCAACATGGCAGCTAAAACGTTTACTGACTAGGAGTCCATCTTGGCATGGCTGATTTTCAAATTTCTTGTTTGTTTTTGTGAGTAGTGGAAGCATTTATATACACTCTTTGCAATTTTCCTGGAAGACAGCTCCGGTTGTGATCTCTAAAGTAGGAAGCTACTCCAGAGCATGAGGTCTTTGGGGTTAGAAAGAATTCAGCCTCTGACTGTGGAGGAGCGTCCCTGACACTTGGTCTAACACTGTAACAGACGTGTGCCTTCCTTACAGTATGTGTTCAAGATTTAGTATCAAACGGTCCAGTGGGGCGTCCAACAAACAGAATTTTCTAGTCACGGATCATTTTCAAAAAGGAATTTCAGTGACCTTATCATTTTGTAGCTCAGATTTTAATAGTCTTTTTAATACATGACACATGTATCTATAATCTTACATTAAACAATAGAACAGAATATGAATAGGCACTATTGGAAATAAAATAAATAATAAATTTCCTTCCTTTCTTTTTCTTTCTTTCTCTGTCTCTCTTTTTCTCTTTCCCTTCCCTCCCTTCCCTCCCTCCCTCCCTCCTTCCCTTCCTCCCTCCCTCCGTCTTCCTTCTTTCCTCCCTCCCTCCCTCTTCCTTCTTTCCTTCCTTCCTTCCTTCCTTCCTTCCTTCCTTCCTTCCTTTCTTTCTTTTTCTTTCTTTCCTTCTTTCTTTTTATCTTGCTGCTTATAGAAGAAAGAAAATAGCTACCTCCCTTCAAAGCTCAGGGAACATCATGGAAAATGGGGTGCAAAGAAGCATGTAAGACCCAGGGGTTGGGGAGATGTGTGGTGGAAAGACATCTGGACTTGACATAGTCGCTCTCATGAACTCACCACAGTGTGACTGCCTGCTCAAGACCTGTATGTGATCGGATTGGGCCCCTCAACACCTCATCATGGATGACAGAACACGAGGTCCCACCCCTCCCGAAGGGGCTATTGGTAGTTAAGAGATGATGGACAAGGAGGCCACTTTCTTTAGTGGTGCAGTTACTGATAAGGAGCCATGGAGTCACTAGATAACCTCCTACGCATGCTCAGGCAACAAATGCCAACTGCACGTTTAAGCAGTCATGCTTAAACAGAAGATATGAGGGTTGGACAGATGGCTCAGCAATTAAGAGCACTGTCTGTTCCTCTAGTGGACCTGGGGAAGTCCGAGCACCCACACAGTGGTTCACAACCATCTGTAACTCCAATCCACAGGGATCCAATGCCATTTTCTGACCTGTACTAATACTAAGCATATAAGCAGTACACATATACACATGCAGACAACATATATACTCACAAAATTATACATATGTATATATGTATGTATATATATATATATATCAAACAGAAGATTTTTATAAAAATAAAGAAGACATGATGTATAGATTTCCAACAGGAGAGGAAGTGGGATGGAAGAGAGGTGAACATGACAATTCATTATATAAATGTACAAAACTGCCCGACAATAGAAATTTAAGCAAAGAAAGACAGAAAAGGGGAAAAAAATAACAGAGAAATGTATTTAACATGGATGCTGAGCAGTTCCTTTTAAAAGGTGGCAAAACTTTTTAGAAAAATCTAATGTTACTTGAGATTATGCTGAAAAGTTAACAGTGATCTCACTTTATCATATATACCCTACAGAAAGGTATTGTTAGCACATCATTTGTCAAGGAGGAAAATGAGTCAATAAGATTTATTGTCCAAGGCCAAACACCGGAGAGAAGAGGAAGGATTCCAGAGTCAGAACAATAGTTTTCTGAGTGTAGATCTAGGATTTCACAAGTAGACTCCGTGAAACCATTGGAAGCAGGAGAGAGGACGTGTACACATTAATAACATGTAGCCCCAAAGACATACTCAGAGAGCTACTTCTATGAGAACTCGCTCATTCAGAATGAATCCACTGCATTAGAATATACAAAGACACTCATCCAGATGAGTCAAGGAAGTTGGCAAAAGGACAGGAGCAGGTCCGGTTGGCACTGGTGTGTTGAGATTTTCTCATTGCTCTAGCTAAACACCTGACAAGAAGCCATTTGAGGGAACAAGGTTTTGTTTAGGGTCACAGTTTGAGGATACGGTCCATTGTAGCGATGCAGTCATACCGATGGGAACAGTTCCTGTGGGGATGCAGAGACACGAGGCTGCTTGCCCTCTTACCTATGCAAATCAGGAAGAAGAGGACGCAAGGAAGCGGTGGCAGCCTGTGCACCTCAGAGCTCACCACCTCCAGCTAACAACCGACTTACTCCAGGTTAGCTCCACCTCCCAGAAGTTCCATAGCCTCCCCCAAATAGAACTAGCATCTGGGGGAGCAGGTGTTCCACCATACAAATCTGAGAAGGATATTTTACACTCAAACCATGGTAACTGAAAATATAAAACGATGTGTCCAGGAGGGCAACTTCAGAGATGAATCTTCAACAGTGGATGGTCTGCCAGCTGAGACAACACAAAGGCATGCCCAGACAGAAACAGAGTGTAGAATCCACGGAGCCAGCTGGGGCGGTGTTGCTGCCTTTAAGTGCCAAGGTCATCCAGCACTTTGTGTGGAGTGTGTGTGGATGGGAAATAATGTGTTTTGTGCAGTTGGGTTTTTTCCTTCCTTCCTTCCTTCCTTCCTTCCTTCCTTCCTTCCTTCCTTCCTTCCTTCCTTCCGTCCCTCCTTCCCTTCCTTCTTCCCTCCTTCCTTCCTTTCTTCCCTTCCTCCCTTCTTCCCTCCCTTCTTTTCTTCTTTCCATCTTCTCCTCCTCTTAGACAAGGACTCCTGCAGGCCCCAAACTTGCTAATGTAGTCAAGGATGACCTTGAGTTTCTGATTCTCCTGCCTCTGTATCTTGAGTGTTCTGATCACAGGCCCCTATGCCTTTTTATTTATTTTAAATAATTAATGAAATGTTGGTTCTGGGGAGCTATTTCAGCACCTCACGCATGCCGGGCAAAGGACTCTATCAGCCAACTCACATCCTTGGCTATCTTATGCAAATGTGAAATCATCTTGACTTAAGAATCTTGGGTTCGAACAGAGGCCATTTGCAGCCTGCGCTCATCTTTCTCGCTTCAGCGGCACACAAGGATTCTGGGAGTCAGAGCGTGTGACAGACATCACAGGTTCTGAGTGTGCAGTCCTTCTTGTAATCACCCATACCGTGTATGTTTATGGTATTAGTCTATATGTAATCTGATCACAGATCACAAAACAATGCATATTTAAATGTGTTATAAACGGTATCCAAATAAACTAAAAACATTGACAGTTTGGCTTTCCTGGATTTTTTTTTTTCTTCTCTCTGAACTGTTATTATCAGTGGCCTCAGGCGAGTCACTTCCGATTCGGGTTTTCAGTCAAACACAGCCTTATGTAGAGCTAGCTATAAATGATTTTTCACAAAGCACTCCCCTATAGGCAAACTAGAAATAATAATACTTTACAAAATTGAGGTCAAAGGTATTAATTATTTCAAGTTCTAAGCAGGGACGTGGTAGTGTTCTGTTTCTAGGACAGGATGCTTGCCTGTCACAAGGCTTTGTTCTCCTTGGTAATTACATATCATTTAAAAAGTGTGTTTTAAACACGACTTCATGCTTAAATCTTCTAAATACCGTGTTCAAAGGATAACAATTTCATTATGAAAACATGGCTTTCTTTATTATCATGTTCTTTCCTGTAAATACAGGCTTTTGAGAACCTTGAATTCATTCATGAATGTTACTATTCAGCATTCATTCTGTCTCCTCCACTCATTGTTCGTGATTTTGTCAGTTAATATAATGAGATTGGTTCTGAAAGGCTTACCCTCTTGTAGGTTCTGTTTATTTCTCTCTGGTGCTGTGTTGATGCTTTCAATAGCTGCCACATTTTCTGTATCTATTAGGATAACCCGGTACATTCAGTTAACGTAAGCTGCCAGCCGTGGATAATTTAGAGCATTTATTAACTAATTCATCCAATGCTACTTAAAAAAATATTTTAAAACCCTTGACTACTAGTATCTTCTGTATAGAACCAACATTTTTAAATAGAATTATTTTTTAAACTATACTAGAAAACCTAGAGAGATAGGAAGGCTCGTGGTATTAATCACAGTCCCCATGGGACATGACCTAGTGTTTGTTTAACCTTTGGGCACCACAGCCCACCTTTTCCTGGGATTGTCCCTTTGATACATGTCCTGCTTTGATGGCTCACTGGGACTAAGAAAAATACTCTCTTACTTCTGACCAGGAATCCCTTAATTGGATGTTTATCTAATTACTCCACAGAATTTAACATGTTCCTCTTAGTTTGGGGGATCTTAAAGCCCTTTGAGGAACTGGCCAAATTTTTAAGCATCATTCTTCCTGTTTTGTCTTATCTTATTGCTCAGTAAAACCCTGTCAGGGAGACACCAACACAGAGTCACTGGGACACTGGTACCCCAGCAGGGGCTCTGCCTTAGCATCAGTACAATTAGATACAGTTGCTCTTACTGCCTCCACACCCCGCCCCCCCCCCCCCCACTTCACTGGAAGTCTTTGCTTACCAGAAAGGATAAGGCTAGGGCAGTTTTAAGTGCTCACATTGGATGTAGGCATTTTGAGGGCATGTAAAGTAGTATTCATAATTAAATGTGAGAAAGTAGCTATCATGGCTGTCACACGATTCAGAGTGATTGGGAGGAACTTCTTAGCTGGCTTATTTTCCTGAGAAAACAAAAAACAAAAAACAAAACCCACAAATTTTTTCTTATGATCCTCTATCAAGGACTGAGCTGCAAAAGAAAAATCAAATGCATATTAAAAAAAAAAAACCAAAACCCCCAATTAGCGAAAGATTTGAAAAGCCCCAGCTCCTACTGAAAGACAGTCATGTATTTTAGACATGCTGTCTCTGGGATTTACAGAGACAGAGTTGGGAGGCTCAGCTACCAAATTCATTCTCCAGGTCTTACATTGACAGAGGAAATAGGTGAGTGATCCTCCTGCTTACTAATTACGTTTTAAAAGGGACTTGAGTAACCTCACGTGATCTCAGCTCTCCCTGGCAGAATGGGGATGTAAGGAATTCAGTGTCGTTATGAAGCCCGACCTGATGTGTTGTGCCGACGAGGGACATGTCTCCACATCCAGCCTGCGTTTTGAGATGAGCAGAGTGGGTATCAGGCAGCTGCAATAACTGAAGAATGTATCTTAGACCCTCACGGCGCGAGGGGGCGCTCTTCTACAGCTCCCCACCGAAATCTTCTGCTCTGCCTTTATCCTCTCGGTGTTAAGGAAGTAGACTGGTGGAAGAAACGGGGTTACTTAGTACACCCACCTTTTCTGAGCTCCCAACTCCAGGGCTATCTACTGAAAGAGGTCTTTCTCGGGGTTCTGATTGCATCATCAGATAATTGATCCAAGAAAGGAGTCCAGAGGAGGCGGCTCATTGGCTGGATATCTTCCGCCCACCCACATCCTGGGAACACCTCCCCATTGTTCAAAAGAGCCTCACTGCATCAGCTCCGCAGAAGAACAGACCAACCCCTAAGGTTTCCATTCAAGAAATCCAGAGTCCCTTATCAAGGTCTGCCCTGAATAGTTTTGTTTTAAACTTCTTGACTTTGCTACTGACTGTCTTAAAGGGCCAGAGGACCAGAGGAGCAATCAGGGTCAGGAAACAGGTCCTTGTGCCTCCTGGCTATGGGTTGTATTCAGCAACACTGCCGCTACTCTGGGGAGGGGCTGGGAGAGGAGGGATGATACCCTGTTCCTCTCCGAGTTTACCGATGACTCAAGACAAGTTGAGGACCCTTCCACACTACTCTCCTGTCAGCAGGCTTTTAATGTCAGGATAATGAAATTTTCTGTTTGGTAATTTCCTTTCTTGTCCAAGGTTTGTCCTTCTACAAGGTTTTGCTTTCTTATCAGCTTGGCCACCGTTGCTGCTATTGTAGCTTACATGTTGACAAAGCGGGTGGGGGCGGGACTCTCCAAAACAAAACCACAGAAACAATTTGAAAGTTTTTTTTGTTGTTTTTTTTTTTTTTTGGCAGTTTGCCTTCAAGAGTGCAGTTGTGGGGAACAAGGAAGCAAGCAAATCCCAGCGGTACCTAGAGGGAAGAGAAAGGAAACTTTGGAAACTCACTCGGAGGTGACTCTAAATGCTTGAAGTTACTCACAGATTCAGGGAGCTGTATCCTGGAGGAAAGAGTCAATTGATCAGTGTTGGTCTGCAACTTTATTCCTATTATTTTGGAGTGTATTTCTTATTATCTACCCATGTGTAACAAAGGGTACCAGCAGGTACAAGGCTTCCATCACAGAATGGATGGGAGCATCTTGGCAGTTTCTGTTCTAGATCTGGGCATACTGGTCTGAGTCTGTGATTTCTGGTTCACTCTGGATACGGGACACTTCTGGGAACTTTTTTTGTTATGGTAACGTGATCTTCAGCCACCTGTCTGGGATCCTGCTGGTCTCCAGCCACCTAGACGAAAGCTCCACTCCCTTCTCCTAGAGTTAATAAACACCAAGAGATAAACAAGGGATTTCTCAGGAAGTCCATGCTGAAAGACGTGGGACACAGCGCGCTCTAGGTGACAGGGAGGGAGAGTTCTCACAACAGACTCGGGGAGCACATGGCTTGGCCCTGATTGTCCAGCTGGCCAGGAAGGATGACAAGAGACATCTGGCTGAGAAGGCCTTTTCCCCTAGAATACCTTATCCAAGATGTGAAGGAAGCTCATGGTGAACTTATTTCGTGCCCCAGATTGTTCATGTACACAAATCTTTGAACGGAAACAATTACAGCTCCAAGTATTTGGATGAGGGTCCTCAAGATGGAATTGGTCACAGGAACAGAGAAGAGAGAAGCAGAGGATTCAGATTTGCTGTGTTCCTTGTCTTTGCTGTGTGCTCAGCCTGTTCTAAGTACGTCCTGGGATTGTTTCCCCAAATCTGTGTTCCAAATCTGAGAAAGACCAACTTCCCAAGGAAGCTGGAACTCACAGAGACCGTGGGACTGTCCCAGGATCCCTCAGCTTGTAAGCGATAGGGCAGAATTTCCTTCCAGATTTGTTCTCAAGTGGCCAAGTGACTCTGATTGTCATTCATTTAAACAGAAAAGAATGACAGCTGTAAACATGAGACCATGACCCTGCCAAGAGCTTACAGTGAGTTACGCAGTAATCCAGGCTCTTTGAAGGAAGGGATCCAAAACTCAAAGAGCTCTAACAGGATTCTACACTCTCCCCGCTCCTTCTAGTCGAACCAATGAAGGCACAGATGGGTTAGGTCCCTCGACCAAGGTGATACAGCTAATGATATAGAGAAAGGGCTTAAGCCCAGACATTCTGACAGCAGAGACCATGCTTTTAGAGACCTTGTTAAAGTTAGAAATGTAACCTAACGTGCAGGACTTCATCTAAAGAGCCACATCTTCAGGAAAGATTGAGTGACTAAAATTCAACATAGTTATACGACCTCAGGTTGGGGGTTTGGAAGTCACTACTTCATAAGTACAATGTGGAGACATAAATGTACATGATCCAGTACGGAGTCGGCAAATTCTTGAGTTCATGGCTAAGCTTCTCTGACTGGTTGAGTCTCTCTCCGTCACAGAGGGTGCCCTTTATAAAGACAAGTGGTCCCCTCATTGTCTAGTCTTGTGTGTGTTTGATTATTTGTCCACACAGCGAGCCGCATGGGGAGACCCCGCGATGCTACTGGTGTGATGTATTTTTATTGTGTCTCCCTCCAGCTTTTCTTGTCATTGGCTCTCCATAACGTTTTTGTTCTCTGAAACGGCAGAGTTGGTAATAGGAATGAAGTGAAGGGCTGGACAACTGCATAAAGTTAAAAGTATCATTTTCCAGGCTGTGAGAACGGAGACTCGTCTCTGTTTTCTTTTCCTTAGGTTGATTTTTTATTTATTCTACAACTATTTCATTCATGTATGTGACATATCTTCATTAAATCCATCCCAACTCCCTTCTTCCACCACCTGACCCTCCCCCACATATTCTCTTCCCCTTCCCCCCTCAAGCTCCTCACACATTGCCTTCCCACACCAATGCCCTCTCCAATATCTCCTCTACCCATACCCTACCTTCCCGTAGCTTCCACGTGTCTCCCACCTTCCCATGCTCCCAGCACACCCTCCTTCCCCCTTGTGTGGAATACTGTCTCAGTTTTCCCTTCTCTGGCTCCTGTGGGGGCACTTATGACAGCATTGTGGTCATTCTGAACAAAATCTGCCCACGTGCTACCGTACCCAGGCCACAGAAGAAATGAAACCCGTGTGAATTTTTTTCAGATGCCTATCATTTCTTCAGAACAGGAAAGGCTCAAAAATCTACTGAAAATAACAAGAATGTTGTCAGAAAAATGCTTCTGAAGCACAAAGGCAAGCGTTTATCGTGCACCCTCTGTGATTGAGCGAAACAACACCAAAGTGGTCTGTAAGGAGGCCAGTCACCGAGGGGAAGGTCACTTGATTCGTGGGAAATTGAATCTGCTCCAATGGAGGTCCGTTCCTTCCTTCCCCTTGGAACATACACGAAACACGACCTCAGAGGCTAAAAGAGGTTCCCATGGTGTTTTGAACTAGCCTCCCTGGGTCTTTATTTCTCTGTTTCAGAGCACATCAAACCCATGACTGTAAGTGCAAGGGAGTTTGAACACTTATTAAGGTCACACCAGGTTTCTTTGTGTTAAGGTGGCTTTCTATAGGCAACAGGTATCTGGGGAACAGAGTGTTTTTGTTTGTTTTTCAGGCAAAGTCTCACTGGTGACTGTTTACTACGCCCATGCATCTCTGTGGCACTTCTAAATCACAACCCAGTGTTGATGATAATGTTTTCCGCTTTTAGCTGTTGGGAGCCAATACTATAAGGGACAGATTGTTACCATCATGAGAATTGTTGTATAGTAGGACACATATCTGGGGTCTACATCAAAAGAGCACCAAGGCCATTTTGCCTTGATCATATCTGTTCTGAGAAGAGTTTACAGTACAGTGTGTTTGGTCTGTCATTTCAGCCGCAGGGCCTGCCAATCCCCTTCTGCAGCAGGTAACTGTTACCTAAATAAATATCAGGTCTCCAAGGATAATAACCTGTGTAAGGAGGGATAACTCTGGTCCAGAGCTGGGGTCCACTCTTGGGTTTCAGAAATAAGCCAGTGATAAAGATGGGGCTGTGTTCTCCTGTTGGGCCACCAACTAGAACTTGCAATGTCTCCCAAATGCATGTGAAGCACACGGAGGGCCCATTCTCTAAACCTCATTAGCTCAGCCTGTGTGACAGGACTCCATCAAGGGCAGGTAAATTCAGCCTTAAATTTAAGCTTTTTGTTCGGAGTCGGCAGCCTGGGGTACCAACAGGGTAATACGCAGGAGTTTTCATAGAAATGGAGTCTTTGGCAAGCATGTTGCGGTAGGAGGAGATGTAGGTAGGACCAGGGTTTGAGATTTCAGTCTGTTGTTTCATCCCGAGGCGAGACGGGATGCTACTGCAGCAGCAACCACAGGTGGGTAGGGAAGGCTGTGCACCTCCTAGCATTAGACAGACACAGGGAGGGACCAGGACAATATGTCATCTCTCTGACATGCCACCGGTGGGTTGCTTTCCCCTGGTAGGTCCCCAGCTAGAGCTCCCAGCATCTCCTGAAGGAAGGCTTCCAGCAGGGGACACAGTGGGGGACACTTGCCATCACTAGATGTGAAGGTCACTGTGTCATGGAAAACCTCAGAGGGAAACAGAAGAAACATGTCTGCTAATAGCATCCATGCTATGGACGACGTCTTGGTGCCCATTGACGAAGCAGGAATGACTTCCTGTTTTTCACTTAGTCGATTGGAAATTATTGTTTGTTATAATGAAGAGAGTCTTCTTTTGTACAGACTGGTCTCTTTTTATTCTTATTTGTGCGTGTTATGTGTGTGTTCATGTATATGTGAATGTGTGTGTGCATGTGCATGTAGAGGCCAGAGGTCAATGTTAGGTTTGTTCCCTACTCACTCTCCATGTTATTTTTTGAAACAGGGGCTCTCATCAAATCTGGAGCTTTCTGATTGACTAGACTGGCTGACCGGGAAGCCCCTGCATCTTCTTCCCAGGATGAGTGGGGGAGGGGGTACCAAAAGCAGGTATTATTATATCTGGTTTTTTTTTTTTTTGGCATGAATTCTGGAGATGGACCTCAGGATCTCATGCATAGTTCCCTTGTACCAGCTGAGACTTCTCAGCCGTCTGGCTTTGCCGTTAAGTTCCCTTCATCACAGAGATTTCCCTTCATCACAGAGATTTCCCTTCATCACAGAGATTGCTGCCCAACTGCCTTAGTCAGCTGCCCCACTACACACCAGAAAGCCCTGCTCCCCCGAATCTGCAGTCATGACATTTATGTACGGCAGATTTGAAATAGGAAGTGCTAACCTTCTTCTTGTAGACAATGTCAGGAACATGAAGGAAAATTGAGTTAACCAACCCCCCGGCCTGCACCACTTCATGATTCACAAGCTCTGATGTGAGGTCAAGGACCAGAAACTCACAGTCTGCAGAGCGGGAGACATGGCCTGAGTGCTCAGGACCAAAGATTTAGTATCATAGCATCAGGTTTCTTTTAAAACTCTTGGGTTGATGATGCGGGAGAATTGTCTGTATTCTGTCAATCATATTTTAATAAAACGCTGATTGGCCAGGCAGGCAGTATAGGTGGGAAAACCAGACAGGAATTAGAGGTGATGCAATGAGAACAGGAGAATTCTGGGAAGCAAGGAGGTTCCTCTGCCACTCCTGCACAGACCACCGAAGAGGCAGCATGTAACCTGCCCAGCTGAAAAAGGTACGGAGCCATTATGGCTAACATAGATGAGAATAATGGGTTAATATAAGTTATAAGAGTTAACAAGAAGCCTGACCTAATGGGCCAATCAGTTTATAACCTTATGGAGTCCTGTGTGTGATTTTCTTTGGGGCCTGCCTGCTGTGGGGTACTGGGCGGGACAGATGCCCCAACAAGCCGGCCCTCATATTACAGGTTGATATGAGTCATGCATCTATATACTCATATATAAACATGTCTATGTTTACTATATATAAACAGTATGTTATAGAGCTACTTATTCAGGTATTCTGCTACTCATATAACACACATATAAATAAATTACACACACACACACAATGTTCCTGTGCCACTCAATCCACACCTGCTTGAATATATGCACTGGGACATTCCTTGGTGTTTTTTCCTGCTTCAGTAATACTAGGAGATATGCCAAAAAAGGAGCTTCATTGTTAAGTTGATTCTCAGATCAAAACTACTGTAGGTTTGTTATTATCTCAGGACTGTTAAGGGTATTTTAAGATCATATAAATAATCCCAAGGTTTCCAAGAACAAGAGCTAGGAATAACACATTCAACTATTTCAGGTCTCATCTATCCACACTTCTCTAAGTCTACTTCCAAAACCCCAAGTCCTTGCTCAATCAATCTCCACCCTCATCTCCCAAAGATAACTCGCAGTTTTCTTTGGTAGGCATATAAAAACAAAACATTACACTTTTTAAAGTTTATCATTTTTAAACGAAAGATATAATGTGATTGTAATTAGCAAATGCTAATTTTGGCTAAATTTGGGTTTCAGCTGAAGCTTGGCCAGAATCCTGAAGACCATTAGCAAACAGAAACACTTGATGGCTTATGTGTATTTGCTTTAAATCCAAAGCTGCTGTCTGTTGACAAAATACACTGGGTCCCTTAAGATGACTTCCTGGAGTCTGTGCTTGGGGTTGGGTTTCTTAGCCCGGACATACAATGCCCTGGAATTTAAAAAGTCCTGGATTACCGAGTCAGCCAAGCAGAAGAGGACGGGTTAAAACAAAGAAGAAAGAGTGAAGGCTGGGATGAAGGGCCTTTGGGCTTTCTCTGTGGAGCCCTCTCTTCTCTTCATTACAGGAGAGGGCAGAGGTCACATTCTTAGCATTTAGAGAAATACAAATAGCTGTTGGTTACTTCAGACACTTCCTTCTCTCAGATCCCAAAACTTACCTTTCCTGCCAACCGTCTTGAGGGGGACGATGGTCCATGTGTGGTGAGGCCCATTTGTCTCTGACTTGGAGTCTCCCACAGCCCGCTTCCTTCTCATCTTTCCTTGTCCATCAAAAAGTTTTCTTCATGGATGAAACCTCATCAATTTCTGTTGGAATAATAATAATAAAAAAAACTGATAAAGTTCACAGTGGTGATGAAGACATTGTCAGAGTGCTTAGTGAAATGACATTGCCTAGAGAAAGAGTGAAGAGATCAGATGTTTAGAAAGTGTTGTCTGTCATAAAGCATGGAAAACAAGCCTACAGTTTACAATCGCAGAGAACTTAGACCACAAAGAGGACCCTGAGAGACATACATGGATCTAATCTCCATGGGAAGTAGAAAAAGACAAGATCTCCTGAGTAAATGGGGAGCGTGGGGACTATAGAGAAGGGAAGAAAGAAGGGGAGAGGAAGGGAGCGGAGCAGAGAAAAATGTATAGTTCTATAAAAACTATAATAAAAAGGTGTTATCTATGGGAGCAGGTCCACTGAGTGTGGGTGAGGGTGCGGGTGGGTACTAAGGGTGTAGCAGGGATGGAGGGTGTTGAGGGTGTAGCAGGGATGCTGGGTGCTGAGGGTTAGTTTCCAGGCACACTGTGTCCCGGCCTTTTGGCTCAGTCACCCCTCAGCATATGGCAATCAGTTACACTGTGAGTAGTGCAAAGGACACTTTAAGAGACAAGCTCTGCCCACTCCTGATCTCTCTCTTCCCACCAAGGCAAGTTGACCTCTCTCTCCTCTCATTTTCCTTCTCTCTGTCTCTCTCTCATCCTCTCTTCCCTCCCTTTTAATAAAGCTCTATTCTCAAGCTCTCTCTACACGGCATGCTTGTTACCCATGGCGGCTATGGGATGCCACAAAGGTCCCTCTCCTGCCATGTCTTGCAGTGAGGGCGTAAGAGCGTGAGGGCCGTAGAGATTGTACATCAATGGAACAGAGAGAGCGCAGTGTTCAACCGCTTTTCATACATGCCGTCTCTTCCTCCCCTCTTCCTCCAATTGGAGATGCTCTGTTACATCCACTCAAATCCACTTGGAGCTACATTTTCTTGTTGTTTAAATACCTTTTTTCATATGCCTCAGCATATTCTTTAAGTAAATACAATTTCACCCACATTTAACGATATTAAGACATTTTCCTCATTAATTAGTGTTTAGCATTCAAGCCCTTAGGTGTATGGGGTTGGAAACCTGTCACAAGCACTTTGGGTTAATACGCTTTACAGAAAAGCGGTCTCTAAATGAAAGAGAAGAGGGAGCATGGTAGGAAAAGTAAAAACACTGAGGATTTTGCTTAAGTTCCTTCCTTCCTTTTTGCCTTTTTCTTTTTCTCCACTGCAGAACCATTCAGAGTACCGCATGATTTAATTGCAATATGTGGTTAGTTTTACGCCTTCATCGCCCCTTCAAGCCCAGGAACAGACTCTGCCCATGCCTGTCCTCGACGATAAACACAGCCCGGCTTGTGCACATCGAGGAGACATAAACTCAGGCCTGGACGCCCCGATTCTTTCACGCAGTTGGGTCTCTACGTTCACTCTTCCATTTCCGTACAGTGCATTTGAGCATGGGACCTACCTACACGTTCGTCACGAAAATGAACTGAGTGTATTACTGAAGGGGCATAGCATGGAGAAAACATAAAACATTAAAGTAATTGAAAAGCTAAAAATTCAGTGCATACATTTGGGACGACGGGGGGGGGGGGGCGGGCACAGGAGAGCACACGTAGGATCACTGCGGGGCAGAGCGTATCGCTGCAATTGCTATGTGCGTCTGCGGACGTCCCGACGTCCCAGCGTCAGATAGGATGACATCCCCATGAAACGTCGGCGATCCTCACCGGCCAGGTGTTCCTGTGAACACCAGGTGCTCACTACAGCAAAATGGCTCAGCGAAGGACATTAATTCCCACCAAAGTAACACCAAGATAGAATTTTCTCCTGCATTATAGTTTTATAGGGAGAATTTTATTTCCTGAGAAAATCCTTTTTTAACGTTGGTGCTGTGCTGTAATCGTCAGCAAGTTATCTAGAAATTGTACCTCCAAGGCCAGGATTTCCCCAGCGAAGTACTCAAGGGGAGATAATTGTCTTTTCACCTCTTCTGTTCCAGTTCAGAGGCAACAGTTGCAGGGTCCTTGCACACGGATGGGCATCCTAGGAAAGAGAACAGTTTCATGGTTCCTGGCCATTCTGTCCTCTTTCCACTTCCATAGGACACTTCAAAGAGGTTCTCTAATAGGTCTAAGGATTAGGCTGAGGCAGGACTACACACACACACACACACACACACACACACACACAGGCACTCACACACGCGTGCACACTGCACTGTGGATGTTCATGCCCCTCTAATAGTAAAGAACACACATGCTCCTCATTAATGAACAAGTTCAGTTTCGGCAATTTCTGACTTTGCCATAGGGTCCTAAAGTCACAAAAGTAGTACAGTACTTATTCAATGACAATTACAGTACTTATTGAATGGTATTGTCGACCAATTCCTGTGAACACACTTGCCGTTCCTCCTGCATCCCTCAGATCCTGCACAGGCCTGTGAATGCTGAGGGCTTTGGCCTGACATTAGAATCATCTAAAAAGGCAATGGCTTCTTTATGGGTCTTTTATCTATGGCACCTTAAATTGTAGTATGAGAGGAGCAGGCTGCATCCCGCTGCCTGGCTAGCTTAAGCCCCGAAATGACCACACAGAAATTATATTAATTAAAACACTGCCTGGCCCATTAGCTCTAGCCTCTTATTTGCTACCCCTCACATCTTGATCTCTAACCCATTTCTAATCTGTGCAGCACCACAAGGTCGTGGCTTACCAGGAAAGAGTCTAACCTACATCCATCTTGGGCCAGAGCTTCATGGCGCCTGCCATACTTCCCTTCTTCCCAGCATTCTGTTCTGTCTTTCCCGCCTACTTAAGTTTCTGCCCTACCAAAAGGCCAAGACAGTCTCTTTATTCAACCAATGAAAGCAACACATCCTACACCATTAAATAAACAGAGTGCCCCATCAATGACAGAAGTAATAATTCTGATGTCTAAGCTCACACTTTTACTTCATTTCCCCAAAGCTGTTTTCAATTAAGATGTGTGAGGAGGGCTTCTGTTGCCCTTCAATCCCTTGTCCTCTCCCAACTGCAGCTCCTCAGCGTTCCTTGCATGGATTGTCTCAGATGTCGGTCATCAACCGGCAGCTTCCCTGTCCCCATGATCTACCATGCAGTCTGCTTTCCAGGCTGACAGCACAGAAACCTGGGACTGGGCTTTAAATAACATCAATAGGCTGGTGGAACCCATTTCAGACTATTCTCCCTCAAACTGGAAGCTAAAATAACCATCTTTTCCCTTAAACTACCGCCTGTCCCCTTGGTGGTCAGCCGAAAGTTTCCTTTCCGCCCGTCCCGCTACAGTCTGCCCTCTCCGCATACTGGGCAGAGAACCCTGACTTCATTTCCCTTCTGCTTTCAATTTCCAGGCCCTCATTTGTTCCCAAACAGCCATCCTCACGCCAAGATGGCTCTCATTATCCACCCCAAATTGCAGTGAGCTGTAAGTGAATAAAGCAGACCCGACTCCACACTGAACTAGGTCAGTGACATCATTTTCAGGGCCTGGCGAGGCGGCAAAGCCACTCTCTGTCGCCCACAACATGCCTCCCTCCCCACACTGTCATCACTGCCACAGGGCTCTCTGTGCCTGGGTCACCAGTAGGCTAGCGATCCCTCAGAGCTACCTGCTAGATCCACCACTGTCCTGCCAACCCAGAGAGGGAAGAGCCAACCCCTTGCTCCCTCGGAGCATGCTCAGTTGCAACTTGGTTGAGGAGGCGAGGTTGCGCAATGTCTACAGCAGGAAGGTATGGAGCAGAAGAATGCCACACTCCTCCAGGAGCGGAGAGGTGCCAAACTTTCAGGACCTGCTCTCTATATAAGTCTGCCTGACGTCACTAACCAAACCAAATGCCAGTCATAAAACAGTTAAGAATGTGGAGACAGAAAGTGAGGAGCTGCCCGTTTGTAGGTGGGATGACTATATTTACCATTACCTCAAGACTAATTCTTATTGCTTGATTTTAAAAATCTCCATCAAAAGCCTCTTTCAGAGTTTTAGCGTCTCCTCACTGTGTCCCGGGAGGCATTGCTGTTTGACTGTGAGCTTTGTTTTGTTACCCGTTAAGGACTCTCCATCCCCAACGTGTGCCCGCATCCTAGATTCCAGGTTATTGAGCCCAGACTGCTGCGCACTCTTGAGCATGTGCTCTGTGGGTTTGTACCAAGTGTTCTCGATGTGTTACTCTTGCGATCTAAGTCGGGGGCCACAAAAAGGCTTTAGAAATTATTTTGCTAAGTCTTTCTTATACTGAGGACACAGAGGGATTCCTTGTTCAATGAATGTGTGCGTTTTCCAGACTCTGTAGTGAGCCCGTCTTTCAAGGGCAGACACAGGTGACAAAGAGGTAGGCAGAAGAAAAAAGGGATAAGCAGATGTCACAGGAGGAAACCCAACATTACTGACTGAGTCAAAATTCACAGCAGAGCTGGGAAGACAATACAGTTAGTGAGCTGATTGCTGGGCAGGCATGGGGACCTCAGTTTAACTCACACAACTCATGTTCAAAGAAAACAAAAAACAGGCATGGTAGCCTGCATATAATCCCACTGATGGGGAGGCAGAGATCAGGGCATTCTTGGGGCTTGGGGCTACCTAGCCTGGACTATTTTGTAAGCCCCAAGTCAATCAGAGACCTTGTCTCAAGAAACAAGGCTGAATGTGCCTGAGAAACAGCACTAAAGGTTGATATCTGGCTGCCACACACATACGCTCATGTACACATATATGAACACGCATAATTAATAATTATAACATTTATCACCCCCCTTTTTCTGGAAACAGTTTCACACTGTAGCCTAGTTTGAAGCTGGCCTGGAAATCCTGGGGCACTTTTGCCTTAGCCTCTTGAGTACTGGGATGGCAAAAGTGAGCCAGAATGCCCACCTCCATACTTTATGTCAAATCCACTGTGTTTATTTTGTTAAAATACTTTTCAACTTTACCACAAATGTGCTGAGACGTCCATCCTTGAGGGCTGAAGTGAGATGTTTCTAACCTGAAGGTTCAGCTGCCTTTTCCCGTCAGCTGATGAATACACAGGTCATCTGTGATCTAAGAAGACTAAGTCAATAGGAGTCCCTTCCCGATGCTCCCCGGCATCCTCCAGACCAATCCGGAAATGGAGAACAAAGGACGGCTACCTGCCAGTGCTTTAAAATCAGACCAAGGCCTGAAACAGAAGGGGTGTGCAGGTCTGAGCGTTCGATGCCGGAAACTGGGGTGGTAGGCGGCAGTGTTTGTCGCTGCATGGCCTCCTGGGTGGAGCCCCATTGTACTCAGTTAGGAGTTGCTCTCTTCCCTCCAGTCTTACTCTTAGTTTTCTTCTCTTTGTTGAAATATTTAAATTTGGAGCTAGTTTGGAGGGGCGTTATGATTTCTGGCAAATAATATTTGGGAAGAATGACTGCTTTTATCTTCTGCCCAAGTACATGTAGGAAGTAAATTTATGTTGAAAATCAGGGCAAAGACACCCCTAGGTTTTCAATCAAGACAATCTAAATATTTTGAACAACTCTTTTTAGTTTGTTATTTAAATTTCCTCATTCTTCCCAATAGCCTGGATGGGTACAGCCTCAGGTAAACTATATGTCTATGGATATGTGTGGATTGTATATGTATCCATATCCATGTATGTCTATGGATATGTATGTATTGTATATGCATCCATATCCATGCACACACAATCACATATGGGTTTTAACCTGATTTTCAGAATGACATGGAAGTTTTGCTATAGCATCAGCTGGATGCTTATTAAATGTCTACAAATCAGAACCTTTGGGTAGAACCAGGGACAGATGCCGGTGAAAGGCTTGGCAATTGTTCTGTGCATGGAATTAGGTATGAATGCCACTGTGGGCCACATTTTTCTTCGACAGCATTGCTGTCCTTGGAGTATGAATAGTACAAACCCAGAGACAGATATTGGGGTTCAACCCGAAAACCAATAAAACAAAAAACAGCCAAGCCACTAGAAGTCTTACCTTTACCAGGGCTGGGTGACCGCAAACTGAATAGACTCAGACTCTCCTTCCTCACATTTTATGTTCCCTCTAGTAATGGGATTAAAGGCGTGTGACTCCCTAGGACTGGGATTAAAGGTGTGGGCCACCACCACCTGGATTTGTTTCTGCATTGGTCTTGTGTAGCCCCAGGTAGCCTTAAACACCTTCCTTCCTTCCTTCCTTCCTTCCTTCCTTCCTTCCTTCCTTCCTTCCTTCCTTCCTTCCTTCCTTCTTCCCTCCCTCCACCCCTTTCTTTTTATCCTTTTTTTAACCTTTCTTTCTATCTTCTTATTCTTCCTCTTCTTCCTTCTTCTTTCTGGCACAGAGCAGAAGATAGCTCTGTAAGTGTTGATGGAGTGAGTCTGTACCATGAGTTGGTCTACCTGTAGCACAAATTCTAATTGTTTGTAAATAAATAAAACCTGGAGTCAGATATTAGGGGGTGAAAGCTGACAGATCAGAGTAGCAGCATGGCCAGCTACTAGAGAGACCTTTTACCTCCACCAGTGCTCAGACTCAAGGTGGGTAACCCTGTCCTCAGACTGTTTTCCTCAGACTGCGTCCTCAGACTGCACCTGTCTCCACCAAACCTCAGCCTGCACTGAGCCCTGGTCTCCCCCCACTTTATTTTCTTCTCTCCACCCAGCCATATCACTCCTGTCTCCACCTCCCTAATGCTGGGATTAATGGTATGTGATCTCAAATTCTGGGATCACCTTTGTGTGAGCTCTGTTTCTCTTTTAGACTGATTTAATCTTGTGTAGCCTAGGGTGGCCTTGAACTAACAGAGATCCTTCTGTTTCTGTCTCCTCAGTTCTGGGATAAAAGGTGTGAGCCACCACTCTAGTGACTTAGCTCTGCACTCTGATCTTCAGGCAGGCTTTATTTGTTAAAACACAAACAAAATACTACTACACCTACGGACCCAATTTTGTGGTTGAAGGGGGAGTAGGGATGGAGCTTCATTTCCTATCAACAATTCCTCTCCATTTGTTTACAACTTCTTCCTGCTATGTTAACTTCAAAAGCAGCTACAGCACCGCACCCCTCTCTTGTGGATTAATGTGTAACAGTACATGTTTAATGAGATATTAATTAGTGTGGCTTCCCGACATGTTCCTCAGCTTTGTTGAGAAAGTGGTATTAGTATTTCTGTAAAATAGTTTGAAGCAGATACTAGCTCACCAAACCTGGCCACCTCCTCAGAAACCCGGGCGTATTCATAGGACGGATGCTGATTTAAGATAGGGCAGCAGCAAAGAAGTCGCCTTGGCCTGGAAGAAGGGGGAAGAGAGACTCACAGCATTGAAAATCCTGGGTCTACTTGACTACTGTGTAATGTTCCTTAAAGGGCATGGGAGACCTCGAGAGACAGGAGCTCAGAAAGGTGGCCAACCGCAGAAGTCGTGGCAACAATACCCAAACCAATGCTTGCTCACAAGGGCAGCTACCTGGCCATCCTGCTTCCTCGGACAATGAGCTTGTGAATGGGGACTAGGACAGAGAGATGATGGGGGACCTCCTCAGAATTCTGGGGTGGTACATGCTTTGGCCCATCACACAAAATGAGGTTGGGAGCCCAGGAAGTGACAGAGCACCGTCAATGTGGAGAATGAGAAAGGGGGTTAGAATGAAGACATCAACATAAAATTCAGAACCACTAAAGAAATACTGCTTTTTCTTGTGATCATAAATTAATTTTTTTTACCTGCATTCTGCAGTGATTATTTCTGGGTTAGATAACCCGTGTCATCAGTTCTACAGCAGTAGTCACAGAATGCTTGATGATTAACAATCAGTTGTGAGGAATGTGTCTTTAATTTCTGAAGAAAAAATTACACCTATGGAACCCGACTTAACATGAAAATTTCAGAGTATGTGATACATTCTTATTTGATTCTTAGTTTTAATTACACTGAGCATGACCACAAGGCACCAGGCAGATAGGGGAGATAAGCTGATTGTTATCTATGGGCTTGGCTTAGTGACACATACCTGTAATCCTAGTACTTGAGAGTCTGAGGCAGGAGAATCATGAATTCAAGGCCATCATGAGCTACTTAGTAAGTTTCAGGTCAGTGAGATACATAACAAGACCATGCTTAAAAAATTAATAATAATAATAATAAAGTAGGGGCTGGACAGATGGCTAAGTGATTAAGAGCACTTCCAAAGGCTGAGCTCAGCTTCCACACCCACACCTGTAACTTTATCTCCAAGGGAATCAACTCCCAATGCCCTGTCCTGGTTTCTGTGGGCACCTACACACACTTGACATTCATTTACATAACACATACACACTAAAACTAGCAACAAAAAAATTCAATCCTAAAGAGAAGAGCAAGAAAACAGAAAGCAATCCCAGGATTTGTGGCTAGCTTACACAAAATGAAGAAGGGCTGGGGCTCCCATCTTGGAGGGACTGACTCCCAGAGTCTGTCTTTGTTCTCAGTCCACTTCAGAGCCCTTGGAAGGAGTGAAGACCACTAGAAAACAAGACTCTGCATGGCGTCTCTGGCTGCTTTCTGTCTAACGTCCTCTCTGTTTCCGCATCATGTCGCTATGTATCCACCTGCCTCATATTCCTTTCCCCCAGAGAGATGCTCACTAACCTGTTCATTGTGCTGCTTGCTGATCAGATGGACCAGGTTCCCACACATCGGAGTCCCTGCAATCTACTTTGTATACTTTTGCTTCTGTGCCAGAATTTTAAGCAATATGACTTCCAGCAGTTCCTCAGTGCATCATACAGAGAGACTTCCCACGTTGATCTAGTCTTGTGTTTTCATTTAAGTTTTAAAATAAGATTATAATACTTTCCTCAAAATTCTGCTGTAATTTAGATTAGACTTGCAACAAGGATTATGTCATTTGATTTCTATTTGACTTTTCCTCTGTTGAAAATTATATTCTAGTGCTAATAATATTTCTACCGTTCTATTAAGATGCTCCTCTGGCTTGCTTGCTTATTGCTGATGTCTTCGCTCTAATTACCACAAATATTGTTGGTAATTGCAAACAAGGTTCTTTTTTTCTCTTAAAAGGAACATTGGTTTAGCAGGTCGCTCCTGACTATTGATTTGAGAACATAACTTTAATCAAGTTATAGGATTTCTGGCCTTCCCTGCCTCCATAAGATTTGGTTTCTGTTACTCTTTTAATTGGGATTTCTGTTACTTCAGCAATCATTAGTACTATATACTTGCAAAGCTTTTCTTCCACCAGTAATCTTGCATGTATTCAATAATTTATCAGTAAGATGGGCTGAGCAATAGAACTGGTATTTAATTTCTGGAAACAGATCCTGATGGTTAGGAATACCGTACTTGAACGCTTGCCAGGATCCACTTGTGCAATGGGATACTATGTGTGGTTCTATGTCCATCCATCAAGTCTGTATATCCCCAATACAAACACTGACATTCTTCATTTTCCCAGAAATACAGAGATTTAAAAATTCACTGATATTGAAGTAATGGGGCTGGTTCTTGTGTCAAATTACCCCAGGTTAAGACCAACTGGAGAACGCCTTGATGGCCTTCACTGATGTGGAAGACCTTCCTGAAGTGTGGGTGGTTTTGTTTTGCTCTCTGGTAACTTGACATAAACTAGGGTCATCCGGGAAGAGGGATCTCTTTTGAGAAAATGACTCCATGAGGTTGACCCATGGACACTTTCTTGATTCATGACTGATGGAGTAGGACCCGGCCCACTGTAGGGAGACCACTCATGGGCAGTGGTTCTCGGAGATGTAAGAGAGGCAGCTGAGTGTGAGACTGAGAGCAAGCCAGGTGGCAGCATTCCTCCTTGCTTTCTGTTCCAGTTCCCGCCTCCAGGTGCCTGTCTTGAGTTCCTGCCCTGATGTACCTCGGAGACCGAGAGTGACCCGAGAGATGTAAGCTGAAATAGACCCTCTCTTCCCCTGCAAACTGGTTTGTGCTTTGTCACAGCGACAGAAAGGCAGACTAAAACAACAACTAAGTAGAATTGGTGAAGATATATATTATTACATATATAATTATACTATATATCACACACACATATATAACATGTAATTAGACTGTAACATTTCAATACATTGTTAGTATTCATAAGACTGACTAAGGACTGGCCAAGCTTTTATGTTCTATTTGTCTTGGCTAGCAAATATGTTCATATGTTCCTGCTACTTCCATGGAACGGATGGAGAAAGGGAGGCACCAAGAACACAAACATTCCATTTTTAAATCCACCAAGTATCCCAACTATTATTAAAACTTTAAGCCTAAGTATTGGTGTCTTCATTTTCGTGCACCAATAACTGTGATTGGAATTTTTAACTGAAATTTAATTGGAACTGTTTGAAGACTCCTTAGTCTTGAGTAATGACACACCTCAATACATGCAGGTTTATGTCGTCTGTCACGGAAGCAAAACTAATCAATAATTGTTTTTCTTTAAAGTGCAATTAGCGCAAAATAAAATTATTTTAAAATGCCCAATCTTCAATCTATGAAAAAAACCCAATAAGCTAAATTACATTTCCTGGCAAATGTGTTATATATGTTGGTGTCCAAGCAAGAAGGTAGAACCACTGGAGATAAGTAGATATATTAATGCTTGCTGACTAGTTTTATGTCAACTGGACACAGGCTATCATCATCTAAGAGTTTGGAACCTTGATTGAAAAAACATGCTGCCATAAGATTGTGCTGTAGGCAAGCCTGCAGAGCATTCTCTTAATCTGTGGTTGATGAGAGGGTCCAGTGATGCCACCCCTGGACTGGTGGTCCTGGATCCTATAAGAAAGCGGGCTGAGTAAGCCACAAGGAACAAGCCAGTAAGCAGTACGTCTCTGCATCAGTTCCTGTCTCCAGGTTCCTGCCCTGTCCGAATTCCTGTCATGACTTCCTACATGAACAGTAATGCAGATGTGTAAGTCAAATAAACCTTTTCATCACCAAATTGCTTTTGGTCATGATGTTTCACTATAGCAATAGTAACACTAACAAGGACAGGACTTGGTACCAGAAGTATTGATGTGACAGACTGACTGTGTTATTTTGGGGACGGTTGTGGAAAGACATTGGAAATTTGGGCTAGAAAAGCCATTTAAGGTTCAAAGCTTGGTGCAGTTCTGTGGGAGTGTGGAAGGTAAGAACTTTCAGAGGAATGCAGTGGATGGAGGCCTGACTTCTGAAATTCCAGAGGGAAGTTTGAGACTCATTCAGTGTCTCTATAGGGACCATTACATACTGTAAGTTAAGAATCAGTAGTTCTCCTCAACTGGGACTGAAGAATTAACTGTGATTAACAAGAGACCAGAACCATTGAATCAGAACCTTTACATTGCTGGGGCAATTGATGTTGGTCAGCTGGATCTAAAAAACTGTTGGTGATCAAGAAGAGGCTAGCAACACTAAAGTGAAACCTGGGAAATGTCTCCTCAGAGCCAGCACAGATAGAAGATAGATAGATGATAGATAGATAGATGATAGATAGATAGATAGATAGATAGATAGATAGATAGATGATAGATAGATGATAGATAGATTGATAGATGGATAGAGAATAGAGAATAGAGAAATAGATGATAGATAGATAGATAAATAGATAGATAGATGATAGATAGATAGATGATAAATAGATTGATAGAGGATAGATAGATAGAGAGATGATAGATAGATAGACAGATGATAAACAGATTGATAGATGATAGATAGATAGATAGATGGCTAGATAATAGATAGAGAGATAGATAATAGATAGATGGATAGATAGATGATAGATAGATAGATAGATAGATAGATAGATAGAGAGATAGATGATAGATAAATAGATGATTGATTGATAGATGATAAATATATATATATAGATAGATAGATAGATAGATAGACAGATGAAATGATAGAGGATAGATAGATGATAGATAGGTGATAGATAGATGTTAAATACATGATTGATATATAGATGTGTAGACAGATCAAAACTTAGCTGAGTAGAAGATGAGATGGATAGGTAGATCAAGAAATACATAGATGCTAAATAGATGACGTGTGTGTGTGTGTGTGTGTGTGTGCATGTGTAGGTAGGTAGGTAGATACATAGATAGATAGAAAGGTACACAGGCAGGTAAATAGATTTATTTTGATCTGTTACAAAGAACTGGCTTACGTGATTGTGAGATCTGTCTCAGAAACCCTGAAGTCCATGAGTCAGGCATGGAAGGGATGCCCCAGGCTGGTTACAGCCCCAGAAGCTGCAGTACACAGCTGCTGACCTCCACAAGGCTAAGCCAGATCTCAGTAGGCCTATTTGATAAAATCAGATACAACCAAGAAACTCTCTATACTTCCCTCCAAGCCAACCAGACTCTAATGACATTGCCCCGTCCTGTCCCAGAAGGGCCTGGGTCAGTGCTGGGTGAGACAATTAAGTTTAGTCCAAGCTGATACTTGAGGAGCCCACCACACATGGAAACAAAAAAAAAAATACTAAATTTTTTTACAGTCTCACGTTTAGTGCTGCCTGAGAGACATCTGACCGTCTTGTCTGTTGTCAAAAGCGTGGACAGAGCTGGACAGCCCAGTTTCCTTCCTCATCATTATTTCTTAGCTTGTTGGTTTAGTATGGGGCGCATAGTGGGAAACATACAAATTTTATATACCCTTATTGCCTTTGCTATTGACTTTTATGGTTCTGTGAGCTCTTAGCCACTATTTGCATTAATATTAATATTTAATCCAGTTGTGCCTAATATTATCCTCTGAATGCTTTTATATAATAATAGCCTTGCATTTGCACAATTCCTGTCTTCCCCAGAGCTGTGAGTGCTTTGTCAACAGTGAGTCAGATTTCTCCCCCAGCTCAACTGTTCTCCAAGCACCCTAGAGAAATCTTAACACTTCAGAGCAGGGCTCCATCTGCGCCTGCAGCAGCGACAAAGGAATCCGTGTCCTTACAGCAGAAAATACACCTCGAGACAGTCCCAGGAGGATCATTTCGTGTCTGAAGCACTTCTGGGAGTCCTACATGGAATAAGTTATTCATTATAGTTATGAAACTGAACACTGCACTCTGGAAAAGTCACTGTTGCTGTTTGCTAGATAAACTGTGGCTGGAACTTTCTAGAGCACAGATGTGGGGTGTTTTCAAAGTGGCTTTAGGAAAGCCATGCCTGAGGTTTGGTTGGGATAGCTGTCTTCCTATTACATACGCAGAAGAATATTTCAAAACCTGCAAGAGGAATGTTCTCTGCTGTAAAGATGGCCATAACCTAAATACTTTCTCTTTGGCTGGAAACACCAGAACCAATGGGTAGTGTCTTAGACGCACAGAATACGCCACACTACCCAAGGCAAATAGCCTCACTGCCTAGTCAGCCAGTCTGATAATACAGCGGCAAACACAATACCCGTGCATCATGAAACCTCTTCTTGGTACTATCCCAAACAGCCCTGCGGCTTAAGCAATCTTTTCATTTCTGAGTCTCCATTTCCTCCTTTATATGGCTAGAGAATTGATCTGTCTTTTCTCAAAGTTTTTATGTCTAAAGGCTTAAAAAAGGAAGAGATTAAACATGTTGAGAACAACTAAAACTACCTGGAATGAGGGAACGGGTGTGGCTTTTTCTATTTGATAACTATTAGTTATAGAACAAAGACAGAGACCATAATTCCTTATGAAAATGCAAAGTCAGTGTTTATTCGAGAAGATAGTTGGTTCTAAATGTTTTAATATTACTTAGAGATTTAACATGACAAATCTGTGGACCGGAATGTGGACTGGCTGTTAAAATGCTTTCCACGTAAGCCTGAGGAACCCAGTTAGATCCCACACAACCTGTTTTGTTTTGTTTTGTTTTTCGTTTGTTTGTTTGTTTGTTAGTTTGTTTTTAAAAGCCGGGTGTGAGACAGGGGGATGGCTCAAAAGATAAAGCTCTTGATAGCCAAGCATAAGGACCAGAGTTCAGGTCCCCAACACGCTGAGACAGGTGAGTTCCCGGAAGCTCAAGGGCTGGTAGCCTGTCTTATGTGGCTGTAAAGAAGAGATCCTGTCTCAAACACATAGGAAGGAAGGCAAGGCTGGTCACAGGCTGTACTCTGACCACCTCTCTCTCTCTCTCTCTCTCTCTCTCTCTCTCTCTCTCTCTCTCTCTCCCCCTCTCTCTCTCTCCCTCTTCCTCTCTCTCCCCACTTCTCTCGATGTGGTACCACATACATAAATTTAAGGCTGGGGAAGCACAGACAGGTGGGACCTGATCCTCACTGGCTAGAGAGCCCAAATTATCCATTTTTTGTCAAGTTCAAGGCCGGTGAGAGACTGTGTCTCAGAAGCCTCATAGACAGCACCTAGGGAATGACAGCTGCATAAGGAGGAAGGTTTCACCTGGAGGTCAGTAAGTCAATTACAACCCCAGGGCCGGTCTTTTCGTTCTTCACGGTGTCAGTTCCTCTCAAATTTGGCAATTTCTTTAGATACCAAATATCCAGATTATTATTCTTGAACAGAACACAAAGCCTTCACACTATGAATTTAATTGAGGTCACAATATACATAACCCCAAAGACCTCTGGGGTATCCCCCATCCTCTGTTGGCTGGAGATCATTTATTACCCCGTGTTCTAAGATCAGCATGCTGATGTTGCACACAAAGGTCTGGGCCGGGGTCTGAGATGAGGGTAAACGTACGGGGTGACTTCTTCCCTCAAAGCTGTGAGGTGCGGACTGAGGTCTCTGTGGTAATTCCTTGGTCACACTGAATTGTGCATCCACACCCTATGGGGGTGGACTGTCCTGGAATGTGAATCTGCAACTCCCTGGTCCAGGGCTTTGGCTGGGCCTGCTGACACCAGTTAGGTCAGTGCCCCCTGAGTTTACAAAAGACTGCTTTGGCTGTTGAATTTCGATTCTTTACTCCTTCCTAGCTGTTTTGAGGCTATAGAATTAGATTGTACTCCACTACCATGGCAGCTCACAGCTTGGCCATAGAAGAGCCAACCACTTTTTAAATCTACTCTGGGGACTGCATGTGTTCCATGGTCAAATATTCAAGCTCCTTGTGTTTGTCTTGCTTCCTATTATGAAAAGGACAAATGTATCAATTTTCATCTTTTCTATTGCTAACATTTTTACTAAACTGTGCAACTAAACTAGGTAAACTAGCTAGGGGCTTCATGCTACATCCCAGGTTTTGCTAGATGAGTTAAATACCAACTCTGAATTTAAAATCTGCAATGTAAGAGTTGTCTAATACATTTTCTGTAACTTAGATAGACAGATCTGTTCCCAGGTATCCATACACCCACCCTACCCCCAGGGAATAGAAAGCTGAATCCAGTCAAGGGGCATTTAGGTTGTTTCCAGGTTCTGGCTATGACAAACAATGCTGCTATGAACATAGTTGAACACATGCCCTTGTGACACGATTGAGCATCATTTGAATATATACCCAAAAGTGGTTTACTGGGTCTTGAGGAAGGTTGTTTCCTAATTTTCTGAGAAATCGTCATACTGATATCCAAAGCAGCTGTACCAGCTTGCACTCCCACCAGCAATGCAGAAGTGTTCCCTTCACCCCACATCCTCTCCAGCATAAGTTGTCATCAGTGTTTTTGATCTTGGCCATTCTTTCAGGTGTAAGATAGAATCTCAGAGTTGTTTTGATTTGCATTTCTCTGATGACTAAGGATGTCGAGCATTTCCTTAAGTGTCTTTCAGTCATTTTAGATTCCTCTGTTGAGAGTTCTCTGTTTGGGTCTGTACTCCAAAAGAAGAAGAAAAAAGAAAAAGAAAAAAAGAAAGTTGAATTCATAATTCAAAATCAGTGCTCAGTGGGACATGACCTTTGAACTGGAAATTTGGCTATTGAACCTGCTTCCTGGGCCATCACCTGATACTCTCTATCAGGGTTCAGTTCCAGGGGACTGTCCTGTGGTTGGCTTGTTCCTTTTAGGGTAGATAGGAGTATGTTGCAATCATTGCACCCAGATAATCCTAATCAAGCTGGAGAAGAGTTGTTCATGTCTGTTGACTCCCCCTGAACCCAACTCACATCTTCCTAAACACAGACACAGGGCTCCAAAGCCACACTCCAGGGAGGTGGAACACCTGACCTCACCTCCCTGGACCTCAGCCTTTCCCAAATAGCCTGGCCTAGACTAGGCTTCAGAGTTCCTGAAAACTTCTGTTTTGCCTGCTCCCCTTCACCCCTCCCCACCTTCATACAGACACAGAGGGCTGGAAAACACCCAATCATTGCTAACACAGAGGCACATAGAGCAAAACAGCAATAACAGATTAGGTAGGAGCCAGTAAGCCAACAAATTATCCTGTAGCATTTTGAGTTAATAATTCCCATTTTCAAAGTGCTTTTAATTTTTTATAGTGCTACTCATTATAAATTATAAAGTGATTCATAATTCATTTATGCTAATTATATTTGGTCTTCCTAAATATCTGGCCAAGCAAGAAGCCACAACCTCTATTTTTTAGATGAAAGTCTCAAATCTCAAAGAGTTTATGTGGTTACCTTTAAATTGACAGGTGTTTGTCTTTGCATGTGCATACACATGACCTGCTGTGTATGTGCATGAGTCTACCTTTATGTGTCTTGTGTGTGTGTGTGTGTGTGTGTGTGTGTGTGTGAGAGAGAGAGAGAGAGAGAGAGAGAGAGAGAGAGAGAGCATGTGTACCCACGTATGTGTCCTTGTATGTGTGCCTGCATGTGCTGGATGATGTTTACATGTTACAGTGAATGGGGTAGCGTTGACATAGTGTCCACGCTCAGGCCTCCCATAGAGGAGCCAAAGCCTAGCTTCTGGAGGTGTGGTAATGTTTGTAGCTTCCCAGATGATTCTTCTATGCAAAGATGAACGAGCTACAGGACCACAGTGCAAGATGGTTTTCCTCATTTCTTTGGGATGGTCATGGTGGTCATCTGAGTATGATAGGTAGGGGGGATGCTCATTTTGTTTTTCTGAGGCACAGGGGAGATGCTCCGGTTCTGTTGGTTATTCTTGGAGGCTCAAGCATGCAGCAGAGGGCCCTCAGGACGTGGCCAGGACTGTGACTCTACACGGGGCTGCTCAGAGCTCTGCGGCTGGTGACCATCCTGGAGAGTCAGAGACTCCTTTCTGTGGCAGGGAGTCAGTTACCTTACCGTAGGGAGTTTAGAACCTTGGAATGCAAACACTGCTCTCCCGGTTCTGTTGGCTAAGATGGACCAAGAGTTACAAGGAAAGGACCCATGGAAGCGGCAGACTATGGAGGGATCTGGGATGCGAGCCCCACGTGGGGGTGGATAACGTTCCGACCACAGCTTTGGGGTTAGGGTTCTCTCCAGTGCCGCATTTGCTGCCATTTATCTTGCATGCATTTACGTGGATGAGACAGGAAGAAGAGAGGGAGAGGGGGAAAGAAAAGATTCCACGCAGGGCTCTTGCTGCATCCAATAACAATGCTGGTGCTGGAGAGGCCTAAGATCCATGCACCAGACAGCCTGCAGGGCAACCATACTGGGGACAGCCTTCTTATTTACAGCTCTAGGCTCCAGGCTTTCTTTTTTCTTCCTTGGGTGGTACTGACTTGTGTAAATGGAAAACACACATAAAAGTGCAACCGAATGCATTTTTAACTGTACCTCCTACTTCACAAAGGCCGGGAAAGGTATTTACACAAGCGATAAGCTCCGTGGTTAGAGGACAGAAGCTCATAAAGCAGAGGCTCTGAGGTCCTTTAAGGTTTGGCTGCAGGAAAGCTAGAGTCACTTTCACGGATCCGAGACTGATGATGATAAAGCAGTGAGCGAGAAAAGCCATTGTTTGTCAATGAAAGATCTGATCAGGCAGCAGGGTGAAACCTGAGGGCCATGTCTCAGAAAGAAAAAGAAAGAAGGCAGTCCTTGGGGGGCACCAGCAGGAGGAGAGACTTGGAGAGTCAGATAAAAGTCGTGTTGGTTTCTTGTGATGATAGCTGCTTCCTGCCCTCGGGTCCCTTGTAAGAAGCCAAGAAATCAGAGGGAAGAGGAAAACGTGCTAGAATGGGAAGACACCACACACACACACACACACACACACACACACACCCCAGTTTCTTAAACATTGCAAGTGGCCTCCTCCGTAGCAGAGTGGGCCAAGGGTGGGTGGCAAGGAAAAGAACCCCTTGACAGGCTGAGCTCCTGAGGAGGCCCAAGCTGAAGAAATGCCTACTGTCTCATGCCTGAGGTTTCTGAGGCACAGGGACCCTGAAGCCTGAGCTCACGATAGGTAGAAAAACATTTTCTAGGAAGGGTTTCTAAGGCAGGTGGCGGTGTCATTTAGCTATGTAGAGGTACCGCATGCTGTGAACAGATTTTTCACTTATGCATTTAGCAGGTGTTTTAGCTTCTAGATTCACTTGCTTCCTGTGCTCTTTTACCTGCATCCTGGTCAGTATTCAGTCCAGACGCAGGCTACACTGTTTGTGAGCCAGGGTTAAAATCCTGATGGTTCCCCCTCTGCATGAAGCTTCCACCTTCTGCTCCCCCAGGAAAAGCCTGCTGGGTGACAAGGGGACACAGACTCCAGTCCCAGACCTCACTCATGCAGCGCATCCTCTGTGCCTGGCACCTGCTGAGAGCCGATGTCTAAGTGACACAGAGTGCGCTGGTATCAGGGAGTGCAGGTCAGCTCTCCATATTTCTTCAGAAAGCCGTGCATTGTGGTACGGCCTGCAACACAGACAGAAACTAAGGGGAGAGGCATGAGCTGTTTCCTCGCCATAGTAAATCTAGGTACAGTAGAGTTTCTGCCGTCAGGGAGGGGGTCTTGCCCTCAGTAGCACATGTGTGTAAACAGGGTACCTTTAGAGACATGAACGTGGAGGTTTTAGACTATTTTGCCGGAACATCACGGATATAAAACCGGCTTCAGAAAGAAGCCCCCGTCCGTGATACAGACATGATTGGCTCCAGCTCACGTGGTTCCTGGATGGAATAAATCAGGTCACATTGGTAAAGCGCTGGCCATAGGGCATGACTGAGGCTCTTCCACGGTGCCCATCAGTGTGTCTGGCACCTCTTGCCTCCTGTCACCATTCCCACCTGGCGACAGAAATGCCTCCAGCTCTGTAGTTTTAATAACAGTTCCTCAAATACGTGATGCCGGGATGCTGCCTGGAAACCCACCGCCGACTCCTTCCCCGCAGACGAGGCTCCTCTCTCCTGCTTAAAGTGCCACCCACCATGCCAGGCAGCAGTTCCTTCCCACTTCTCCCCACTCTGAGATTCCCCTTCCCTCCAGTTCCTAACAACATCGGAGAGCTCCGACCCGTGCCATTCCACACCCCTCAACTTGCATTGCCTGTCTATTTACCTCTTCAGCACAAGTTTTTCTAAGCATTTCATGTACAAAGTGTCTGGGGAAACCTCCGCAGACTGTGCTCATTCCAGGACAAACCAGCACGTTCCCATTTAACGTTGGGAAAGTGTGTGGGGGTAACTAGGTGATAGGTCTGTCTCCTGTCAACAGGCATGCTACTTAGGGGGCCCACATTTGCCACGGGGCCTCAGCTAGCTGCAGACGCTCCTGTCTCTGCCTTGCCTTCATGTGTGTTGGTCAATTCTTCTCTCTCTTAAGTAAAAACCCCGGCCATTGCTCCTGTATGTCAGTGCTACTGATAATTAGAGGCCTCCTCCCCAGTACTTTGTCTCAATTCCAGCAGAACTCAGAATTGATTTGCCATGCATCATAATTTGTTTCTCAGGCTGCCCCGTGTCCTTGTGATGTCTGTTCTGACCCATGCGGATCTCGAGAGCAGCATTTCCGTTCCATCTTCTGGTCCCGCTGATCCCCTCCCTGCCCTCTGACACCCGTGACCATTAGCAGTAATTACTCTCCATCTTGTGATTTGCTCTGTGCCGTCCTGAGGTCCCAAGTCATCTGGTGTCCTTTGCAGATAGATTCTGGAACCATCCTTCTGTGTCTGTTCATCAGAAGTACCAGTGTTGATCATCCGTGGTGACCTGCTAGGAATGTCTGGAGGTAGTCACAGGTCTTTGGAAACACAGACACAGCTGCCGCCTCTCCTGGCTGTTCTTTTGGCTGGGTGGAAGTCGGTAGATTTTCTGAGCAGAACGCTCACAGTTTGGCTTTGAAATGCCCTCTCCACAGAGGAGTCTGAGGGATGCTATTTTGCAAAGCCTCTGTCGGTTTAAATCACCTTTGACTGTGAGTTTTCTTGCCAGATGTACTGAAAACGTATCATTTTCATGATTATTGTTATGTTATTATCTTACATTTAAATCCTGATACCATTTGGTAAGACTTCCCACAAAACAAAAACACCACATTTTCTTTGAACCATCGTGTGAACAGAGTGTTGTGGCCTCACAACCCGTGACCACACAACACCCTAGCTATCACTGTAGACACACAATGCTACAAACACACAAAATCATAGCCACATACCATATATTACCATGACTACACTCCATCATGGCCAAATGTTCACACCACCATAATCACACAGCATGATCATCACACAGCACCATGGTCACACAACCCAGTGACACAATACCATGGCCATACAACCCAGTGACAATACCATGGTCACACAGCACCATGGTCACACAACTCAGTGGTCACAATACCATGGTCACACAGCACCATGGCCACACAACCCAGTGGTCACACAGCACCATGGCCACACACATGATCTGTCACATCCCTCATTTCTAGGTCAAAGGTGCCTTGGTTACTATCTGCTGTTATTTAAAATATAAATGCCGTGTTTGCTCTTAGGCCAATATGTGGGCCTCACTTCTCAATTCTGGTATTGTCAAGCCATTTCTTAGATGACTAGAATCACTAATTTCCTCAACTCCCTCTCCAGTTTTTACAAAGAGGTTTTTTTTTTTTTTTTTAAGATCCTCTTACAGTGTGGTTTTTTAATTTTCCTTAGTTTACAATAAAATCTTGTTCGCCAGTACTCCACAGATTTGGTATTTATGCGAATCCAGAGCATTGAAGTGTGGAGGATTCCTTTGTTCTTTGGCTAAAACACACACCAGGCCTGCAGCTAACTGCAGCAGAGGTGCTGAGAGTGAGCCCTGCTGCACATCTTTCCTGTCTTAAGCCAGTGCCGGGGTGAAGTGGGACAATCTGCTCCGTGGTGAGCACTGCGCCTTGACCCCCACCCTGCCAGCCTTCCTTCAGTGGAAATGTCCCATCGTGGATTAGCATTCCATTGATGTGAAGAGACACCAAGACCAAGCAACTTACAGAAAAAAGCATTTAACTGGGAGCTTGCCTACAGTTGTAAAGTCTTAGTCCATATGCATCAAGGTAGAGAATGTGGCGGCGTGCAGGTGGGCATGGTGCTGGGGAAGCAGCTCAGAGTTTTGCATCCTGAGCTACAGGTGGCAGAGAGGGAGAGGGAGAGGGAGAGGGAGAGAGAGAGAGAGAGAGAGAGAGAGAGAGAGAGAGAGAGAGAGGGAGAGAGAGAGAGAAAGGGAGGGAGGGAGGGAGGGAGGGAAGGAAGGAGGGAAAGAGGGGGAGAGAGAGAGAGGGAGGGAGAGAGGAAGAGAAAGAAGAGATGCTGCATCAGGGGTTAACTTTTGAGATCCCAAAGTCCACCCCCAAAGCACACACTTCTTCCAACAAGGTCACCTCACCTGCTAGCCTTTCACACACAGCAAACACGGAGCCTATGGTGGCAGTTCTCATTCCAACACCATAGCTATCAGTCTCTTCTCGGAAGCCTCCCAGCTTCCCACATTATCACCTGGATCTCGTCAGGAACCAGAACCTCCCCAGAACCTGGCCAACAGCCATGTATATTTTCTTGTACTTCACGTACTTCTGGGACAGAACATGACATTGGTTCCTTCCTTGACCCCCATTTCTCACCCCTCTTCCTGCCTGGGGCCGTCACCAAGTCAACTCCCAACTGGGAAAATATCACATTGTCATCTTCTTCCCAGACAGCCTTTCATTTGTGTGGGTGACCTCTGTGCTCCTGAGCTTTCTCCTTAGCCCTTAATCCTTCTTCAGTCTCACACAGCCATGCTGGCATCGCCAGAACCAGAGCGGAGTCGATCTTGCCAAGCTGCTGCTGAATAAGCAGAGAAATTGATTCTCTGATGCTAAGAGGGGGGAAGCCATGTATGCATGCCGGATAACAAGAACTATCTAGAAATGATGGCTACTGCCACCTTAAGAAACAAAACGAAACAAAGCAAAAGACTCCCTCAGAAATATGCAGGGTTACTTGCCCAATGATTGCATAACCTCAGACTGACTTTGCTCTTGTAGCCAAGGATTATTATTTCAACCATCACGTATAATACTCATTTCACCTTTCAAAACTCCCCCCAGCCTTCATTGATTTGGTACATGTATTTTAGATAGAAGGCTCTACTAATTACAAGTAGATACTATGCTTCGAAGAACTTCTCTTGTTAGGTAGTTTGAGCCCTGTAGACTTCTGGAACACCTGCAAGGTCACTGCCAGTGGTAACTCCGTTAATTCATTCATTCATTATTCATCCATTCATTCATTCTGCGTATGTGCACATATAGTGTTTACACATGAATGTGTATGTATGCTGGCTTGTAGTATATGCACATGACTGTATTTACACATGTTTGTGTGTGTATGTGGTTTGCGTACATGAGTGTGCATGTGTGGTTTATGTATATGCGTGTGTTTCTGTGTGGTATGTGTTCATGCATGTGTGTATGCTGGCTTGTGATATTTCTACATGAATGTGTATATGTGTGTGTATATGTGTGCTCATATGTGGTATGAGAGTGTGTGTATGTGTATTGCATACACAGGAGTGTGCAGGGGTGTGTTCCCTTGCCTGGCCATGCAGGGCTCCATCAGGACTCCCAGTGTTTTTCTCTCTGCCTTATCTGGAGACAGCATCTCTCAGTGAGCCAGAACCTGGTTTTTCATTAGGCTGATCAGCCAGTGAGCTCTGGAATCTCCCTGTCTCTACTCCACAATACTTACAGGCTCACACAGCTACACCCAGCATTTTGCTTGAGCACCGCGGATCCCTGTGCGGCATGCCCTCTCACCCACAGAGTCACCCCCCAATCCCCGCACTGGTGACTTTTGTCCACAGGTTTTCTGTGTATCCTGCTAACTTGTTCGTTCACGGTTGTCTCCATTAACCCGCAACTTCCGCCTTGGCCATTTGTGATGCCTCTTGTCTTCAGATCGCCTACAAACTGGCTGCCGTAGGAACTGGCTGCCGGAGTTGGCTATTGTCAATGCTCTCATACCTGCTCAGACAGCCAGATCGGGACTTTCATTTTTATTGGTCCTAATGTTTATACTTAAACATCTACCCTTCCCTCCAGGGTCTGATCTGGATAGCACAGTCTCTGTGTCTGTTTCATCCTTTTCTCCTGTCATGTTAGAGTGCATCTTTTCCTTCTCTGGGTGTGGGGTGTTTCCCTCCTAAACTCTGTGATGTGGGTTCTTAGCACACCTGCTATTGTGAGCTTGTGCAGGCAGGGATCTTCAGAGAGTAGGGGAACTAGATATTCAGTCCTCTCAGCAGCTCCACAGGGGCATGTTCACAGTGGATTGGGATTTTTGAGTCCTGACCATTTTGAATGACTTGAGTTTGATCCCCTCAAACCTACATGACGGGGGCAAAGAACCATTTCGCACAGGTTGTCCTCTGCCCTGTGCGTCCCATGTCATGGGTACCCACACACAAATCAATTGAAATAAAACTTTACCAAAAGAATTAGTCAGACATGTGGTGGCGCAAGCCTTTAATTCCAACACTTGAGAGGCAGAGGCAGTTTGACCTCTGTGAGTTCAAGGCCAGCATGGTCTACAAAGAAAGTTCCAGAACAGCCAAGGCTACACAGAGAAACGCTGTTATGAAAAACCAAAATCAAAACCAATAAAATAAAATAATTGTCCTGTTGTGGCCATGAATTCTGACATATTCTCACCTGCTTTGTAATGGCTTCCCACCGTCCCCCACCTCACCCTACCCCTCCTGCTTGGTTTTGAAAATTCTTACCATTGAGCACTGAACCTCCATGCCTGTGCTCTATACCATGGACTTTTTCTTTCTGCCACTTTGCTCCACATTCAGGGAGGTTTCTAGACTTTACTTTCTGTCTCCATTTGTCTTAGGGTTTCTATCACTGTAATGAAACACCATGACCAAAAGCAAGGTGGGGAGAAAAGGCTTTATTTGGCTTACACTTCCACATTGTAGTCCATCATTAAAGGAATTCAGGACAGGAACTCAAACAGGGCAGGAGCCTGGAGGCAGGAGCTGATGTAGAGGCCATGGAGAGGTGCTGCTGACGGGCTTGCTCAACCTGCTTTCTTACAGAACCCAGGCCCACCAGCCCAGGGGTAGAAGTATCTACAATGGGCTGGGCCCACCCCACCAATCAGTAATGAGAATGTCCTACAGGCTTGTCTACAGCCTGATCTTGTGGAGGCATTTTCTTAATTGAGGCTCCCTCCTCTCAGGTGAGTTTAACTTGTGTCAAATTGATATAAAACTAGCCAGCACGCCTACTTCATCAGTCACCTGTCCTCTGATTATAATTTTGAGGCGCTGTCTGTTGTAAACAGAACAATTGCTCAGGTTTTGCTCAAGATCAATGAGAGGTCTTTCTTAAACATTTCTTTTTTCTTCTCAAATCCTTGTTTTCTAACCGGCTTGTCTCTTGGAGTCAGGGCTCCTCCTCTTACTGTTGCATTTCCTTCTTGGCCATCCACAGTTGAGGAGACTGAAAGCCAGGGGAGTTAGCTGGGACCTTCCCCACCTCCTACATGAAGGGTCTGCCCTCTCCTCCTGCTCCCAGGTTTCCTTCATGCGATGGACTCATGAGGAACCCTTTAGAGAGATTTTCACTTGCGCTCTCTCTAGTGTAAAAAGAACTCTCTCTAGCTCTCCCACTCACCTAAAAGACAAGACTGCGTTAGAACCACGGGGCTCTACACTAAAGTCCCAGTGTCCCTGCTACTTTTCCTATCATCATTTTACTAGAAGTGGATCCCTGGTTAACTGTGAGCCAAAGACCCTCATTTAAGAGGAACAGTATGTACTGACATGGCTGGTAGCCATACAGTTTTCCCCCATTCTTTACAAACCTGCCTCTCCCCTTTACCCCAGAGCCTCCTGCATACTTTTCCTGGGGCCTCCTCACAGGGCCGTTCCCAGGCTTCGGCTCTATATACCTATAGGCATTGCTTTCAGTCTTCCAGTAACTCCTGTCTGCAAGGACTTCCTTTCCTTTCTTTATAGCTATGGATTTATTTCTTTTTATGCTTGTGATGGACGTAAAGGGTAACAAGAAGCAATCTCAGTCCCCGTTTTTGTCAATTTGAATTTGAAGCTTTTATAAGGAGTTAAAAAATTCATGAATGAAGACTTTTTAAAGGAATTATTAATTATTAAACACAGCTCTTAGATCTTGTATTTTTCATCTCATTAACCTCTTGTAATGTTTCTATCTCCATTTTACGAGTAGGAAAACTGAGGCTCATGATGTCTGTGCATTTGCCTGACGTTATTTGGTAAATGGTAGGTCCAGTATTTAAATTCGGGTCTTTCAATTCTATTATTAGGTTTTCTGGAATAAAAATACCAGCGGACATAGATTTGGGGGACTGTTGTAGACAATGGGAAACCTCAGTGAGACACAATGTCCAGAGCATCAACCCCAATTTTCCTTGGGAACTTACATGAACGGGATGGTAACTTACCTGACAGCCAGGAATAGAAACAGCATGTGTAAGAAACAGAAACCTCTGAGGACAGTCCTAAGATCCAGAGGCCACAGAAGACCTGACTAGAAGAAGCAGATCAAATCTAGATAATTCCATAGGGCAAGATTACTGAATTTTGTAAATATGGGACAAACAGTTAAATTTGAATTTTGGAGAGGAAAGAGCAAGGTGTTTTTTATTTGTGTGTGTGTATGTGTATGTATGTGCGTGTTATTTGTGTGTATGTGTGTATATGTGTGTGCATGTGTGTATGTGTGTATGTGTGTGTGCGTGTGTGTATGTGTGTATATGTCTGTTTGTGCGTGTGTGTGTATGTGTGTGTGTGTGCATTCAGATTTAATGGGTCCCCTGTGTTTTACTTGTCAGTACACCATTGGAGTAAATGCGACATGTTTCAATGTAACCTGAAACTTGTATGTCTGCAGCTGGGGCACCTGCTAGGGGCGATATGAGGATGTTCAGGTCGAGTGACATCAGCAGAGATCTTAAAGCACAGGAAAACCAGCGAGGTAGATCGCAGGCCATGTGGGAACAAACCGGGCCCCTACAGAAACTCCTCTCCAAATACACAGTGTTTGCTCGCAATATGTGGTCTGTTTATTTAAAAACAGCTTTTCTGGAAATGTAAGTTGCTAAGAAAGGGCTTAGGTGTGTCTATTTTGAACCAATCCCCAAAAGCCATTCAGGTATACACAAATGTTTTAGAATTGCTGACACAGAATGTGAGCCGGTGCCACCATCCCACGCTAGCCAGGTTACACGGAACAGACCGCTCAGTTCCCAGAGCTGTGAAGTACTAAGACACATGACCTTAGTGAGGCCAGGGTGTTGGCCATGACACCATAGACACAGAGAGCAGAGGTTGTTTAGCCTGGAGAAGTTTCAAGACGACATGGCCGCATTCTTCAAATACTCCCTCAGAGGAGTGTTTGTGTATTTTCCTGCCCTGTGCCCAGATGTTAAAAGTTTGACCAATGAAAATGAAGATGAACAAATTTGGGTTTGAGACGAGGACTCGTGGACCAGCCATCCTACCCTCTGATGACAGAAGTAGCCTGCTTTGGAGACGATGGTCTCTCCAGCTCTGGGGATATTTAGGAAATGAAAGACGAGGGTTTGCACTGGCGTCTGTGACTGCATTGCTCTCACAGGCTGGCCTGAAGGTCAAGTCTTTGAGTCACTGCCAGACACTTCCAAAGGCCCTGGCCCCATAAATCCCTCTCGGTATTGAGCACCAGCATGCTTCCCCTGAGATCAATGGAAATAATTACAGCTTTGGAACGTACACAACAGAAAAAGCCGACAAAGACACCCTCTGGATCCTGATCGGCAGAGCAGAGGGTGACAGTGACGTTATGACTTTCAAGATCACCCCAGATGCAGCTGAACGCCGCACCTGGGAACTTTATTCAGGAGAGAGAGAGAGAGAGAGAGAGAGAGAGAGAGAGAGAGCAAGTCAACATTCAAGGGCCTTTGTTCAGGGCCAAACAGGAAGACCTTGCTGAACAGAAGAACAAACAGGAGAACTTGCTGAAACAGCCAAGTCTTGGGAGCAAGAGAGGAGAAACAGTGCTTGCTGGGCAACTCTTAAAAACTTCATGACCCTTACTTCGCTTTAATTTTTTTTTAACCTTTAAAATTAAATAGGTAAACCTAGAATTTCTTTGAAGACTATGAGTTCTTGTTCTTTTCTGATTTGGAGTGTTGTAAAGTGCCGTCTTCATGTTATCCTTAGTTCAAACCTGCAACCCAAAAGACACATTTGAAGCCCAAAGTGCCCTTTAAAACAAACAAACAAACAAACAAAAAAACCCCACAAAGAAACGACCTTTAAATCCTTATAGTTTGTGTCGACTTCAGTGGGGGAAGGAGGTAACTACTCAGAAACGCGAATTTTTCCCCTTCTTTTCATAATACAATGAATTTTAAAAAGCAAGCCCACTCATTACTGAAATTATTCTTGTCCTACTCACCGAAGTCAGGTTGATTGACTGCAGTTACATAAGGAGCAGCTGCCTTTGTTCCCCCTCCTTGTGCTTAGCACGCCTGTCCTTGGCCTTTGCCTTTGGATTCGCTTTCCTAGGAAGAGACCAAACCGAGAAAAAAACCCAAGCCATAAGAAGTGAGACCCTGAACGGGGTTTAGAAAAGCCAGCGTGCAGGAGTGTTGGAGGCCGGCCTCCAGAATGACCTGAAAAGCAGGCCATTGGGCTATTGCAGCTCTCGATTTAATGCCTCAGGGCAAGAGTTTTTGAAGGTGAAGATCGTGGTGGTGCCCAGTACGGAGACAAGGGTGGTGGTGCCCGCGGGAAGGAGGCCCTCGTAGGTATCACTGTGCCCAATGCCTGAAGAGACAGGAGAACCTAGATCTGAGTCCCAAGTAACAATTCTTTTTCTAACCCAATGACTATTAATGTCCGTGGAAGAACCTGAGGTCCAGGGGTGAACCAGAAGCTTTGTTCGAGGTTCTGTGTTTCCTGGTCCCCTCTGGAGAGCACTTGGAAGAATCCAGTGATGTCAGGTGTACAGTGAAAGCCTAGACAGGGAAGACAATAGAGACGGATGCACGTCGTGGGAGGGAATAGGGTCTGCCTCCCGCAGGGATGTGGACACAGCCAACCCTGCTGTACTCCCCTTGGCTGCTGGCTGCTGACAGCAGGCCTGGCTACCGGCCCCAGCCCCTGCTGATGCTGTCGGTGAACCCTAAGCAAAGAAGCCGTGTGCTTTTTCAGAATACAGTCCTGGACCTTTCTACTGCTCGGGAGATTGATGCTAAATTAAACCGAAAGCTGGGAGGGGAAGTCAATTTCTATTTTTGGCTCTTTTAGACCATTTGGAGTCCTGGGTGGGAAAGTTCACCAACAGAGTGGATTTTCCAGGAAGTGTTGAGGTCTTCTTCCTGCGTTTTGACGCCAGAATGTTGGCAATAGTTTCGTGTGGGGACTTTTTTTTTTTTGACCTAGAGTAAGATTTACCTTTTAAGTAAATAGAACGTTCCCTGGGATATACTGCCCTCTGCTGGCTAGGATAGATACTTCCCTTCTCTTTCTTCAGCTGCAGAGGATAGAAGGAAAATGAGTTAATTAATACCCTCAGGGGCAATGAAGAAGTCACATGCGAAATTCCTTAAATAAAAACTTATTGAGCTTATAAGTAAATGAATAATAAATTAACTAATGTGGTTTTTTTTACCCCCCTCCTTGGCAAATCCTCAAAACATAAACAATAGCAAACCCAAATTCTCACCCCAACCTAAAATTTAGGGATTTATTGTACAAAATAAATTGATAGAAGGATTCTATTTAGAAGTAAGCATTGTGATGTTTTATTTAGATAAACTCTGGCTGTCTTGTGTTTATGCTTTAATGAGCTCTCAGGTGGATCATTTCATAATGTCATCGTCATGGATCCAGCACCTCCTTGGTTAATTAATATTTATTAAAGACTGACTGAGCCATTCGGCTTCCCTAAACATGGGATTCTATCACTACTCCTCACTGTGGACAGAAACTTATACACAAAAGAGAAAAAAGCCAGGGATGCCGTGGAGTGTCTTCAAAGCCCGGCAGAACTTCACCAGGCGCCTTCGAGTCAGGGCACTCAAACCCGAGGGTCCGTGGCCTCATTCACCTGCAGCCTGCGCTGTCTTGTGTACTCTGAGATGATCAAACCAATGTCCAGAAACTGGCGTAGACCAACGCTGAACCGTGCAGGGATCACTGCTGCAGGGAGAGTTCGCTGAATCCCACGGCGGTGTCTTTATCAGCCACCAAGGGAAGGAGTTCCGTGTATCAAACATTTTATCGCGAGCCCGAGTCCACCCGTGAATTCTAATGAGGGCCATTTTAGGGCTGAAAAGAAAACCCAAACTTGAAAGCATTTTCAGAAAGGGAAAGCTGCCGAAACACAAAAGACGGGAGTTGATCTGTTTGTTTAACTGAGGTCGGCTCTCGAGTCGGTTACGCTCTCTTGTTTATAATGATTTGGGGGTTTGGAGCAGCCTCGAGTGGCCTCCTCCGCGCTTCTTTCAATTACAGAGCAGCGTGTAGACGGCTTCGTTTGGTTCTGCTCGGGTAGGCTACCACAGTGAATTGGGGTGCCCCGCCACTTCCTGGAGGAACAGTTGGCTGCTGAGAGCAGGTTTATCTAAAGCAAGAAATTTCTTTAAATAAGTCTTTGGTCACGCTGTGGAGGGGGGTCGCAAATGCAGCCTGAAACTACCCATGCATGGGGGAGCCTGCAAAGGAACCTCTGCTTGTCGAACCATGTAAGTCCTAAGGAAGGCTTTATTTTAAATGCAAGACTGTATGTTCATTTTATTATACAGTCTTAATTTGCGCCTCAAAAGAGGGGCTCCAGGGCAGACATAAAATTAACTTCTCTTTCAGCGTGCTAACCTTTTGGTTTTTAATTTATTCACTTGTCAATCTTATGAATGCCTGGTGAACTCAGGCTATTGATTTCCGTGGCCAATGCTATTTTTCCTGTTTATTATAATATATTGTCCCATTGTTACTGGCGCTTGCACTCAGCTAGGTTTCCCACACAGTGGACAGGAAACCGTTCCATGGCATCAGACTTCCTTAGATTGATTTCCAGAGGCTGGGAGGGACCTGCCCACTCCCAGCCCTTTGTGTTGGGAGTGCCCAAGGGCCCCAGCAGGCCTCCTTGGACACTTCCTCCCAGGCCCCAGAGTGGGGGTGGCCTGTCGCCCCTCCCGCGACCGTCCCCACAGCCCTGGGAAACGCTCCTTATCAGTGCCAAGGTTATGTCATTTCTTTTTACATACGATGTTTATTGTTTTTAGAGCCAGCACTGTGGGAATGTTCTTTTCAGGCGCGACAATGGGGGAGCCACAGAGGCACGCTGGTGAAACCCCAGCCCCAGAGTGGCGGGCCTTCCAGTGCAGCGAGAATCAACCGTAACTGGGTAGGGTGGCTCTGCGCAGGCTCGCGAATGATTTGATCCAAAGCTTCGGCATTAGCGTTTTACCCAGGATCCTGTTTGTGGGTTGTTTGAAACAGCAAGAACCCTTTTAAGGAGGACCAGGAGCTGATCTGATCTCTTCTTTACTCCTCCCTTCTTCCTCCTCTTCTCTCTCTCTCTCTCTCTCTCTCTCTCTCTCTCTCTCTCTCACACACACACACACACACACACACACACTCCTCTCCCAGCTTCCCCACCCTCCCTCCTTCCCTTCTTTTCTCACTCTCTCTTCCTCCCCTCTTCCTCTCCCCCCTCCCTTAGTCCACCCCCAACACTGTTGTTACTATTTTTGTTTTTTTCTAAATACCCCAAGCTTTGAGGCCGAGCATCAACACGCACCCCCCACTCCCCCCACCCTCCCCACCCCCAATGATTTGGGATTTAGGAGACACCTGCCCTACATATGCTCAGCTCCCAGTCTGAAATAATTTGAAACTCAACCAATTGCCCAAGACAACACACGTGTGGTTTTCATATTTGAGAAAAGTAGGTCGCTGCAATTATTGACTTAAGTATTCACCATCAAAATTATTATAATTTTTTTTCTCCTCATAAATTTGCTTTCTTTGGAATAGTTTATTGGGGAAAATCACCCATGTCATGTAGTAGATAATATTATTAAAAATTGGGTGCTATGTTTTGGAAGGAGTTATTAATTTCCAGCCCGAAATCACGTTCCCCCAAGGAACTCATTATCAATTAGGATATCTCCTCCGGGAGGCGGCCAGATGAAAGGGTTCTGAGCGCAGACACAGTCCACCGGGCGCTGGCGTGTGAAAGGCACTTTGGAGTCTCTGGATTCCTGTTTTGGACTGCAGGGGTTTGTAGGGGTGGGAAGGAGAAAGAAGCTCTCAGTCAGGAGCCTCCATCAAGGGGACCCAGTCTGGGTGTGGTGGACGCATCCTGGGGACACAGCTTCCGGTTTAGGACCGCAGTTGCTCAGTGTGAGTCTTTGCAGCACGGGAGAGACCCTGGGAGCTCATTCAGATTCAGAGCGGTTGGAAACCAGATCTCATTGTTTACCTCAGCAGCAGGTGGCTCTCACAGGGTTGCCTTGAGTTTCAGTGAGTCACACTGCAAGTTTAGACTGACAAGAACTGGTCAGATCATAGACAGGCTTTCAGAGGTGCAGGTGTTGTAGATTCTTGAATTCCTCTTTGACTCTTTTGGAAAAGGTAGGTATATGAGTCCCAGTTTTGTCTTAGGAAGAAGCCACCTACGTGGGAGAATCTCCGTCCTGTGCCCACGTACATGGGAGTGGGTATTTCCCTTTCAGAGAGCACACAGGGAGAGTCATGTTGGATTCAGCTTGACCTGACTAGCTAGATACCAGGAATGTCTAGATAGGTTCTGCTTCACTGCAAAATGGGAAAATAGAGAAGATGCTGCTCCTGCTTCTGTGAAGTGACTCACGGATTTGATCAGATAAACAGTAGAAGCCCCAGTAGACCGTAAAGAGGTCATTTGTGGCATTTAATGCTTCCTCTTGAATGGGCATTCTTGGTGTCCTCTTTTTCTCTTTCTTTCTTCCTAAAGATATATTTATAAGTATTTATCTTTTATTTTCATTTATATAAACACATGTGCCTGTGTTTGTGTGAATGCAGCCTTTGTGTGTGCAGATGCCCACAGAGACCAGAAGGGGGCATTAGATTCCCTTGGAGGTGGGCTTGGAATGGTTGTGACCCCTCTGACTTGGGTGCTGGGAACAAAACCCTGATTCTCTTGAGCAGCTGAAGAAAGAGCCTGCCTCCATCTTAGGCCTGAAAGTCATTCTACCACAAAGAAAACCAAGTTCACTCCTGCTTACCATTAAACCTGTTTCTCAAGGATTGGGCTATGCCCCACCTACAACCTTAACTACGAATGGTTCTGTACTCCCTGTTCCAGGAATGGCAATCTTTGTTTTAAAAGTTGTTTATAACCATTGTGTAACACTACCTTTGTTTTGAAAGGTTATACAACACACACACTCTCTCTCTCTGCACACACACACACACACACACACACACACACATATGCACGCACAATTCGTTGTATGGCTGCCATGCTATGCCCACTCATAACTGTGTCTTTCTTATGCTTCTGCTCTGCTCCTGTAACCCTTATTTTGCCCATTCCCCCCAATTTGGAAACCCCTCACCTCTGAGCTATAAAAGCCTTTCCTTGCCCACACCCAGGGCTGACCTCTTGAGCTCTGCCTTAGGGGGAGGCAGCCCATGTACACGAATAAAAAGCTTGCTTTAATTAGTCATTTGTTTTAATTAATTTGGCCATGATGATTTGAGTCGGTGGTCCTTCTCCTTCCATCTTCAAAATTAACACAGCAAGTGCCCTTAAGAGCTGAGCCTGTTTACTGTTTTCTCACTCTGTAGTTTTACTCTGATATAAACCTCGCACAGCAGTCAGGCTGATACACCGCTCCAATCCCAGCTCCTGGGAGCTGGAGGCAATGCCATCCATCCTTGGCTATGTAATCAGTTTGAGGGCAGCCTGCGCTATAAGAGCCTCTCTCTCTCTCTCTCTCTCTCTCTCTCTCTCTCTCTCTCTCAAAACAAAAAGGAAGAAGAGAGAAAAACCTTGAGCAATATTAACAAATCAACAGACCATAGGAACTAGATACAGAGATTTCTGTTTACAGTTTTCAAACCATATCGCCAAAGAGATCCCCATCCAAAGAGTCCACCTAGAGGGGCTCTACGGAATGGCCATTGTTCTCTGGCAGAGTGTGCAGGACAGAGGTCCCAGTTGTTTTCATTTATCTATTATCCTTTTATTTCATCTCTTATTTCATCTGTTGAAATTAAAGATGTTTCCAGGCAGGAGTGAGGGATTTAAGTGTGTGGATACGGAAGGGCACTGGAGCATGGTGGGATTGGGAATGCTCCTGGGGACACAGAGACAGTTCTGTCATGGAGCTTGTCTTATATTCAGGGTTGTCATCTAGACTTTCCTTCCCTTCTTTTCTCTTGTCCATCTCGTTCTGCCTCCCAAGTGCTGAGACTGGAGATGCAGAGGGTACTGGGAAGTCCATGGGAGGCACTGGGAGCAGAGCGTTCACAAGCCCAGCACCAGGAGTGACCGGGGGACCTGATGTCCTGAGTGCAGGAGCAGAGAGCTCTGGAGAGGCAAGGAGCTTCCAAACTGTGGATGTCAAAGCCTTCAAACTATGAGATTCCCTGGGTGGGGGAGAGTCAGGACAAAGAATCCAGGGACCATCAAAAACCAGAGCAACTGAGGGAAACAGTCTCGGTTAAGGAATTGGAGAAAGATACAGCAAAAGAACCTTGAAGAGGCCACAAAGATGACCTCAGCAACTCCTGTGGAGCCTTGACTAAGGCTTTTTTATTTTTATTTTTATTTTTTTTATCATGGAGCAAATTTCTTTTATCTAGAGATTTGGTTAAGGCAAACTGAGGGAATGCAAATTGCGACATTGGATTCATAGAGTGATATTTTATTTATGTTTTAATAAATAAAGCTTGCCTAAAGATCAGAAGAGCAAAACTAAGCCACTAGAAGTCAGGCAGTGGTGTCACACACCTTTAATCCCAGGGTTTGAGAGCCAGAGGCAGGTGGAGCTCTGTGAGTTCAAGGCTGCCCTGGGCTACATGAAATCAATGCAGAAAGGAACCCAGGTGGTGGTGTCTCACACCTTTAATCCTAGGACTAGGGAGTCATACCTTTATTCCCAGAGAATATAAAATAGAAGAGAGAGAATATAAAATATAAAATCTGCGTACGTAGTCTGCTTAGCCTGTAGTCACCCAGCCTTGGTAGAGGTAAGACTTCTCTAGTGGCTTGACTGTTCTGCGTTTCTGGTTTTCAGGTTGAACCCCAATATCTGCTCTGGGTTTTTATTATTCGTGCTACAGATTCATTCTGGTTTCTGTGGATAGATTTATAGGAACGGCACAATGGAGGGGGGCCGTCAACAGAAAGGGGGTTTTCCCTACTGCTTAGGAGGCTCTTTTCATGCTCCCTTCTTCATACTGTGTTTTGCTAAAGAACAGAGGAAACCCACATCTCAGAGCCCCCCAGACAAGTACAAAAGGTTGTCATACCATATCCTTAACGGAATCATCTCAAAGTCAAACAGGAGTCAGGTCACCTCAGGGGGCAGAGCATCTGCCAGGTCAGGTCTACCAGGACTGACTGCAGGCTGACTTCTTTCCTTAAATAGCCCTTTTCTTCTGCCTCAGTTATAAAGCAGCCCAAGGAAAGGGATGTCACAACAAAGGGAAGCGGAATCAGCTCAGGCTCCATCAGGAAGTAAGCGGAACTTGTTGAGGACAAACCAGTCTGATGGACAGCTTTCGTGGACATTTCAGTGTCTGCTGCTAACATCCCCAAACACAGCAGGCTAGTTAATACCTGGGCTTTAGAGAGGAGACAGTTGTCCAAGGGACGTTTTTAAAACAGAAGGGCTGTGGTGTCTGGGGAGGCAAAAACTGGAAAGTGTTTGTGGGCTCTGGTGATAAAGATGTCTCTGCAACACTTTCAGGAATCATTTCCTGTGAGCCTTCCGGGCAGAACACAGAAGTGAGGGTGGGGACGGGGGGGACCCAGTGTCAGTTTTATCACCTGGAAGGAGCAAATCTGAGAGGAGTAAGAGCCGGGGAGTTACTGAGCTGCTAGGGGACACAGAGCAGGGAGGAGGCACAGAGCTGGTGATTTCATTTTATATTAGGGAATAATTGAAGATGCTTAGAAGCTGGAATAAGAGGGGCAGCTGAGAAGGAGAGGAGAAGGACTGGAAAGGAAAAGAAAGAGAAGAAAAGGGGAGGGAAGGAGATGGAAGGGAGGGAAGGAGAGGGAAAGGGAAGGGAGGAGATGAAAGAGGAGGGGAGGGGAGGGAAGGCTGCATTCTTAACCCACTGATGTGGCTATAGTTATAACAAGGACCCATATGAACTGAGTAAATCCTAAAGAACATAAATTAATTTTTCCCCGTTCTTAAGTCCTCAAGATCAAGAACGACTGTGACTGATGAGAATGCTTCTTGGTTCATGGACAAAATATCTGACCGCCATCTTGGCTTGGAAGAAAGGCAATGGGGTTCTCTTCCAGAGGCGTCTGATGATCCCTTTTCATCAGCGTTTATTGTCCCATTTTTGAGTCTGGAACGCCCATAGCGCACTCACTCACCAAAGGCTCGCCTTCAAATGCCGTGGCATTTGGGAGACAGGATTTCAAACATTGGGGCTGTTGTATCCAGTGCCTGCTTTGCCTCAAATTTATGTCTTTCTCATGTACAAAATAGTTATTACATCTCAAGGGCTCTCCCAATTGAAACTCATTCCAAAATCAACTCTAAATCCTAAGATCAGTATAAATTTTGAGCTCCATGACAGTAGTGAGACACACATGAACAGGTTTAGTCCAAAAGAGAACAGGCAGATAGAGAAACAGAAGCAGAGGGAGAGGGGCCTGAGTATGGTTCCCCTTCAGATAGAAGCCGTGAGTCTGCAGGGCTGGGGAACTGCCCTCCTTGGCTACATGTTCTGATTTCCAATCACGCTGGGGTGACAGTGTCACCCCATGATTTTTTTTTTATTTAAAAGTTTTTTTTTTTTATTCATTTTACATACCAACCAAAGTTCTCCCTCCCTCCTCTCGTCCCACTTCCTCCAACCCAATATCCCATGCACACTTCAGAAAGGGTAAAGCCTCCCATGGGGAGTCAACGAAGTCTGGCACATCAAGTTGAGGCAGGGCCAAGCCCCAGCCCTTGTATTGAGGCTGAGCAAGGTCTCCCTCTGTAGAGAATGGACTCCATAAAGCCAGTCCATGCACTCGGGATAAATCCTGGTCCCACCGCCAGTGGTTCCATAGATTTCTCAGGTCACAGAACTTGGTTTAGGAGCATTGGCCCTGTGGCAGATCCCTGCTCCCTCTCTGTCTATGGAGAGGGGGTTTATTTTGGCTTACAGCTTGAGGTTATATGGTCCGTCATGAGGGCGAAGCATGGTAGCAAGGCCATAAAGCAGCTATGCACTTTGAGTCCACAATCAGGAAACAGAGAAATGAATGCTGGTGTCCAGCCTGATTTTCCTTTTTATGTAGTTTAGGCTCCCAGGCTGTGAGATGGTGCCACCTATATTTAGGGTGGTTCTTCCCCCGTCAGTTAAACTTCTCTGGAAATGCCTGCATAGACATGTCCAGAAGCGTGATTCCAGTTCTAGCTGAAGCTGATAACGAAGATTCGTCATCACCAGTGGAGGTGGCCTTACAACTCGGTTCTCTGTATTCTGTGAGCCAGCAGAGGGGGCCCCACGGTGATGCCACTGCTTTGAGGCGGCCATGTAATTAAGGCCAATTGGCACCAAGCTAAAGTAGCCAAATGTTCTAGAACTACACGTGAGGAGTGGAGCTGGAGCTATGGCAAGGCATTGAACGGGTAGGGTGTAGAAGGTTGTGGGTATTGTATGCCTTTTTGCTAGAAACTATCTTCCTGCCCCTCCCTTCCCAACTCTAGGCTTCTGCACTCTGGGCTGTGATAGGGGAAATGTCTCTGAGGCTGTGGTATGAGGAAAATCCTCTGTGAGTCACTTTCAGGTCACCCTTCCCTTGTCTGAGTGAGCCACGTGTGATCTCTGTTGAGATGGTTGATCCACACCAATCTCTCTTTCAAGGATCACTTGGTTGGACTTTAAAGTTCTCATACTGTGAAAAATGAGTAAGGAGAAAAAGCCCCAATGTTTAAATTTCTGTTTCTATCTTCAAGTATTCTTTTCCCTCTTCCATTTTTTTCCATAAACCTCCAGGGACCACCCGCTCAACACTGGAAATCAGTCTAACTTAGTATCTATCATCCCTGCTTGCAAGTTATGCCTTCCACAGAACATTAGAACACAGACACCATCATCAGTTTCTTCAGGATTGTGGAGGTAGTCTCGAGACAACTTGTCGGAGCTCTCTCTGCAGCTATCCTGTTTCTTTTCTGAGTGTCACCAGACACGCTTACTGGTTCTTCCTCAGAATTATAGAGGTTTCCCCAGCACGCCACCTCAAGCCTTTCTCTTCTCTGTCCCCTGGACCCCTCCAAAGATATTTAGAGCATTTTAAAATATGTTCCAGCAGCCCCCACACTACTCTTTTGTTTGCATCTGTTAGGATTGTAACTGAATACCACAGACTAAGTGACTAGGCGGTTTGAAAAAAAAGCCATTCGTGATGAGTGTTTCTAGGAGCTAGAAAGCCCAAGGTGAAAGTGTGGACAGACTCAGCATCTAGTGAGAGCTCAATTCATGTTTGGTAGATGCTGTTCTCTTCCTGGGTCTTCACACAGTCACACAACAGAGGAGACTATCGGAATGGCTTGTAAAAAGCAGTGATCCCACTTCTAATCACCCACCAAAAGACACTTTCACCTGCCACACACTAGGAACTAGGATTCAGCGTATGGGGATGAATGGGAGGCCACAAACACTGTGTCTATAGCAAGGAGAATGTCTGAGCCGGGGAATAGAGGGTGAAATCTTTTGTTGGCACCGCTCCCCATTACCCTGAAGCACCCCCCTCCCCGACTATCCTGGCTCTATGTCTCCAGCCCAGCTTGCTCACCTCATTGCGGCCTTCAGGCAGTCCTCTCCTGACTAAGGCTCCATCATCTCTTCATGAACTACGCAGTGGAAGGTCCCACAGGGTTTGAGGGCATCAGATAACCTTCCCCACAATTACCCTCTGGCTCTCACACTCTCTTGACTGAAGAACGAATGCATCTAGTGCTCATAGTTACTTTTCCTGTTGTGATTAAAATAAAGAAAGGCAACTGCAGAGAGAAAGGGTTTGTTATCGCTCAAGTTCAAAGATACCGTCCACCGCTGTGAGGGAGTTAGGGGCGCAGGAGCCGGAAGCAGCTGGTCACATGGCACCTGGAACCGGGAAGCCAAGAGAGACAAACCCTGTGCTTAGCTTTAACTCGTTATGGGCCCAACCACAGAGAACGGTGCCGCACACCTTTAGGGCTGGTCTTCCCGTCACAGTTAACCTGGGACTCGCCTCCTAGACAGCTCTAGGTTCTGTTAAACTCGCAACCAAAATTAACCCCCACAGCTGCTGAGACAACTTTTTCAAAAATATTTAATTCTTCATTTGCTGCATTTGGATTAAGCACAACTTCTGACCTTGGAAAAGCCTCTACAGGAATCTTGTTTCCTTAGGCATCACACATCTGATTCATGCCCATGCTAGACTATGTACTGTTTTTATGCATGTTAGGTAGGCCCTGGAGAATGTCAGGTAGGGTCAGAGTTCTTCCTTACTACCTGTAGAGTTAAACAAGCTAAAAAATCTTACCAACTTTTCTTGTCTGTGATGTGAGACATACTGAACCTACCCCATTGAACTGCGAAGGGAATTACATAGATCAGACAAGCCCAAATGGTGACTTTACATCTCAGCGAGAAACCCTGTCTAAAGGCAAAAAGATGGGGAGCAATAGAGGAAGACACTGATGGCCTGCTCAGGAAGAGGTGCAGAAGTCCCACACTCCCAGGGGCAGGAACTCCACAGTCCCAGGGGCAGGAACCCCACACTCCCAAGGGCAGGAACCCCACAGTCCCAGGGCAGGAACCCCACACTCCCAGGGGCAGGAACCCCACACACCCAGGGGCAGGAACCCCACAGTCCCAAGGGCAGGAACCCCACACTCCCAGGGGCAGGAACCCCACACACCCAGGGGCAGGAACCCCACAGTCCCAGGGACAGGAACCCCCCAGTCCCAGGGGCAGAAAGTGCACACTCACAGGTGCCTGCTCCCCACACCCAAGGGCACATCATAAACATCAACCCCTCCAGACAAACACGCAGACATGTAAATAGACAAGAACCACGTAAAACAGATGTCTTCATTTTCTGTGACCTTCAAAACAGCGTTGAAAGCCAAAATTTCAACCCTTTGATGGAACAAAATCTATTGTGAATCCCGAAGATCAGCAGCAGCCTTGGTGAGGGGAGAGAATTTGGAAACATGGGATCGTCTTCTTGCCCTGCAAAGTGAAAGCTCCTTCTCTGGAAAATGTCACCGCACATGGTGTGGACAGCAGTTAATCCTGGAGGCTGCAGTTAGGAATCTCCAATGATAAACATCCAATGCAGGCTGCAGGGATCACTTTAGGAAATGTCTTTAGGCTGTCATTTCACCGACCTCTTGGTGTCGTGATGAGTGGGTCTCACACTCAGTGTCGTGCTAATATTAGTTAATACAGACCCTCTATCCACAGGCTAAGATTCACCTTCATCTCTCAATGTTCTAAAATAATCTGATCATGACTAATAGTGGCAGCCAGCAGAGTGCAACCCCAGCAGGAATAGTGTCTAGCATGGCAGGTCTTTGGATCTTTTAAGAAGATTTTAGCTTATCTTCTGTGTCTGGATGTGCTGCTGGTATGTAAGTCTGTGTATCACATGCAGGCTTGGTGCTCTCGGAGTCCAGAAGGGAGCATCTGATCCCCGAGAACTGGAGTTATAGGTGGTTGTGAACTGCCAGATGGGTGATGGAAATCAAACCCAGGTCCTCTGCAATAAGGGAGCTCTTATCTGCTTGATCCTTCCTTCCAGCCCCAGGTCATTAAGGATATCTTTCCACTCGAGTTTGTGAGACAAAACGTAATCAACATTGTAGTTTAAAAAAGTAAGCGCAAATGTGATTGCTCTCATCAACGAATAATAAGGAGGTTAAAATTGGACTCAATTATAACTTGGGAAGAATAGAAACTTTGTACAAAATTGAGTAACGCTTGTGACCTGTTGTGTTGAGCTCCTCTCCGCAGAAACAGGGGCAGCCGAACTCGCTGCTGCGCTGTTAGGCTGCATCAGGACCCACAATCCTTTGCTCTCCTTTCCCTGTGGAGACAGAGTCAGCCTCTTCTGAGATCACCAACCAGAGCTAATTGTCACCATCTTCTGGGTGAGCAGTTCCCTGGGATCAGCCCAGTTTGGACAGACGACTCAGCTCCTAGGAGAACTGTGTGGCAATTTACATCAGCAAGCCCTAGGACTTTCCACAGGGCTCCTGTCGGTAGTGGTGCTGCTGTTGCTAACTTTACAAATACCGTGGTTTAAATGTGATGTGTCCCCTTCTCAGTCCCTAGCGGGTGATGCTGTGTGAGGAAGTTCTCTGGCAGCGGAGAATTGATGGAAGAAGAGGGTCACAGAGCAGGTTTGGGGAGCTCTATAGCTTGAGCCCACTTCATGCCTAGTCTCTGTCGCTGGGTTGGCTGGAATGTCAGCAAACAGGCTCACGCTGTTATCACTAAGGCCCCTGTACTGACCCCATGCTTTCTCCGGCTTGATAGACTGACCTCAAACCATGAGTGGAAATAAACTCCCCCTTCCGTAAGTGATTGCTGGTCAGGGGTGTGTGAAGCAATGAGAAACCTAACTCACATGGTTGAGCCGCTGACCTGATTTTACCTGTTAAAACTTTACCCGCAATTTATTATTTTTTTCTCTCGCCCACAGTGCATTTTTCCTCTCCCATATAACTGTCTCCAACATGAGGAGGTACACATGCACTTGGGTTTTGCCACAGACGATACCCCAATCCTAGGTGCAGAGGAACTATTCCAAATGGCTGACATAGACAATGCACTTTACTGATCAGACGTGGTCGTGTGCTCAAAGAATCGTGGAAGGACATGGCAACAAGCAGAGGACAGACCACATGTGGCATACAAGCGACCACATAACCACAACCAAGGAAATTTTGGGGAAGAAGGAGGGCTAGGAAAGACGAGGGAGGGGCTGGGAGCCCAGCTCCGAGGTAGAGTGTTTGATGGGCATGCATGAGGCTTTCTACTCTCAGTGCCACAAAAGGAAAAGGAGAGGGTCCTCGAAGTGAAAGTCACTTTTCGCTGGCAAACCGATAAATATTGCAAGCGTTACATTAAGAAGGGGCTGATTTCACTGCTCGGGTTTAGTCTGGAAGCTTCATTTTCTCAGGAAAGATTGAAGCTCCTTCCTAGGGAAAAACAGTATCTCCTGTTTAGACAGACCACGAACTTGTCCAGAGGAATCTCTTGTTTGCCCTTGGGCAAGGAAAGCAGGCAGAACCCAGACAGGCCCTGCTTCAGGCTGCACAGGTGGGGAGGATTGGAAAAAAATCCTTCCGCTGAGGCCTCTCTCCCCGGTCCCCCCTCAGGATCACGCAGTTGGCATCTCGGGCTGTGAGAAGCAGCCCTGGGCTTGGCTAGCTAACCAGGCAAGGCTACAACAATTAGGCTCGTCTGTTTTTGATATCCTGGAAAAGACTGGATGAACACGAGCTGCCCTGTGGGTCTGAGAGTGTCATTCCCGCGGACTACAGGTGTTTTATAGCCTTCTCTCTCCAGTTTGGAACGTGGCAAACAAATGGAGATTGGCCTTGGAGATGGATATTTTACAACATTTATCCCTGGACCAGGAATCAGGGTGGCTAGTTCTGTGGCATGCCCTCTGCAGATGAATTCGTTTGCTTAACTCGAATTTTAGCACCTTAAGACATTACAGATGCAGCAGCCGTTTCTAAAGATTTCTTGTTCCTTATTACTTTCTAAGTCTTTGAATTTGCTTTTAAATCTCTTCACTGTGTCGCTGATGAGTCTCCTTAAAGAACAGTCTCCTTTGGAAAAAAGAATCATAATTTCTTTTTTCTTCCTGGAAGTGATTGAGGGCCTGAAGGGTACTTGAAATATTGTAAGGATATTAACTGGATAAAATGAGAAAATGGGAACTGAGCTATGAATTTAGAAAGAGAATTTGTGACATATGGATATATGTGGAGACCATGAGGGGACATCAAGTATTTGGTACCTCTACCCCCCTGCCTTCCCTATCAGAGATCTCTTCCTTTTGTGAAAGGGTGTTGCTCTAAATTCTTGTTTGTGAACTGAGTACCAATTCTTTTTAGCTTTTGTTTAGGGTCAAAGACCAAATTTGCTCTCTATTCACTTTCTGCTTCTTCAGAAGCAAGGTGAATGTGATTGTGGAGGGAATTAATCCGTGGGGTTGGTGTCACCCTTAGCTGGTGATGCCACACCACGGCTGGTGATGCCATCTCTCTGGGGTCACCATTAGCTGGTGATGACATGCCATGGTTGGTGACGCCATCTCTCTGGGGTCACCATTAGCTGGTGATGACATGCCACAGTTGGTGACGCTGTCTCTCTGGTGTCACCCTTAGCTGGTGATGACATGCCATGGCTTCTAAACCTGTCAAAAGGCATCAAATGTCATCATTCTCACCCACTCGTGTTCCAAGTATGGTGTGTGTGGTAGTTAAAGTTTACCCCAATTATCAACTTGAGACAGAATCATCTGGGAAATAGGTGGATGGAGGATTATTGTGATAGAGGTCAGTTGAGGTGGGAGATTTGTCCACCATGGATGGCCCATTCCCTAGTTTAGATCCTGGGTTGTATAAACGGGGAAAGAGCTTATGGCAAGCATTCATGCTCTCTGAAGTGTCTGGCAGTGAGAACAACAGCTTTAAGCTCCTGCTGGGGTGACTGTCCCCCCTGAACTATGAGACAAAAATTAACCCTTTCTCCCACTAGAGGCTTTTGTCAGGATAAGTTATTACGGCCACAGGAAGAATAACTAAGGTGCGTGATACTGGGGAAGCAATTACTATGACATTAACATTGATATTTGAAGTTGATGTTTGTGGTTATAACAACAATGCCTACAATCTCTTATATATTATATAATCTTATATGTTATCCTACCTAAAGGAACCCTGATGAAAACTGAGAAGAGACAACCTAGACAGCGTGTGCGTATAATATCTCTATTCTTTTTTTTTAAATGGCAGTTCCAGGATTTCTATGATAACTTCTTGGCATTTTTTTTTGTCAAAAGCAGATATGTTCATTTACTTATGTGCGAACATAAGAACATCACTTTCAATTAAAAGATGAAGGAAGAGGACCTGCGAGCAATCGAGCTATCAAGTCACCTTTCGTGAGTGTGTTAATCACTCACACACTTCCCTCACAGTCGGGGCAGCATGACAATGTCTGCACTGAATTAGAGAAACACGCTTTCAGCTAGGGCCGTGTAGGAACTGGAAGGGTGCCCGTCCTCATCACTCAGAAAAGAGGTGACTTAAGAAATTGAGTCACCCCATCCCTCATCTGGGAAAGCCGTCTGGATACGCACAATGTCCCTCAGTCATTCTCTGAGGGGCCCCCCTTAATTTCCTACATAAATTGTTTTTCATCATGTGTATTCATTGTGCATGACACTGTGTTACGAACATAACGCTTTTATACAAGTCTATGCTTTATAGATTTGAGCGTATCTCCCACAACCATCCCATAACCCTCTACGCTCTCTTTCTCATGCTTCTGCCGCTGTCAATCTTTCTTCCCTATAGATGGTTTTGCTTCTATTTCTATGTCTATTTCATGTCATACATACATACATATGTATATCCATATTTTACATATCTGGATAGAAACCACGTAGGAGACAAACTGGCTTGACTTGGTTTGGTTACCTCCCATTGCAGCCACCTCTCTTGGGTACCTTTCGACAATGTTCACTCCCTTTGGTCTTCCCTGCTGATTGGTTACCATGCAGGGCTGAATCAGGACTTGCTTCTGAGTAAACCAAACAGAGTCTTGCTCGGGACAGCGGATTGCTGAGTCCAGTACTTCTAACCAAGAGAATAAGCACATCATGTTGGGGCTGTGGAAAGTACCATCCTTCACGCCCTTATCTGAATAACTTCCTTTTTCCAAGAGACTTTTTGCCTCTCCATATGCAGCTTTCAGCCACCTCATCATCTGAGGGAGTCAATCTGGGGCAGGAGACTTTCCCACAGAAACAATTACTTCCCCAATTTTCTTTTGAAGACAATTTCCAAGCAATCCCATGGCTCTGTGAAAACAGGGTCATTCACTTTGTCCTTGCGGCCACTCACACCCTTGATTTCGGGGAACAGTAGAGAAACAACAAAGCTATTTATGAGAGCCAGAGCCCTGAGGTGAGGAGAGGCCTGTCAGGAAGCATACTGAGGGACCCTCCGGACCCTCCAGACAAGTCAGCTGCTGACGGGAGGTGCTGTTTGACGCGGAAGTGAGAAAGAGGGCATGGGAAATTGGGCATAGAATAAAGGAGTGCCCGGTCTCACTTTGTATTCAGAGAAGCCCTGTAAATATGAACTGAGGAGGGGTTTACAAAATCAAATAGGCCAAGTCAGGGCATGTGTGGGTCCAGAGAAAACCCTGGGAGGTGACTTATGAGCAAAGCCACCACCCAGCAATGTCTGTGACTGGTTACTATGGCAAAATTTTTTCCTTTTGCACTGATAAAGCCTAGGAGTGCAAATTCTCAAAGGGCACAGTTATCGCCTATCTGTAGATGCTGGGGAAGCCCACACACAGAGCAAACCTTCCTACAGCATCTGCAGAGGACAGGGCAGTGAGTGTTTGCTTTTGACTCAGTCTTCAAGCGACTTAGGATCCTAATTCACTGCCTTCTTGATGTCGGTCCTCTGTTCAGAAGTCGCCTGCCCTTCTCATGATTCCTCTGACTGACCCGCACTGGGCGGCAGGACAGGCTTCTGTACACAGAACAGAGTCACTGTTCTCCACCCTTGACCTTGCTTTTTCTCTTTCTGCTGGTTAACTCTGTGTGTGTGCTCTCAATCTCTCTCTCTCTCTCTCTCTCTCTCTCTCTCTCTCTCTCTCTCTCTCGTTATGTCTCTGTGTGTGTCTGTCTCTCTCTCTGTGTCTGTCTGTTTCTCTCTCTCTCTGTGTCTGCCTGTCTGTCGTCTCTCTCTCTCTCTCTCTCTCTCTCTCTCTCTCTCTCTCTGTGTGTGTGTGTGTGTGTGTGTGTGTGTGTGTGTGTGAACTTGGCTGATGCTTAGCTCCTGTATACTTAGACATTATTCTAGATGTCTCCATAGGCGTGTTTTTGGATGAGACTCACTGTTAAATCAGTAAGTTTTGATGAAACTCTGCTGTTTTCTAGAATGTAGGTGGAAGTTATCCAAGGTGAAGGTCTAGAGGGCACAAAGCTGACCTCTCCTAAGCAGGATATAGTCAGTTCTCCAGCTTGACGGCCTTTATACTTGAACTGTGACATTGACTCTGCCTTCCGTCCCCTACTGAAGGCCTCACTACCACCTCCTCTGTGTGTGTGTATCACATGCACACAGACATATTCTGCATACACACACACACACACACTGCACATGGACACACACATATGTACATTTGGTGGTTGGTTCCAACTGTCAACTTGATGAATAGCGTATGACCTGGGAGAGCAGCCTCCGGGCACACCTGTGAGGGGCTAAGTCAGCCGAGGTCAAGCAGAGGAAATCCAATGCTGAAAACAAGAGCCCAAACATTCAAATAGTGCACATCTAGAAGGAATCAGGATTAAAAACCTGGAAACCAAAGTTGCATGAGGACTAGAGCTCAGATCCCAAGCCCTTCCCATCTCAAAGAGGAGGATGCCATGGCGGACGAGAGCAGGCCAGCTGAAGTCAGACCAGAGCATCTTAAGGGAACGGTGTTTGGTAACAAACTCTTTTATTAACGCTTGTATAGACAAACTTTGGAGGGTAAGTTTCTATTCATCTCAGTGCTTGAACCAGGGTTTTATTTTAGTATGATAAACACATTTTTTTTAATTAAACTTTTTTTTTTCTGGTCCTGGGGAAGGACTGATGATGTCACGCATCCAAGGGAGATGCTTCTCTTCCGGATGCCATCCCAGCCCCAGTGGTGACCTGGCGTGAGGATTAATTAACGTTGGCTTTAAACCTACTAAACAGAATGCAGGAAATCTGTTATGTTCTCAAAAATATCACACTTTTTCCCACAGTTGCTAATATGAAGTTTACTTTATATTAAAACCTGGCATCAACTATGGTGGAGTTATCCACAGTGTACCAGCTTGTTTTCTGCCAACCCAACACAAGGTAGAGTCATCAGGACAAGGGACGCTCAATTAAGAAAATGCCTCTATAAGATCTAGCTGTAGGCAAGCCTGGAGGGCATTTTCTTCATTAGTGATTGATGGGGAGAGACTAGCCTATTGAAGGTGGTGCCACCCCTGGGCTGGTAGTCCTGGGTTCTTCATGGAAGCAGGCTGAGTAACTCATGGGAACAAGTCCATAAGCCACATCCTGCCTTGACCTCTGCATCAACACCTGCCTCCAGGCTCCTGCCCTGTTTGAATTCCTGTCCTGACTTCCCTCACTGATGAACTATTATCTGGAAGTGTAAGCCAAATAACCCCCTTTTCTCCCCCAGTTGCTTTGGTCATGGTGTTTCATCCCCGCAACAGAATCCCTTACTAAGGCAGAGTAAACAATTTCTGTATTCTGGAGTGAGAAGAGTTTGTCTTTGTGGGTCTCTCCTCTTCTTGTAAGAAGTATGTTGTGAGTTTGGCATCTTGGCATCTTGGCGTCTTGTGTCTCTGGGGAACATGGGTCAGCCCTGTGATCTGAGTGGTCTCCGTGGAGGTGTACACTGGCTGCAGGACAAAGTCTGCCTCCTGGACTCACAGGCAGGTGAGTTTTCTTACAAATGGAGTTGTCCTCTAATATCTGTGAAGACTGTTTCAGAGCGGGGTGCATGTGAGCCTGTGGGCATGCATATGAGTCTGCATGCACATGTGTACTTTCAGTCATGTGACCATGGGGATCCACAGGGTACCAGACAGCACCAGGAAGGGCTCCCCAACCTCATGCCCACAGGAGACCATGTTGAGGGAATGTCTGCCAATTCCAGATGTAAACTCTTATGTTCACATTGACTCCTTTGTCCTCCCACACCAGAACATAAGGATGTTTGTTCCCCCAAGGCTGTGCATTTTCATTTCTCTCACTTTTAGCCTCATTCAATCCACCAGGAAACCCAGAACTAGCCTTTAAACAGACGTGCCCTGTTGTAACTTCCGGTTACCGTCCTGTCATTTACATTCCATTTCAAGGACTGTCCAATACCCGTTTACTTCTCTCTACCTATAGTGTGACCTGCACTCAACAGTCCTGCATGTATCTATCGAGTCAAACACGCAATGCCTCCCCATTTTACTCCAAGTAATATCATCAACATTTTCTGTTTCTATTGTTTCCCAATAGAGTTCTATACAATTTCCCAATCCCCTGCCTTCCTCCTCTTGCCTCTTCTACCCTCCCTCTGCCTCCCATGCTTCCAATTTACTCAGGAGATCTTGTCTTTTTCTCCTTCCTAAGTGGATCTATGTGTGTCTCTCACAGGCTCCTCTTTGTTGTCTAGGTTCTCTGGGGTTGTGAACTGTAGGCTAGTTTTTATTTGCTTTATGTCTAAAAGCCACTGATGAGTGAACACATATTTTATTTATCTTTCTTGGTCTAGATTACCTCATTCAACATGCTTTCTTTCTTCTAGATCCATACATTTGCTTGCCAATTTCAAGATGCCTTTACTTTTTTTTAACCACTGAGTAGTATTCCATTGTATAAATGTATCAAAATTTCCTTATCCATTCTTTGGTTGAAGGGCATCTAGGTTGTTTTCAGGTTCTGGCTATTATGAATAATGCTACTATGAACATAGCTGAGCAAATGTCCTTGTGGTGTGATTGAACATTCTTTATGTATATACTCAATAGTGGAATTGCTGGCTCTTGAGGTCTTGGTCTAATTGTAGCATAACAGGTATCATCAAGTTTTGGGAGGTCAGCATGACCTTCCAAGCATGCACACTCTGGGACCACCCTAACTGAGATCACCCCATCTCAGTCCTCTCTATAAATCCTTCAGTCTGGTTGCTGCTTTTCATGCACTCCAGGTAACCCTACCTCAAGCCCTTTGCACTTGCTGAGCTTGGTGCTTGGTGCACTCATCTGCCGTGATCTGCATAGACATCCCTTTTCCATCGGCTCAAACGAAGCAAGTCTTTCCCCCTCTGATGGATGACCTAGTTACTTTTCCTGCTTCAGTATAATTATTTGCTCAATATTTGCTCTCACTTTTAGCATATTTTATTAAAATATAAACTGCCAGATCATCAATTTTAAAATTTATCACTGGAACTTATTCCCCAGCTTTTTTTTGCCTATTATATTGAATAAATTATACTGGGAAAAGTAACATTTCTATATTCCTTTTTTTGAGAGTCTTATGTTAGAGTTGGGATGCTTGAAGCTTAGAATAATAGAATAAGTAAGAATTTCCTCTCAGTTCTTGCTTGTGTGTTATGTAAAGTTCTGTAGAAATGTTCTGAAAATTTCTGATGAAAAAGGGAGTCTTACGAAGTCTTTAAAGTTACCCAGTCTGAGATGTTGATGGTTCCATCATCGACCAAAGCCAGGTGAATTCTCTCAGGAAGGTGTATGTGTGGGAGGGCCGTCCTGCCTGAACTTTGTGGTGCCCTGGATAGAACCACACTCACCTCACTCAACAAGACCACCTTCCTGTTGATGGGTCAACACAGTAGGTATTCTTCCATATGTATTCACAACCTGTTTTCCCCAGTTGTTTAAAGATTGTTTTGATTTCTGGAGAAATGCATAGCATATAGAACATGGGTGTCTCAATCCCATGAAATACAGATAGCAAATCAACAACTACAGACTCATAGCTTTATGGCTGCTCACAAGAATCAAAAATAAAGACTTTGCAGGCTTCCCAGCTACAGTGGTAGAATCCTGCAATAGTTAAGGCTACCTCATTCAATTTGCTCCTCTGCTTCTCTCCGTCACCCCCAGGGATCCACACACATGGGGACCTAGTCTACTCATGGCCATGCATTCTCAGAGGTGTGTTCTGTCTCAGGCCCATGCTCTTGTAGTGGCTGCAAAGGGGACCCTTGTAACCTCCTGGGTGGGGCTCTTGCTTTTTACAGCGCAAAATGACACTCGCAAGATGTCCAAAGGCGGCAGGTTCCAGAGGCAAAGAAACACAGAGAAGCTTCGCTGCGTTTGTAAAGGACAATTGACATTGGAGAGGGGGTCGGCAAGATATGCAAAGCAAGCAGGACAAGCACAGCAAATCAATGCCGTTCACTCAATAAACTCACCTTAAAGAGATATATTGGCCAACATTTTAAAATATATTCAATAGTCACAACCTTGTGTAGAAAGCAACCTGAGGTTCGATGGTTTAAATTTGAATCATCTCCCAAAGGGTTGTTTTTCCTACCTTGTGACACTGTTCGGAAGATCACAGAACCTATGTGATGTGTAGCCTGAAGAAGATCACTGCATGTGTGTGTGTGGATGGGGGCAGGGGCTGGTCATACATGATGAGCATCTCTGTGTCTTCTCTGTCACCAGGAGAAGCTGTCATATGCTTCTGCTGCCTCATTGCTGTCTTCCCACTGTGATGCCCTGTGTGACCCTCTGAAACTGGGAGCCCAAATAAAATTTCCCTCCATTGAGATATTTCAGGAATATTTTTAATAGCAACATACAACTCACAGCAAATATTAGTATAGGAAATGAGGGTTTTGCTGTTGTAAACTTGTGATGTGTTTCTTGGGCCTCTAGAATAAAATATGTTGGAGAAATTTAGACAAATCAGGACCCGTGGGCAACAGACACCCAGGAATGTTGTAAACACAGTTATTTCTGATTCTGATAAGAGTCCAAAAACCCACAATGCTGATAGGCATGGGAACTGTGAGGGTTCAGTACATGGAACTTCAGATGAAACTCAATTGGACATTTGTTGTGGGATTCCTTTCTGTATGCTGTGAGTATGATTGGTTAATAAAGGAACTGCTTTTGGCCTATAGCAGAGCTATAGGGGAACAGAGCTAGGCAGGAAAAACTAAACTAAATGCTGGGAGAAAGAAGGGTGGAGTTAGAGAGATGCCATGTAGCCCTGCCAGAGACAGATGCCTGGAACTTTAGCCAGTAAGCCACAGCCACATGGTGATACACGGATTAATAGAAATGGGCTAAGTTAATATGTAAGAGCTGGCCAATAAGAAGCTAAAGCTACTAAATCAAGCTGTGATTTAATTAATACAGTTTCTATATGATTATTTAGGGGCTGAGCAGCCAGGAACCAATAAGCAGCTCCTTCCTACAGAGATTCAGTTAGAGATCATTCATGTTAGATTTTTGCAATGACTCCTGCTATATTCTGCTCATGTCCTGAAAATTTGAGAGAGGCTGAATTAAAAAAATGGATTAATTTATTTGGCAAAGGAAGTTTAAATATAGTATATTGTATACTATCTTTCAGTACAGTATGGCTTTCAGCCTGCGGCTGCTGGTGGCTGCTGTTAGCTATGCTTTTATTTAGAGCAGGAAGCCATAAAGCAGAGGAGAATGATGTGAAAACTGTGCAGTCAAACAAGTGGAGCAGGAGCTTGAACACATTTAGTTGTGCACAGGACGGGTGCTATGACTGTTAATGAGATCAGCACTTTTTAAGAGAAGCCAAACACTTTCTGTTACGATAGCAAAAAAAAAAAAAAAAAAGATGTTGCTTTCTGGGTGAAGCTTTACTCATAAGAGTTACTAGACTATAGGAATAAACACAAATTTGAAAGATTTTCACATTGGAAAAAAAGTTTCTGCTGTGGACGTAGCCCCAAGAGAGAGCTGGTGGAACTTGAACATGTAGGGCTATGCTTTTCTTGATTCAGACTCCTGTGCACTCGAGGTTGTTACAGCTGAGGTCCAAGAAGGCCAGGCTACTCCTCCAACTGGCGGTAGAAGCTAGCATTGTCCATGTGGTACTGGTTTTGCAGACATGCAGAATGTAGGGATTATGATGTCATAAAGAAACACACCAAGGTTCCAGATAAAAGCCTGAAAAGTCAGACAGTGCATGGCAGGGAACCCGGAGTGTGCTGGCGGGTGGGGGCAATGCGTTGCAGGGAGCCCAGCGTGTGCTGGGCATGAAGTTTCCAGGGTGAGACCTAAGCGTCAGTGGAGATCCCTGGATGTCAGAGATACTGGGATGTGCATCAGGAAAGCTGCAGGTGATAAGGACAGTTAGTCTGAGGGAGGATCCACGGTACTGCAAAGGACACAGACTCTGAAGGGCTTCCCAAGCCTGTGAGGACTGAGATGATGGATACTACAAGCTTTAAGTGTTAAAACCGGAGTTGTGGCTTTGGGATTTGTCGTGCTGGCTTTGAAATGTTCCCTCTCCGTCTCACATTCCAAATGCTTGATCCGCAGCTTGGGGAGCTAATGTGAAAGATGTGGGAACTTCTAAGGTAGAGCCTGGAGGAAGGAAGTCACTGTGGACATCTGAAGCCTGTTCTTGCCCCTGGATATGGTATAACTCCTGGAGTCCTGTCTGCTTTCGTGTGAAAAAGTCACTGCCGCATGCTTCAGCTGGGCTGCTCCACTCTCCCACCACAAGGGACAGTACCCTCTGAAATGTCTAGCCAAAGCAACTTCCTCCTTGTTTTCTTTCTGTTAGACATCATCACAGAGCAAAACTAAATAATATGTGTACAGTAGGGAGAAAGGGAGAGAGAGACAAGAGAGAGAGAGAGAGACAGACAGATAGACAGACAGAGAGACAGAGACACAGAGACAAATGGAGACAGAGAGAGAGGAGAGACACACAGAGACAGGGAGAGACAGAGGCAGGTGGAGACAGAGAGAGACACACAGAGAGACAGAGACACAGACACAAAAGAGAGACAGATGAACACACACACACACACATACAAGCACACACGTGCACATGCGCACATGCGTGTGCACAAACCATATCAGAGGATCTACATCTTCCTGTTTCTGACTTCTGCTAACACCCATCTCATGCTTCATACAAAGGAAACTAAAACTTTACCACTCATTGCCAGTGAAACTCAAGATACCCTAGCGACATCTGGTCACAGCATAAAATCATTTAGTGCCTTATACAAATCACATGAAATTTAAGATTTCTAAATCGGAAGTCGCCGGCCTCTTCACGGAAAGTGCTAAGTTTCTACAGGTCTTAATGTCCGTGAGAACTGAGTCACAGTCCGGCTCCTTATACTTTCTGCTGTGATGATGTAATTATTGCATCTTTTTGGATATGCATGAAGTAGGGTTACTTTCGTAGCCCTACGTGAGAGCCCAGTGACACAGGATGTCTCCTATATCCCATGGCCCCACTCCCAGCCTCCTTCCTCCTGCCCCGAGTTTGCCTACTGTAGCATCTTTCTGTGTCTACGTTCTATGTCACCCCAGTCCGATCGATAACTGTAACACACTGTCATATTCTGGGCACAGCCATATTCCCACATGCTTTCACCCATACTGAAAGCCCGGGCTGCATTTTTACTGTCATGGTTATTGAAGTCTTTAACAGCACGGAAGTAACGGAATCAGTCATGTGTAGATATCAGAGTGCCACTTCAATAGAAAAATAAACAGCAATTTTTATTTTAAACATCTTAATTTTCATATGATATATTTCAAACACGCTGAAATCAATGAAATAATACAACAGACATCCAGGTTCAGACCACCCACATTCAACAGATGTTAATATTTTTTTTTTTTAGTATTGGCTTCAGGGATCTCTTTTATGTTTTAAAAGAAAGAATGGAGATACAATGAAAGCTGGGCTCCCATCCACAACTCCTTCCTCCCTTCCTGAAGGCCAAAGTTTTGTGTATCTTTACTGTGCATAAATTCGAGCTGCTTTTTATATTTACATTCATAATTGATTTATATTATTACTCTGCTGAAATTTTTAGTTCAGTTGTCTCACACAATCTCTTTACCCCTTTCACTTTACTCTTCGGAGTAGACGTAAATTTATACACATTGACATGGTTAATTTTATCACTCCCTTACGGAATTCTGAAATTGGAATAAACCAGCTTATTTATACATTCTCCCAGATGAGGGATAATCATTCGTTTCAATTATCTCATAATTTCTTTGTTAGAAGTACTTTCTTTTGAGGGGAGAGTTTTAGAGAGAAGCCTATTTGTAGATCTGTTGGGGAGGAACTCTTGCATAGCAGAAGGGGTCTGAGGAAATGGGCTACCAACAAGCTGCTAGCATGAAATTTATCTGAAGGACCGAAGTTTTAGGTGAAGATCTCATTTTATTCCCAGCAGTGATATGCTGTATTATTTCATTACACCTAGTGACTAGCCTGTGATATTTCTTCTGGTGTGTATGTATCATGTTTTCTTACGGACATGGTTTTACATTTGACCCAACTTGTATTTCCTCAAACTAATCTCAAGCAGAAGCAATCCTACCATGTACATTTGTGCTTCATGTATCTCCTGTAGGCACGCATTTTATTTTATGATGAAAGCGTTTGGATCATCAGCAAGTTGACGGTGTATTTAATAACTGCACAAAACCTTGTCTGACTTTAAATGGAGTATTGACTGCATTGTTTCAGGTCAACATATTCATCACAGGAGTGGAATCTGCCAATTTCTCATTAATTCCTTCCCTCTGACTTTCGTTAGGATCATTTATAGACATCAGTGAATCTAGGCACAACCTGCAGTGGGGGGTGTCTGGGTGGATACTTAGATCCCCTTCCACCAGCGGCTTAACGTCAGACACTGTCGATGCAAGCATAGCAAATGTAGCATGTCATGCTAGTGCATGAACTGTTAGTCTAACCATGAAGCCTTTTAGCTAGCATTGTGTCCTCAATGTGATCACCATGAGCAGTATAATCCTCTGAGAGCACCTGGAAGTTTTGTGTCTCTTACACAAGACAACTTCAATGCCAGCAATCAGGGTGACATTGTTGCAGCTCATATTTTAGCAGAGAGGTGTATGGTTCCCCTAATATCCATGAACTCCCCACACTTACCTACACACTCCCGGCTAGGTGTGACCACACGACCAGTTTTAGCAAACGGGATGTGAGTGATGAGAAATGCCCCTGTCCAACACCTTGCTTCCTGGCAGCTCTGGTGTCACATCCTGCAGGCAGCACCATCGATGGACACAGTGATGGATCCTTGAGACAGTGGACAGGTCCCTGGAAGGTCTCCACCTACGCACTTTAACCTCCAAGGCCACAGTGGTCTTTGTGTGCAGAAAAAGTTGTTGCTATGTGCTCAGCACTCACATCACAGGAGTTGTCCACTCATTGAAGAGCATCACACATGTGTCCTGGATCATGCAAATCTCTCTAGACTGACGTAAACATGGAGGTGGAGGTGGGAGTGTTTCTACCATCTAAGGAAACTCAGAATGCTCGTTCTGGCTGTGCCACTTGGACCTCTCTTTTCAATACATAGCCAGATGGCGTCATCCCACTTGGGTAGGAGTGTGTCCAGCCCTATGAGTCTGAATTTTAACTAGATGCCCAGGTAGTTTTTGCATGCACTAAAGAGTTAAGGTATGGCCAACCTTTTGACATCATGACGTGATCTTGTCACTTGTAAAGGTCATGCTTGACAATCATTGAGTCATCAAAAATTTCCCAGAAACCCCCCAAAATGGCCATAATATTTCCAGGAAGCTTATCACTTGTGTTGAGGTCACATTAACAGCTATCCTGGGGCACATGTGAGCCATGGAACAATTCATTACTGCAACACTACCATCACACACTCCAGCCATCTTCCGACACACATATTTCTTTTGTCATTACTGCTTAGCAAAATCACTTGAACTGTCTGGGCTAACAAAAAAGAAGAGACATAATGTGTGTGCATGTGTGTAAGTGTGTGTGTGTGTGTGTGAGTGTGTGTGTGTGTGTGTGTGTGAGAGAGAGAGAGAGAGAGAGAAAGAGAGAGGGAGGGAGGGAGAGAGGGAGAAAGAGAGCAAGTTAGACATACAAATACACACACACAGAGAGAGAGAGAGAGAGAGAGAGAGAGAGAGAGAGAGAGAGAGAGAGAGAGAGAGAGAACAACTAGAGAAAAGATCTTCTCATCTTAGGTGAATAAAACTTAATAGCTAGACCTTGACCTTAAGAAGTCTTCTCAAAATGCCAGCTCTGGCTTGACTTGACTTGACAGTCACACGCCATTGTTGTTGTTAATAAGCTTCTGTATTTGTATCATTTCTTCTCTGGCTTCATCATTTCTTCCCTGACTGCATCATCACCTTTTCCCTGGTTTATAAGTTAGAGGAGGTTTTGGAGATATTTTGTAGACGTAAAAGAAATAGATTTTAGAGATTATTTGGCACTTTAATATCAACTTTCAATCATGATGATTCTTGACAGTATTCATTTTCTTTGATCATTGTAATAAGTCTCACACATTGGTGGCCCCAAACAAAATTAATTTATTCTTTTGTGGCTATGGAGACCCAAGTCTCAGTCACTGTCTCTGTGTGTAGCCATGTGTCTCTGGGATACAACTGCCTCTTATGTTGGTTGTGTGTCCTTGGTTTGTGGGAGCAGCTGTAGCTCCCCTTTGGGCTCCATTGCACCTTCCTAGTGTGTGAGTCAAGTCTCCCTTGTTCTCCTTTCTAAGACAAATATGTGTTTAGACCCTGTCCACGTGACCTAGGACCATCTCCCTGTCTCAAAACCTTCAACATGATCACATATCCAGGACATCTTTGCCCTTTCTGCTGTTTATGGTAACGTTTATAGGTTCTAGAATAGAATGTCTATTTCTGGGAGTAGGAAGTGTTGTGTTCAAACCATAACAGTAATTTTACAAAGAAGAGTGGGACACACACTTTAAAAAAAAGTATCATTTGCCACTTGCACTTTTTATTTCCCTGCATCTTAGCCCTCAACCCGCCCTTGTAGGTTCATTTTCTATAGTGAATGACATATTTCCTTTTCACTCCATCACTTCATCTTCCCATCCCTGTAGACACCAGGGCTTCCCTGCAGGTAAACACAGTGTGGGACAGCATCAGAAGTGGTTTAAACCAAACTGTACCAAAGCCAGCCAGCTGTCAGGAGCAGGAAGGAGCAGAGGAGGCAGAATAAGATGCTGATTTAAGCATCAGAGTGGGAAGTGAGGCTAGACATCTACGGGCATGATGGATTCTTTGCTGCATATGAGGGAAAGCTGAGAGCCCACCAACATCCAGAGAGGCTGTTGTGCACTGCATAAGCGTTTTTCTCATGGCCCCAGGGGAAGAGTTTTATGCTGGCGGTGGACAATTCAAAGGAGCTCCAGGTCTGGAACAGAGCCAGGCATGCATTCACGTTTGGATTTTTAATTTGTTCATCTCTCCCACCTAGATATTTGGAGAACTATTACTTCTGGATTTTGATAAAATAAGAGCTAATCTTCACTTTGCTCATATCCAGAGCTATAAAGATGGAAGTGCTTGGCACACAGCAGAAGCTCATTAAAGCACTCTCTTCACTGCTGGAAGAGAAGCATGAAACAAAAACACCAAGACAAAGTGTGGCAAGAAGGTGGGGGAGTAGGAAGGGAAGAAGAGAGAGCAGAGGGGGAAGACAGGGTGGGGGAAGGTGAAAGAGGAGGAGGTGAGGAAGGGAAGAGAGGGGGAGATGAAGATGAAGATGAAGAAGAGAGGAGGACGTGGAACGAAGGATCAGGAAGAAGGGAAGGCAGAAGGAAGAGAAAAAGGGGAAGGAGGAGGAAGAACGCTTACTATGAAAATCAACCAACTATACAATCCAGAGGCAAGCTAAAATTTGTTTTCTTTTCATAGAAATCATTTATGTCTTTAGGCCAAGGTCAACAACAAGCATTTCAGCCGTTTAGAGACATTTATGTCAGGTATGTGGTGTCTCTATCAAATATGCCACCATTGAACTTGCCCTCTTATTTGCTGTGTGAGACTTTATTCCTAGACTTTGTGGTAGAATATGGTCCAATAGAAATTTATCACAGAGGAAACATGCTGCTGCCTCAATGTTCTACAGACATTTGAAAATTAAACCAAGTCTAATGGACCTGATCTAGATGACTGACTCCAGGTGGCAGCTATATTTTTTACTCTTGAAGGTGCTTTCAAAATTTGAGGTCCCTCAATAAAAACATTCATCGTTCAACTCCAGCTCTTTTTTTCTTTTCCCTTTTTTACTGAAGGGAAGTAACATCAACAACTCAGTATGATTTTGTTGGATCTCAGAGAACTCAATGTGACGAATGTTCCATTCGATGTCATCTTAAACATCTCCTGCTCCACAGACAGAAGACGACTCGAACACCAAATACTTCCTGAATTTTTTGCCCAAGAGCACTTAACACAGACACCACACAAAATTACCATCTTTAGCATGTGGAATGGGAGGGAGATTGTTGGGAGTTGGGGTCTTTACCAGAACACTTGCCTGTTGGTTTACCAGGGTGTCCTAGTGAGGATCTGGATCCAGGCGCCTTCACAGAGTTCAAGTTTTGTTTTGTTTTTCCTCACAGTTCTGCAGGCTAGATAGAAGTCCACATCAAGGTGTGGAGAGTTTGCTTATAATGGGAGATTATAATGTGGGAGGACTTGGGGTATAATCCTTTCTTGTTGCTTTCAAACGTCTAATCATGGTCAATGCTATATCCTTATCCATACTCAATGTACAGAAGTTTCTGTCCTGCCTGGTCCTACAGCTGTTCAGTTCTAAATAAACATACAGAGGCTTATATTAATTATAAACTGTTTGGCCTGTGGTGTAGGAGGTTTGTCTGTTTGTGTGTTGCTTTCATTGGTTGAATAAAGAGACTGCCTTGGCCTTTTGATAGGGCAGAAACTTAGGTAGGCGAGAAAGATAGAACTGGATGCTGGGAAGAAGAGCAGAGTCGGGCAGCCACCATGGTTTTCCTGCCCAAGATGGATGCTGGTTAGACTCATGCCGGTAAGCCACAGTCAAATGGTGATATACAGATTTAATAAAAATGGGTTAATCAAGATGCGAGAGTTAGTCAATGAGGGGCTGGAGATAATGAGCCAGGCAGTGATTTAAATGAATACAGTTTCTGTGTAATTATTTTGAGGGTTAAGCTAGCCAGGCGGCGGGAGGTGGCCTGTGCCTCCTACTACAGGCCTGTTGTTCAGGCTTGTTACTAACTGCCTCTTACGACTTAAATTAACCCATAATTCTTATCTATGCTTAGCCATGTGACTTGGTACGTTTTCTCAGTAAGGCATTCTCATCTTGCTTCCTCTGCATCTGTTGGACAACAGCATTGCTGCCTTTCCTCTTCCCAGAATCATCCTTTTCTGATCACCCCACCTATACTTCCTGCTTGGTTATTAGCCAATCAGCATTTTATTAAGCCAATATGAGTGACAAATCGTTACAGACTACAATAGCATTATCCCACAGCAACTCTGTCTGCGAGTGTCCTCCCTGTGTGTCTACTGCCACAGGGCTATCTTATGTCTGAGTCTCTCATGCACAATCAGGACTCATCTTGACCCAATTAAAGGAATCTCTGGTGAGTCCAGGTCCACCCAAGGCCTCACTTTGGAATGTGAGTTCCTGACACCAGACACACCTTTTTGGTCAAAACACCTACACCCAGAGCAGTTTTTGACAAAGGCTTCCCTTTCTGGAGATACCAGTACTGATCATTGGAACAGTGCTTTTCATGAGGAGTTTTTTGATACGTTTTGTTACTGGAAATAGGAGAAAGATTTACCCATGAGTTAAAGAAAAACAGAACCGCAGATGCTCAGAGCTTAAAGAGCCCCCAGGAAATTTCCAAGCATGGTGGTTTATTTGCTTTTAATTATAAATATCCACACTAATGTTAAGAGAGGAAGGAGCTGTTTGCTTACAGTTCCCCCTTTTTACCTATTCTTACTCAAGGAGGAAAATCAATGTAAATTATATGTTCATCTTTCCAAAAGACTCTGTTTATACAAGGGTGTGCATGTGTGCTTCTGTATGTACGTTATATATGCATCCACAGGTGTGTGTATGTATTCATATACATGCATAAGAAATGTTTGTGTGTCTAGATGGAGCTAAATATACTTTGTAAAATGTATATTTTTCTTTCTAAGGTTTGCTGCTCAAAGGTGTGAAAGAGCAGTTTTCAATATGAGCTTTGCACAGCCCTGGGCTCCACACAGGTGTTTTTGGGGCTATGCAAATTAAATATTTATTTTTGCAAGAAATAAAAATGCACAGTGCCAGAGGGTTTCTTTTGATCAGTTTTATCTATTTTTTCTGTTTGGGGGTTTCTTAATAAATTTTTGCTTAAAATTAGGAAAGCTTTATTACAAAAAGAAGTGAGGTAGAGAAAGATAAACAGAAGTACTTAGCTCATCAGCTGATTTCTTGGTGCTGAGGCCTTGGAGCAAGAGTGAAGGATGAAGATGAACACATGATCCCAAGATGTGGCCACGAAGACGGGAAGGGAGAGTCAGAAGGAAGAACACACAGACAAGAACATTCCAGAGACTGCAGACAAAACTGGGAGAACTGGGCAAGACTCAGGGATGATGATGTCATCCATGAGGAAACTGAAGACTAGGAAGTGACCACGTAGGTGACAGGAAGAAGAACCAATACTCAGTGGGGCTTATGTCTTAGGTGTCTGGTTGTGGAAAGTAAGTTGCTCTTCAGGTTCCTGATGGGACTGCTGGGTAGAGCTCCACCACACAGCTGGCTCAGTTTGTTGCATCCAAGCCCAGACTATGAAGAAGTTGTGTTCTGAGGTGCATGTTCCTAACAGTATGTGGTGAGAACCAAGGAAAGGGGGTTTCCCAGGACTATGAAGGGGCTGCTTCTGCTGTGAGGTTTTGGAGGTAAATGTAAAACAATGCTTCCTGTCCCAATTGCCCTGTCCCAAATAATCACGCAGAGGCTTATATTAATTATAAATGATCAACTGATAGCTCAGGTTTATTACTAACTAGTTCTTACATTTTAAGTTAACCCGTATTCTTTATTTATGCTCTGCCACGTGGCAGTACCTTTATTAACATGGCATGTTCATCTCCTGCTCTCTCTACATCTGGCTGGTGACTCCTCCGACTCCATCTTTCCTTTCCCATCCTGTTTACTTTGATCACCCTGCCTATACTTCCTGCCTGGATATTGGCCAATCCATGTTTTATTAAACCAATTTGAGTGACAAATCTTTACAGCGTACAAGAGAATTATTCCACAGCAGGTAAATAAGTTAAAGACAACACATCAAAGTGTAAGCATGGGATGGGGTCTATAGAGTGTTTTCTTGTTTGTTTTGTTTTGTTATTGTAATCTTGGTTTTGTTTTTAATATGCTTAGGCTTTCTGGAGGATTTTTATGAACACAGAATGATATTGTTGAGATTGAAATGGGAGATGTGATGAGGCTAGCATGATATTGGGGTAGAGGGAGGACACAGGATATTTAGGGCATTTGGGTGGACTGGAAAAAGAATGGCAGGTGTCAGGGTCATACACAGTGGTGTGATTAAATGCAGGCTACAGCTTTGGGGACAGCCCTCCAGTCTTAAGCCTTTGGGAAGAAATGGAATGGGTCCTCTGAAGTAATTTTGGCAGGAGTTAAGTGCTTATGAGATCCTGACACCCTGTGTAGTGAGACTGTCTTGATTGTGTACAACTGCCCTGTGCACACCCACCCAGAAGCCAGAGCAGAGCCTTCCCCACAAGCCATCAGGACTGCACTTGGTTCAGCTGGTCAGGGTATCTACTGCTCAGTTCACAAAGCTGGGAGAGTCTCCACATGAGGACCAGAGCCGCTAGTGCATCCTTTGCCCTTTAGCTGAGAATTCTACAGACATCGCGCTGGAACAATGGTAGATGGGACAAAGGACAGACTTTTACACCAGGCTGCTTGTGTGTGTGCGTGCATGTGTGTGTGTGTGTGTGTTCCCTTCCCATTATCTTCAGCATGTGGAAAACCTCCCATTATGCTTTATTATCAAGTGACATGTTGAAGATGTGGCTTTTGATGAAAAGTGCCCTCTTAGTAGATCAAAGGAGACGCCAATCACTTCTGCCCCCACTAACAGGCAAGGATCAGCCCTCTTCGGAGGGCCACTTTGCTGTGGTCTGTGATGGGCCCAATGATAAGGATCAGATAAGGAGAGATACAGAGACAGTCGGGTGTGATTTCAGGCTTTTGATCAGGGGCAGCTCCTGGCAACTGATCTGCAGCTATCTTTCAGGTAACTAGTGTCTCTGCCGGGCTGCTTAATAGTATAAAGCGTAACCCACTAATATGGAGATATTGAGAGTCATATTGGAGATATTTGTGGCCATTGAGGCTAAAATGGGTATGTTTGCTCTAAGTGTTCTGGAAGAAAGGAATGTATTTTAAAACAACCCTGAAGAATCACACACACACACACACACACACACACACACACACAAATGCACCATGGAGCATCAAGGTGCCGAAAGAGACAATTTTATATTTATAGATTTATTTTTTATTGGTTGTTTTTTTCTTATACTTGAATGATGTTCATAATGCTGAATCTTTTTAATGTTTTCCCAAACACCGCAATATTATATTTTTCATTTTCTGGAAGCGATCTTAAATAAACTTAGCATGACAGAATTTAATTTTTCCCCCAAAACTGGCCTTTCAGGTTTTTTTTTTTCCTCCAAATATCTGTGGTGAAAAGGTAGGATTTTAAATTTTAAAGTCATGCCAAAACCGTGCCAATAAAACGGCATGCTGGGAAGACAGAAATCAAAGAAATGAAATAAAAAACACAAGTATCCTTTTTTAAAAAATTACTAGATTCAATAGACTTTACATCACGCTGTCATACTGTTCCCAACGCTTCTAAGTGCTGACCCCAGACACAGGTCCTGTCTAGGGGAGGACGGTGAGAGTCCCACAGCTGCGTCATAAACTCCCTGAGTAAGGAGTCTCAGTCCTTTCTGTCCCCCAGTGCCTGAGCCGGGTCCCCTGAAACCCCACAGTCTGAGGCTAAGGTTCTGATGCATGACACTCAGGGCCTCGGCCTGATGCAGCCTAGCTGGAAGCCTCTTCCATTAGCTGATTATTTTTAACATCAAATGATGAATCTGGTAGCTTGTATAATCGTCATCACATGTTTTTGTTTGAACTTAAATCTGGTTTTCAAAGTGGGTGCTTGGGAATTCTCTCTGTCGGTGTCCTTTCTATGGGCTTTTTGCTCTATATTCCCCCAGGCTGCGGAACGCCGTTCTGTCCTTGCTGTTTTGAATTCTAATATTGTTGTTAAAAGGAATAATTGTACCTCTCAGATTACTCAGATTATTGTCTAATGGACAAATGAAAAATATGTGTGGTAGAAATAGACATAGGAACTGGCCCTCGGTCTCAAGTAGACACCTTACAAAGTCCTACTGGAGCAGGTTACAAAGAATAAATCTAAACACAAATACACATTGATTTGCGTTTTGGGTGAAACACTGTCACCAGGCCTGTGCCCCGTGACTTTATTATGACCTCCAGTCCTAGCGCGGAGTGATTCGGCTTACGTGGGAATGTTACAAGGGACAATAAACTTTATTGGTGAAGAAGTATGATGGCATTTCTGCCCTCTAATTTACCAGGCTATCAGGATTGCAGGGGGAGATTATAAAGCCTTGACAGTCCTTCCCCTCGCCACAGCCCCTGAGTTATTACACAGTTGGATGTGTTCTCCTCAGAGCTTGCAAATTGATTTTTGGATGATTTGCTCCCGTTTTTCCAGGTAAGGGAAATAGCGGACGCCCAGAGTTCCAGGGTCATCGTTCCTCCCATTTTTAAATATAGACACATTTGCCCTTTTAAAGTCCTCCAGAACCTTCTTAGTGTCCTCCAGGAGTTCTTAAAAGTAATGTCTGGTGGTCTGGTGAATATTTCAGCTGTGTCCTTAAAGCGTGGCATATGAAGTTGCTACTTCCATGAGCTCGAACACATTTATTTACTTGTTAAAATTGTGGCACTTTTTTTTTCCTAGTCAGAGGTAGCAAGCTGAACATGCAGGGTAAAGACAGCCATTTAATGGTGGCTCATCCAGTTCCGAGGAGAGTGTAAGCCGGGCACTGCTGTAAAACTCCCAAAGATCCATACCTACTGTTCTTGTATAGGCTAAATTTTGTACCACATTGTGGGAGGCTGACCTTGTGCCCCTGAAAGGTAAGCTAGTTCTTTTAAGTCTCAACAAAACATGTCCTAGACAGCAGATCCTGGGCCCCAGAGAAGTCTGGGCCCTACGCAAACATACTCTGTTACCTGCAAGCAAGCAAAGCCTTTCAGTGCAGAAAGGGCTGTGAGAGCAGAGACTGTGTTGGGGGGCTACAATCAGGACATCTGGGAAGCACTGGGTGAGTGATGGCTCAGCTTGAAAGGTTATTGCTGGCCGTGGTAGCCCAGGTGACCATAGGAATAACCTGTTTCCAAGAGCTGCAGGATTTTTGGACCATTAAGGTATCACAGGAAACTCCTTCAGAAACCAGCTCTACATCTGTCCTTGTGGTGGGTAAAGCATTCTGTCCAAACTCATGGCAGATGAGGCAGTCAGTTCGTGATTCAGGTTAGATTTGCATTGACTTATTAGGACCAACCTAATGAAGGGCTGGGGCCTGCAGAGACGCCGATATATTCATGCAACATTGAGGTGGTTCATAATCCCTACGATAGTAGGAGCCCGAGGAACCAGGGCCACAAGACTCAGTTCTGTTTAACTGTGTTTTCTGAAACCTATTCCCGAAAGATGTTGAACCAGTCATTTGGCAAGCTCTATTTATGGGTTAATTTGCTTATAAAATATTTAGGAGAAAAATATCTGTTTTCTGAAGCATATAGACATCACCATACATAAATCTGGCTGCTCGGAGCAGATGCTGTCGCAGGAGCCTTCCTAACTCTGCATGTCTGGGAGACACAGTATGCGTGCTTTCTAGGATTTCCAGCCATCTGGAGTCTGAGGGAATGAGAGTACTGAATTTCCCCGAGGAAAGTTCTGAAGCCCTTTCCTGAGGCCAGCCTTTCCCCCTCACCCCTTCCTCCTAGCAAAAGAAGACCGCAGGTGCAAATACAGCAAATGCCCCTTAGACAGCTTCCTCCTTGCCTGTGAGGACTGTCCACAGTCTATCCTACTCTGATTCAGAGAAGAGAACACTGGCCAGGCCATCAGAACAGGTCTACAGAGGGGCTTCCTGCTCAACCACAGACCAGTCCCCATTCCGCATAGCTGGGCCACTGCTCTGTCTGGGGCTGCTGAAGAAGTTCAGACCCAGAAAGCTTCTACTTCCACCTGTTACCTGGTTCCACATCTCCTTCCTTCTGAGGGAACAGCGAGGCCCTCAGGTCACGTCACCTGTTTTTTTTCGTTTGACTCCCTATGTGAAATATGATTAACTTCCATCCTTGTCTTTAAATCTGAGTACTATTGGTTAAAATACCACAGACACATTCCCCCAAGCCTTTATGTACAGAAAACACATGATTATAACCTAGTACTTCTCTTATGGAGGGTATAATCATAGCTGTTGGAAGACCTCTAGGCATCATTTTTGTGTTACCATGGAAATTTGATCTTCAAGTAAAGAAATACAAGGATAAAGGCAAAGGTAAAATAAGAGAGATGGAGGGAGGAGGACAGAGAGAGAGAGAGAGAGAGAGAGAGAGAGAGAGAGAGAGAGAGAGGAAGGAAGGAAGGAAAGATGGAAGGAAAGAAGGAAGGAAGGAAGGAAAGAAGGAAGGAAGGAAGGAAGGAAGGAAAGAAGGGAGACATGTTTTATCATGGCAATGAAAAAACTGGATGTCTGACATGCCTTGAACTGAGGGTGACCTGTCAAGCCAGCAGCGAGTGGCATTTTCTTCTATCATTCAGTGATCCCCAAACACTTCTGCCAAGGTGTCTGAGGCACTTTTCCTCGTTCATAGAAATCTCACGGCAACCTTTGCTCCCCAGTGGTTTAAATCACATTCTTAAGGGATTAAACTGTTATGACAAAAGAAGAATGTTTAGATATTGTGCTTTGCAGCTCAAAATTTGTCAGATTAGAAACTGTGTGTTTTATAATCTTCAGATCAAAGAAGCGCTCCATCAAAGCTCCGAGTCGACGGCAATATTTTCCCAACCTTTGTTGAACCTGGATTGTTTTGGATTATCTCACATTGGGTTCACTGAGTCTGCCTAGACTAACTCGCAGAGAAAAGCTTTCTCCCAGGTATTTTAAACACTTCGCATGCACAGGACTTGGGTGCTAAGCCCCGGGAATTAGTTTGCAGACCCGTGTGGCCTGCCTTGACAGTCTTTTTAACTCTCGTTTTATACGAGATGCTTTTTGAGATTACAATGACAGATACAACCCTATAGGACAACCATTTATCTTCCATTAAGAACACTGCTTACTTTCCCTAACTGGCTGCATGGGAGCTCTGTAAAGGGGCCTTTTTTTTTTTTAATAGAGTTTTTACATCCCAATGGATTAAGTATCATTACCCGGTTGGAAAAAGAACAGTTCAATTTCCTCAGAAGAATGGGCACCACTGTTTGTATCCAGCTTTCTCTAAATCCAGCAATCACATTTCCCAAGCAAGCACAAAGCAGTGACCACTCAAAGTTGAAATTGCCAATGAATTTAGAATCTGCTTCCCAAACTCCTTTATTATTATACTGCTCTGAATCCAGTGAGGAGAATAGAAGGCCAAGTGGATGGGATGGGCGATAAACATCTGCATGCAAAAGAAAAGCAACCAATGCGATCTTTCTTTCAGTGGGAGACAGGCTAAGAATCATAACTGTTACAATGATTTTAATCATAAGTGATCATGATGAAAGAATTTAAGGAAAACCCAATTTAATATCCTGGGCCTTAAATCCCGTTATTTTGATAAAATTCAAGGGTATAGTCTAACGTGCAGAAAATATAATTCAGTGATATTTATCTCTATACTTACAGCCTTTCGCTTTCATTAGCAATTATTGAATACTCAGTATTAAGAAGTGAATGACTGCTCATTCTATTCCAGGAAAACAAACAGAATTACAAATACTGTTTCCCCTGTGGCCAGTCCTCTGCATTGTGACACGCAAGTGCATTTCTCAGAGCATCAGTGAGGACCAGTGTTAAGAGGACACTGTCCATCCACGTCTTCTGTTATGGGTAGAAATATGACTTTCATATGAAGCTCACAGAAGGTCTGCCTATTTGTCTTTCTGTCTTTTAAAAACCAGAATGGCTGTGATTCATTTTAAGCAAGTACTTGCTTGTAACCCAGGAGCACTGAGACTCCTTCCCGACCAGCTCCTTCTGTCTACTCTCTGAGCATTTCCAGTTGGGCTTGTGCTAGAGTTTTAGCAGTAGAGGAATGTGTGGCACAGTCTCAGTTGTCTGTCACTTTAGTCCAGGCTCTTTCTGACTGTTCAGCTTTTTGCATTCTGTTTATGTTCTTCCCTTCTTATTTGAGATTCTAAAGAAGAATTCTTTTCATTACCTAAGCTGTATCCACAGCGTATACAATACTGTAAGCATCTTTGGAAATGAACATGCAATTGGGAACAAAGTAAAGGATGGGTTAAAAAAAATTACATGTGAATTACTATGTGAAGTGAAAGGTAGAAACTGATAATGTCAAAGTGAGGGCTGGAGAGATGGCTCAGTGGTTAAGAATGCATGTTGCTTTTCCAGGGGACCCAAATTTGGAGTCTAGCTCCTGGGAATCCAATGCTGTATTCTGGCCTCTGTGGGCATGGCACACACGCACATGCACACGCACATGCACACACACATACATACACACACACACACACATATGCATGCACGCTCAACTAAAGGGAAAGTAAATCTTTGAAACATAAGAGTGTGAAACTGTAGAGATGTATATCACAAGGGTGAGCTAACATAGAGTGAAGGCAGCCCGCTCTCTCATTTTAGTAGGGGGAGCTGGACATGAACTTAAGCCCGGCCAGAACCCATCCAACAGGCTTGAAAATCTTGCCAGCCAGTTGGGTAGGAAGAAGCCATATTATGTAAATTCCTGTGACTGTAAGGGGATTCATGAGGTCAGAAACTCCATTAGCATGAACTCCAGTGCCCTACTGAGAACAGCAGCCTGGAGATGGGGCAGAACAGACAGCTACACAAACAGATATGAACCAATCGTCATTTACTTATCAGAAAAAGAACTGCTGAGATGGTTGAGGAGGAAAGAAGTGGGCCCCCATGCGTGAAATATTGGAATGCTAATGAGAGGTCAGGGAGAGTATGAGAACCTTCTGGGACATGTGCCACACTCCAGTGACATTGCAGAACCTCTCAGGACACCCTGCCATGCCCCAATGACATTGCAAAACCTCCCAGGACACCTGCCATGCCCCAATGACATTGTAGAACCTCTCGTGACACCTGCCATGCCCCAATGACATCGTAGAACCTCTCAGAACACCTGCCATGCCCCAATGACATTGCAGAACCTCTCAGAACACCTACCATGCCCCAATGACATTGCAGAACCTCCCAGGACACCTACCATGCTCCAATGACATTGCAGAACCTCCCAGGACACCTACCATGCTCCAATGACCTTGTCAGACTTAACATACCTGGACCTTCTCTGTGATGGGAACCACTGAAAATTAAAGCAGATTCAGTTTGGAAATTAAAAAAAAATAAAACCAAAAAACAACTAAAACAGGAGATTTCTAAAATTACAGACCATGGAAATGATCCACTTGCAAGTTTGAAAATTAATGCCCATAGCAACTACTATTTATTGAGAATTTCTCTGTGCCACGGTTCCATTTCATAGCCACTGTAGTATGTAATTACTAAGCCTGCCCTGAGGATTAGCTAAGGGTGTTTTATTTCTAGACGAGACAACACATAATGTCATCACTATACTCCTTAGAGCTCTCGGAGAGAAGGAAGCTGTAGGATGGACGTATAGATAGGCTGAAACACCAGGTCACGTGATTGTGGAGGCTGAGAAGGCACATGGTCTAGCGTCAGCAAGCTGATGCACCAGGAAAGACTCAAGAACCCAAGATGTGAAGGTTGCAGGATCCTGTCTGGGTTCAAAGTTTGGAGGGGATGAATGCACTGGTTTGCATCACAGGCAGAGATGCTGACATTCTCAGTGAGCTGCTCTATTCAGAACCCTGTGTGGACTGATGGACTGATGGGATGCTACCGTGGCGTGAAGGCAGAGCCCCTGCCGCGCTCAGGCTACGGGCTGGAAAGCTCGTTCTCTCTGAGATGATGTTTTCCCTCCTCTTTATTTCGCTGCCCTGGGAGTGATTGCTGCACATTCCAAAAGTAAATTTTAGATGTCTTTCCATTAAAAAATGATAGGCAAAGGAAGTGATGGACATGCTAATTAGCACAATTTAATCATGCCACGAGGCATTTTCATTAGTTGCTTTCCTTGTGACTGTGACTGAGTATCTGGCAGGAAAAAAATTGAGGGAGGGATTTCAGGGTTCGCAGATTCATGACGGGAAACGCCCCAAGCGGGGGCGGGGGTGGTGGTGGTACTTCTGTCCATTCGGTGGAAGCTGGCAGCTCACTTGCTCACCTCTCAGTCCAGCAGGGGCTAGAAGGACTGGGCTGGAGTCAGCTAGGATACAACCCATAAGGAACACCCCAGATACCCCACTTATCTCACCTCCACTTCATCTCCTCAAGGTCGCACAGTCTCCACAAACAGAGCCACCATCTGTTGGTCAATGGTAAGACTTGAACCCAGACTCAGTTTGCACAGCCACCTATTGACGCATTAAAGATGACTGACATCCGTGAATAATCTTCACCTTTCTGGTTTTTTTTCTAAGAATAAAACTTAATTGAATTTGCGTGTTCTGCATATTTCTCATAAATTGTGTGACAGGAGATGCTTGGTAGTTAAATTCTTTCATGAGGTAAATTCTCAGTATCAGTCTGTCAAGGGTCTTGCATTAATTTACTCAATTTTGGTTTCATTTTTCAAATTAAATTCATTTTAGCGTCTATAAGAAAGCATACCTTGTACACATTGCTGGTAGAACATGGGTGTTTGGTGTGTGCACATCTTTGGAATTCTCAAATGAGAGTGGAAATACGCGTCTCCTCAAACACTGATGGATTCTTTAAGGCAGAACGCTGTCTAGAGCCCCTCCTCCAGCGTTGATGAGCACAGGCAGGCACAGGCAATTACAGAGCAGAACCTCTAACTCCCACTGCTGTAGCTCAGACCCACCCAGCATCCTTTCCCCATCTCTCCCTCCTGCTTCTCTCTTAAGCATGTAATAATCTTCCCCCCATCCCATTCACAACTCTGAGATATCATTTAAAATTTCACGAATGTCTCTCTGTGCCTAGCTTACTTCTCTTGATATCAAGCTGTCTAGTTTCACTAGTTTCACCTGCATCTTCATAAATAGCACGGTTTCATTATCTTTCATGTTGGATAGTCGTCAGTTATTCGTGGATCACGATTTCTGTATCCATCTGTCAGTTCGAAGACATTTAGGCATGCCTGACATCATCATTTTAAAACAGTATACCACTGGCTTTGAACTTACTTCAATCCCCCAGTCTCTCGAGGGCTGAGAGCACAGGCACATACCACCATGTCTGGCTCTACCTAAATCTTGTCTGCTTTAGTGATGACCTGTTGCCTTGTTAAACTTGGGATATAAATTTGTCTCAACCTGTCCCATGGGTTAGAAGAATAAAGAAAATGATAAAATAACAGCATACCACGTATCTCCAACTGGCCTATTTGTTATATCAATGATGCACATTCAAGTTATTTCTAGTTTTTGGTTATTATAAATAATTATACAGTAGTTGTCCAAGTTATGACATTTTAAAAACTTCCTTCTGACTATAAACTTAGGAGTGGAAATGGAGGGGCTAGCATTTTAATGAACTGTAAAATTGTTTCTAGGTATCTTCAAAAGTGATTGTTAGATCTTTAGTATCTTAGTTACCTTTCTGTTGTTCTGTATGTATACTTTGTAGAATGTCTAATATTTTGCTGCATTTGGTTGCATTGTTCGTATTTTGTTCTTTTATGAGACGTATATTTCATACTGTACAATCTATACTACATATGCTTATATGTAAAACATGAGCCCTAAGTTTTATGGATATGGATTCCTTCTCTGATATTGGTTGACTTGAATTCTTTCCCATCCTTCCTATCGTATTTCGCTGTGTAAGTAAGGGCCGGCTTCCTCCTTTCCTGGCCGGGGTTTAATTTGATGTCATCCAGCTTGTTCACTTACGCTTCAGTTGTCTATGTGTGTGGCGTCACCTAAAGCAAGAGGCCTTTGTTGTCAGGTTTCTTCTAGGGGGTCTCCACGTTTTAGGTTTTACACTTGGGACTTTGAATGGTTCTTTTTATACTGGGCAAGGCAAGGGTCTGTCTTAATTCTTTTACATGTGGATAGTGAGGTATCCCAACATGGCTTGCTGAAGATATCCTTCCCCATCACTAAGTCTTGGCATCTTTGTCAAAGGCCATCTGACTCCCTGCATTTGTTCACCTATTTATGTTTATGTCAGCGCCGTGTGATTTTCATGACAGTGGCTTTGTCATGTGTTTTTAAATCTTTCTTTTGCTATAGATTCTTGACTCTTCGGGTTCTTCGGTGTTTCCATGTATATTTCAACCCTCCTATTTCTCTAATGTCACTCATCAGAGGATACATACAGCCTTGGGTGGCTTCTTTGTAATGTCACTGTTCTCTTTACCCCAGGGAGCCCTGACCACTGTTTTCTGTGATTTTCTAACCTGCCTGTCTGTCTTTGCTGGTATCACACAAAGATTCTATCAATGGGATTTATACTGTAATTTATGATATATATATACATATATAGTATTTATAGTGTATATGTACATATATGTTATGATATATATGAAATAATGAACTATCCATTATATTGTTTGCATCAGTGACCTAGCTCCACAGTCTCATCCAATCTGAGGCCCTTATCAGGGAAGCCCTCTGGAACAATCTTTCAGGCATATTGAGTCTTCTCTTGTCTATTGCCTTCTATAGTTATCTCTGGTGTAGTAGTGCCTTCTATGGTTATCTTGGGTAAAGTGTTGGCCTATGGCTTCGCTTCTTCGGAGATATCACCTTCTTCTAATTATTTCCCTTCAAAAATCTCTGTTTCTTCAGTCAGTTTCGCAGGCATTCTCTTTCAAGTAAAGTCAGTGCTTCTGGGGAAAGTCCAGAAAGGCTCTACCTAAAGTAGCTTGTAAGGAACAATATGCGATATCTCCTCTGCCAACATAATCATGGATTAACTTCCAAACACATTTTAGTATTTCCTTATCAGATTTGCCAGTGCTTCACATAGTTCAGTAAATGCAAATTGCATATATCATTGGTCCAAGCATTATTTTTATACCATGCACATTGACGCTAAACCACTAAAAGGCATCTTTGTGGTAATGGTATTGCTGCTAACCTGTGTCTGTATCGGGTCACCTTTCTCTATATGTATAAAGAACTCAATGTCTTTATGGAAAGAATTAACAAATTCTTATAATCAAATTAAAAAGCCCGATTCTTAAGATATTTATTAAATTTGATATCACTTTTAATATGAAAGCACCATATTTATATTTAATCATTTCCCCAAAATACTGGTCTTATGTTTCCTATAGCTTATGGATGCCATTGCTGTCTGAGACTCTCTTTAGACAAGTTACACCATGAGTGCATGTGTGTATACATATGTGTGTATACATATGTGTGTATACATATGTGTGTATACATATGTGTGTATACATATGTGTGTATACACATGTGTGTATACATATGCACATGCTCATGTGTGTGTGTCCCTGCTTTCCCTTTTTATTCCCTGGGGTAGTGGTGGGTATGTTCTTTGCTGTGGAAAACCCTAGTAAGGAAAACCTAAGGTCTCTCCTGGGTTCATGACTGTTGGTACCACCTCAGCTCTCATTTCTGAGGCCATCCCAGAGCTCTGAGGCGATAGAATTAACATCATCATCTCAGAGAGGGAAAACATGGTTTACTTCTCTGAACCCCATGAAAGGCTGAGAATTAAGAATCCATTCTCAGGACAAATTCCAAAGGCTGATTACTTCTGTTGGGTTGGAGCGGAAGTGCTCATAAAATACTGTAGATATCAGGTGTAGAAAAGCCTTGAAGACCATTCTTGAATTTGGGTCTTTAATTTCTAGCTTGAATAAAGAGAGACATTCTTATAGGAGTGGATGATGTCATCTTGACTATATTAATTACAGGTGATTCTAATATGGAGCGAAGATGGATAGCAGGTCAGAACGGCAGGGGACCAAAGGACAAGAAGACTTAGCAATTGTCTATCTAGAGTTAGCCATTGTCTATCTAGAGTTAGCCATTATCTATTTAGACTTAGCCATTGTCGTCTATCTAGAGTGAGAACTGAGGTCCCAGCACTGAAGCAGAACCAGCAAAAGTAGAGGTCGAACTCTTCTAAACTCTCTAGAATCAGGAAGACTCAGAGGTGTCTCATTGGATTTCTATGTGGATGATGGGACAGAGGAGACCTTGAGCTTCATACACACCCACAACCATTACCCAGATCCCAAAGGTTTGTGTTTTAGTTTGTGTGGTCGTCGTGGTGGTGCCCATTTGACTTGAAGCTTGATGTCCTTTCATAACATCTGTGAGGATAACTCTATTCCTAACTTTAAAATATGCTATTGGACATCAGGAGATAACTTCAATTAGTTATTGAAAATCACACACACACATACACACACAAAAGAACAACACACACACACACACACATTTTCTATCTTTTGGAATTGAAATCTCACTTTGAATTTTGAGAGAAGAAAGGGATCAGAGGAGACTCAGACAGTTCTAGAAGTCATAAGTAAGGACTCTCTTCAGATCCTCCTACATGACTCATAGTCTCGACTGGACACAAACAGGCTGTGGTCTCGTGTAGCCTGTGCTCTTTGAGGCATCGTTGTTCACATATATTATCCCAGAGTTTGAGAGGTTGATGCGGAAGGATTGCTGCAAGTTGTAGGACATCATCAGCTAAAAGTGAGATCTAGTCTCAAAACAACCAAAATCCCAAACAAACAAATACACACGGCCAACACCATGGCATCCATTTCCAACTTTCCTTCTCTCCTCACTCACTGCATCCAAATTCTGGGGATCAGTAGCGTTGCCATCTGAAGGGAGGAGCTGGCCGTTCGTTGTTCTGGAGAATACTGTTCAGATGAACCTGCAGGGTTTCTGTTTTTGTTTTTGTTTTTTGTTGTATTTTTGTGGAAAGGGTTTCTCTGTGCAGCCCTGGCTGTCCTGAAACCCACTCTGTAGACCATGCTGGTCTCAACCTCAGAGATCCTCCTGCCTCTGCCTTCCATGGTAATAAAGGCATGTGCTACCACTGCGTGACACATTTTTAGTAGTTTTAAAGGAAGGAATCCATGTCTGTTGACCTTTCCTTCTGAGAAAAAAAAACATTTTTGTTATTTCTTAGTTTACTTTAAAGTACTCGAGGCTAGGCTGGGCTTATCTACCAAGTTCCCTTTCTTTCTTTCTTTCTTTCTTTCTTTCTTTCTTTCTTTCTTTCTTTCTTTCTTTCTTCCTTTCTTTCTTTCTAAAACATTATTTTTATATGCCTTGGAGAACTCTGTTAGAAAGCTATTGGTATAAACGGACACTGATTTTCTCTAGAGGGAAATCCATGAGCGGTGGCCCTCTAGAGTCTCACCTAGATTCTCCTGAAGAGATGCGCCTGTGGAAACACATATTCTTTTGCTATTCTGTCCATAGCAGACACTGAACTCCAAACCTCAGTTTGTGCTGGGATTTTATGCTTGCAGTGTTTGTGGCCAGAGAGATGCAGTTCTCCTCGCCTGGAAGCCATAAGATGGTGGAAAGTCTTTCCTGCGGGTTCTTCTCTAGAGTGTGGAGTTATGTCATCTTGAATGAATCTTACATGAAGAATATCCTAATTAAACAATGTTATGTGTTATGTATGTAACTGTTTACATCCTTGACAGATAGGTAGGAAGATTATTTTATATGTGTCAAAAGTAATAATGCCTCTGAAAGATCTCAGCACACTCCATCATTGATAACAAATATAAAGTCTTATTTTCATGATTCTCTGACTTCTATTCTTTCACTAGTATATATTAATTGTCTACAATGGGTTTCATTATGATATCTTAATACATGTATTGGATGTATTTTTATGATTTTCACCCCCCTGTTTCCCTGACTTGTCCCCTCCTGCTGCCTCTGCATTACCTTGACCCACCTCGTCCCCCATTCTACTTTCATGTCAGTTCTTTTTAATGGCCCAACAGCTGTCAGAGTTACGACGATTTTTAATGACTACTCCACGTTTATGCATAGTATCTCTGTTTATGTTCCCATTTAATGACTTTATCTGTAATACTTAGGTATTAAAGTTATGTTCTGTGCATCTATCAGCATTGGCAATACCCAGGAACTTGTCGGAAACACAGATTCTCCTCTTGACCCTGGATGAACACACATATTTCAACAGCCTCTCGGGTTAATCGCACCTTTAGGAAGCATGAGTTTAATGTCTGTTAATCACTCCAGAGGCGGCAAAGCCAGGCAGGAAATGATGCAAGGATTACAATTAGATTCACTCAGGGATCTGATGCTGGACATTTCATGGGATGAACAGATTCTAGTTAAGAAACCAACCATCCCATGTAAGACTAGCTAATTCCTTAAGATATCTGGCAGTTATCTTTCACCAGCCAAACTGATTAAAAAGGGAATAAACCATGGAGAGAGTTGGAACTTGCTTTCACTCAGGTCTCAGGTGCTGGTGACCATCTGTTTGATGTGCCTATGTATTCTCACCCTTCCCCAGGCTCTCACTTCTCCAGACACACTACTCATGAATGACCAGATGTGATTTCCTTTATGTGACTCTTGGTGCCGCCCACCCGGAAAGCTGGTGACCTCTGATTAATTTTTCTATTTTTCCACACACGTGTCCATAGTTCTCAGTCCTGATTTCACCTTCTCTATGTTCTTCACCTTGAGTCTTTAAGGATATTCTAACTGACTCGGAGTTTCTGAACTGTGATCCTGGCTCGGCTCAGCAGACCCTGGGTGCTGGGAACCACTTGGCCCCACTGCTACCGTCCACACCCAGGGTCCTGCATTTCCTTCTCCGTGTGCTGGCGTACATCTTGTTTTCCTACATATTTCTCTGGCAGGAGATGACTTCATATCTTAATTTTAGCATTTCATGCCACATTTTATGATGTGACATTTGATGTTCTGCCTTGGTCTTCGGATTCAAACTCTTCTCTCTCAAACAAAAATAAAATAGTTTACTGCCCAGAAGGCGCGTAAGGGCTGACAGGCAAGGGATTCCGTCACATGAGCATTCTAATCATACTGTCTCTGGAGTCTGTGAATAGTTACTATGAAAATAAGGCTGCAGAAACATGCAAAAACAGTATCATCAAGCAATGCTCCAGGCTGCTTCCAGGTGAATGTTACAAAATGAATAACCAACAGAATACCCAAGAGAAGAACTTCCTCCAGATGTAGGGGCAAGATCAGGACAAGCCCTATTCTTTGTTTGCTGGTAGTATTTTTAGTTCCAAGATTTTAGCAAATGTTAGAACATTTCATGAAATAGAGTTCCTTTGCTTTCATGTCATACACCAAGCCTTGTGTTGATTTGTAAGCTTGAACAACTGTTAGCAGGGTTCGTCAGGCAGATGAGATCTCATGGACTCAAAATGAGCTTTCCAGTGAAGACAAGACTTGAGTCTTCTGGACGTTCTCTCTGTTTCAGAAGAGGTGCATACTCATATTAGAAATTCAGGGGGAAGTCTGTAGAGGAAGCTAGAGGCTTGCTTCAAAAGTTATTGGATATTTAATTTTTGAGTGAGAAAGGAAATTACCTATAGCCATTACTGCCTGAGTGATAAAATCAGGAACTCACTTCTCAAAAAGAGAATTGCTTTCCTATATAAACTTAAGTCAGCTCACATCTTAAATACTTTTTTCTTTCTTAGTTTTAGGATTTACCCTTCATATTTAAGGTAATTATCCATGTTTGTGCGTGTGCGATGCGGAGGGTGTCAGAGGCATCGCAGACCCCGGAACTAGTGTAACAGACTGTTCTCCATTGCCTGATACAGGTGCTGGGAACTGAGCTTGGGTCTGTTGTCATAGCAGCACATACTGCTGAGTCATCCTTCCAGTCGCTGCTCTTTTATTATTCTGATCTGAGGGGAAAGCTTATGTGTAGTACACACATAGAAGCTTAGTCACCGGCACTTATAAGAACACCTTCTGCTGCAAATGCATCAGTACTTGGCTGTATTCATCATGATGCTGTGATTGACATCTACTGCAAATGCATGGGTACCCGGCTGCCTTCATCAAGATGCTGTGATTGACATCTGCTGCAAATGCATCCGTACCCGGCTGCCTTCATTAAGTTGTTACAGTAGCCAATCCTCTTTTACACATCTGCTTCAAAGCCTCACTGAATACTCACACCTTTAAATGATTTATTTATTTTATTTATCTGTGCTTGTGACTCTGAGTGTGTGAATGCTCACAGAGGCTGTAAGATGGAGCTGGATTCCTCGGAGTTGGAGTTACAGGTGGTCAGGAGTCACCCAAAGTGACTACTGAGAACTGGACTGGGGACCTCTGGAAGAGTAGTTCTGATTCCCTTGAATCGTCTCTACAGTCCTGAATGTTTACACTTCTAAAGACCAGAGAAGCTTTACTGAATTTTGGCTAAAACTGGGTTTACCCTGGAGGAATGTCGATGTCCTGGGAGGATTGACTGTTCTAATTTTGTGCATTGTCTCTGGTCATGGATATAAACCCCATCCTTTGGATATTGTTCAAAGGTTTGTTCATATATTAGTGACTGCATTAACTCTGATGAGCTTCATTGTTTCTTTCTGTGCTTGGGAGAAGGTTTTGCTGCATTTGCCTTGCTCATTCTCTTGGTATTGTGTTGGGTGTTTGCCTCCACTATCACACACATCCCCTCTTTGAGCCTGTCGGGGTTGCTAGCCGGAGTGTTGACAGAGAGGCTCTATCTGGCAATTGTATATGCTTGCTGCATAGTATTGTATCACCATTGAGATGATTAGAATCTTAGTGTTGACAGATGTAATATATATTCAATATGTATGTTTATGCACACATATTATAAATACAGATATACACATCTGTATTTATGCCTTTTTATGCCTTTTAAAATTATAAATATTTAATGAAACATTTAATCAGTCCTCTTTGAAAGAAGATATAATGTCATACCATAAGGGGTGACAATAATAGCCCATGTAAACAGTAATTATATACTTTTTTTCATTTGGAACCTAAGAGAAAAATCTCAAAAAGGAAGGGGTGACCGAGGTCAATAGCATCAAAGCTTATATATGCTGATTGCTTTGTTTAAGAAACAAAGAAAACGTAGTTATTTGATCAAAGGCTTTCAAATGAGCCGGAATTCAGAGCAAAGAACACAAATCATTGATCGTAGCTGGATGGCCATGTTCTGTGATAAGCGAGGATGCCATCAATTTCCTATGACTGGAATACATGAAATATACACGTTCAGCCCCCTCTTATTGCATTAGTGCAGCAGAGATAACGAAGGCCCCTCCAGCTCTTCCCGGGTGACAAATACAGCCCAGGACGGCGACTCACTGACAGCTTGACCCTTGAGATGTTCTTTGCTGTAACATCTTCGTGTTTAGTATCTTAGATCCAGACATTACATGAAGTGCAGAGCACTCTGATCAGCATTTCACCTAGCAGCTTCCAAATGCTCCTTGCCTGCTGTCACCTAGGAGCCACTCCCAACGTTGTTTAGATAAGGAGGCCCTCCCGCCTGCCAGCCTGACCTTAAGCTGAGCTGATATGATTAAATGGCTTTAGTTTGTAGTCAATAAATAATCTTGGTGATGGGGAAGCTGTCTCAGGTCAGCCTTGGATGAATAGCTGGACAAAGTAGCATGTCAACACCTTGTCCTCTCTTTAACTCACCTCCTCGTCCTTGTTCCCAGACCCCGCTCTCTGATTAGGACAGAGACGTTATCTGTGTTTATCACTGCACCACAGACAACAGCAGCTCAGCTATGTTTGCTTTTGTTTAACTTCTACCTCCCCCAGCACATTTAATTCTCTCATTGGTAACAATCTCTTTGCTAGTGAATCTGAAACCTTACATGCCTACCAAAGCTGGGATGCCAGGAGAGTATGGTTGAAACTCAGATTCCGGGTCTCACCCCTAGGATGTGTGATGCCATAGGTCTGCTTGGAAGCTAAGAATCTTTGTCTCTGACAATGTTCAGGTGGTTTTGATGCTTTGGATCCCTGGAGAGCACTGTGAGGAGCGCTGGTTCCGAGGAGGGCTGTGTTGGTCACTGTCCGAGGGAAGGTTGTGAGTGCCATTGATCTAGTTATTTGGCATTTCTGGGTTTTGTTTGACACAATTGGATATCATATTTTAAAGGAGGTAGGGCCTGTTTTTGAAAATTGTGCTGTTTTTTTTCTCTACCATTCCCACAAATCAAACACAGAATGTTTCTGATGTATTCACGTGCATTGCCACATGATTCTGTAGTACCCAAAAATTTGAAGTAAAATTCTAAGATGAACATCCAATAGTTTTTTCTTAATTGTATCTAGTGACTTGCTATACTTTGAAACCCTACTGAATCACAGAAAGTGAATTCCATTCTACTTGTTCTGTCCGACAAAAGTTGAAATAAGCTTGTCAGTGAAGCAAATGTCACTACAGATACGTGTCTTCAGTCTGGTGCTATCTTACTCTCCATGATCTCTGCAAGCTGTAAGACAGGATTGAGGCAATTTTGGGATTGAAATAATAATATAAACTTTGGACAATCACTTTGAGTTAATTGTAAGGACTAATTTTAGTCCTCACGTGTCTTTCCCAAATGGTTCCCCCTAAATTTTAGCCCATGCTACAGATGGAAACCATCATGTTGGCTTAGCTTTCTTGCTGAGCTTAGAACATGGAGAAACTTGGCAGAATGAAAGAATGTGGGGACCCCCAGATGCACCTCAGTGGTTGTCAGCAGTCTTCGTGGGGCTTGAGGAATCCTCAGTGTCTATTTTCTAACTGGTAGGGTGGGTTTCAAGGGAACAACGCTGCACATTTGGTAAATATTAGACTTCAGAAGCTCCATTTTGAATTGGGCTCCTTGATCACAGTCGAGTTGATGGATGGCAATCCAGGTTACAAAGGTGTTGCCATGTGGACTTGAAATGATGATTGAATAGACGGTCCCGTTTCCCATTGATGTGTAACTTCTAACAATGTTGGTGGGAGTTTCGGAAGTCAGCCCGCATCAGGACCGTGGCTTCTGGGGTGCATCACAATCCTGCTGCAGAGCCATGTTGTCCTGCATCCTCGTGTATCTCATGCATGAAAGAGAATGGATTATTATTAGAAAGCATGCAGTCGTGAGTGTGAGTGTGTGGATGTGTGCAAAACATGTGTTCTTCAATAGCTTTCTGTTTGATTGAGACTCCAGCGCTCTAACACCCCTATATTCAAGGAGTCTGGGATGATGGGAAGTGTCACCCTAGTCTCTGGCACCCATCCTAAGTTCCCTCTCCCTGGGAGTTGCCTTGGTCCTGACTCACCTCCAGGAAGCCTACCAAGTGCTGACCCCTCCCCAGGGAGGGTCTGGACCACTTCCAAAGGCGATTTTGCCAAGAAAAAGATCATGTGGTTTTTGGGTCTCCCCCTCTCCACCATGCTTTCCCAGCCGGAGCACTGTATTTGGTAAACATGGGCATTGATTTGGTTTAATTTGGCCTGATTGGAATTATTTGTGTGGCAGAGAGGCATGCCTTAAGAAATACCTAACACTTTCCTTTAGTCATAAAATGTAGAAAATGTGAGATTACCTTCCTAGTTTTACCTTTACATAGTCCTGATATATATATGAGTAACTGTTAAGAATTGATCCCTGTTTCTACCAGTCTTCTGACTTTTTGTCTTAAAATTATTGAGTTTGATACCTTTTGCTTTCTCAGGCTCCAAACATTTTCCATGACAAGCTGTGGGAACTGAGAGAAATGATTCTTTGCACTCAAGAAAATGCTTTGAGATTACTCCCTGTAAAACAAGGAGGCTTGCTCTCTAGGACTGTTTAGTAATCACACTCTTCCCTGTAATTCACAAGGAAGACATGTCCCTGGCCTTTGGGGCTGTAGGTGAGGTGGTGGTATTCTGGAGCGCCCCCACGTCAGGAACGTGGCCACGAGGACCTCTGGAAATGAGAAGACAGTTGATAAGCTCTTCTTGTCACCCTGGGGCGACACCTGTCCCTGTATCTTTCAACCATTTTTTTTTTTTTAAAGAAAAGCTTCTGTTGCCAAGCTACTCAATGTAAAATGTAAAGATGGGCAGCTCCAATGTGTGGAAGTTAACTTTGTCTTTCTCTTTCTTCTGGATTTCCTGCCATATTCATCCATCAAGTGTGACGGGGAGAAGGCCCCATCGGCTGTATTGCTGCTACTGTGGCCTGATGGGTTATCTGTCTCCACCCTGATCCTCTCTCAGCAGACTGGACTCTCTGCCTTATTTCTCTCTCTGCTGTTAATTCTGAGGGCACCACTGCTTCTCAAAACACCCCCGGCCTTCTGTCTCCTCTTTCGCAGGCTTCTCCAGGTTCCTCTGTCTTCTGAACCTAGTCTCAGGGTTTACACACATCTTTTCCTCGCTTCCCACCCAGGTGACTGTGTCCAGGCTAATACGTTACCTTGTGAAGGGTTCCCCAGAACTAATCCAGGTTCTCTAATCCAGGTTTTCCCAATCTTCACAGCCAATCAGCACCTGGAGATTTCCATTGGGAAGCATCTGATGGGTCCAGCCTCTTGACCTGGCCTCCAGCCTAGGTCTCTCAGGGACTTTCTATTGTTCCACATTGTCATTCCTGAGTGACCTTATTTTTTTTAAAATCCCTGTCCATTCTGCTTAGCATGACGTCACAGTCTCCATCCTGCTATTCCACGCCCTGCTCTTGTGTTTAGCGTGGGATCGCCCAGTGTACTGTGCAGCTCCGTTTTGTCTTCCGCCCTCCATGCAAACGACCTCTACCAGAGCAGAGCCTTATCTCTTCTGTTCACTACTGACTCTAAGGCCAGGGGCAGTTTCTCATAAGTAGTCGCAACGTGTCTATTAAATAAACGGGTAGAGGGGCAATCAATCATGCCACAGAGTGCCTTATTAACTTGAAGTAAAATTCTGCAGCAAGTTAGACAAACACCAGAGAAGCAGCACTGTGGTCCCTTGCCATCCCAGGAGTCACCTTGGATGCTGGTCCTGGACAAGTGAGTCGTCAAAGTGAGGAGGGACACAGGAAGCCACTGTCACAGAACATAAGACTTTGGAGAGGCTAAGGATGCTCCACCGAGAACCAGGCCATCTCTGCTGAATTGAGAGAATCCTGTTGCTTTCTCTGGACCCTTTATCACTGCCTCTTTCTAGCTAGTGTTTTTACAGAGGACATTAATATCGAAACAGAGTGGTTTTATGCCACTTCAAGAACATATGGAGTTAGAAGCAATTAGGAGAAACCTAATTGTGCTGAAACCACAGAAATATAGCAGGTGATAGCTATGCCGTTTAGAGACATGTTTGAGATGAAGCAATGATGAACACACTATACACGAAGCACAGCCACCTTGATTGAGGGATTTGACCCATCGCAGGAGTGCTGGGAAGTAATTCCAGGACCCAAGCAAGGGAAGACAGTTTTCAGACTGAGGACCCCGTCTAGGGTGGTCATTTCTTATGCTGTGTTTTCCATTTTAAATCTGAAGCCCATTGCTTACGAGATCTGTCACCGGCTCCAACTTTCCTATCACATAGACGTTTTTAATGAGATGTCCCTGAACTGAGTGTATGGTCACTATGTTGCTGGTATTCAGGAGGGAAGCTGAGGGATTTCCGTACAGAATAGCAAACAGATGAGATCTCTTATTCAGAAGGACTGTTTCTCCACGAATAGATCCTGGTGGTTAGGTTGTTCAGACGAAACACCTGGGCGTGCTTAAGAAGAAGGAGATAATGAGATTTATGGCTCATTGCCAGTCTTCGCCAACAGCTAGCCGCACAGCAGGCCTTGTAGTGACAGGCTCGCCCCGGTGCGAGGGCAAGCGTGAAGCTGGTGTTTCTTGCCACGAGTTTGAAAGGGCCTTGGCTTAGCTGGTGCTGAGAGCATTTCCAGAGAAAAGAAGGATGCGTTGGGAAAGGAAGGCATTGCATGGCTCTGCTGCTCCTCGACCTCCTCTGAGGTTGTCTGGGTTCCTATTGCCCTTCAGTTCCCAGGATCTGCTTCCGTGAAAACTTCCTTTCCAGCACCACGAATCCCTGTGAGAGAAGGGTGAGTGGTTCCCGGGACTGGGGAAAGAGGGACTGCAGAAAAGATCCCAGGGAAAGGAGCGCTGTCCCCATGGAGGGAGGACACAGGGGGGAGAGCTATGAATCCTTAGCTTGATCCGAGTCATTAGAGGCTGTCACACTATAAGGTCCAGCCACCCGTGCGCATTTGATTGTTGGATGAGAGAGTATCTTAGGTCCACGTGTCCCAGTGTGAGGAATAGTTCTCATTCATCTGAGTATTTGATTGATTCTAAAACATCATTACTGTTGGGCTAGTCTTTCCAATGGTTGTATAAATTTACTAGCCGTGAGGCATGGTTTATTTTCCTTATCATTATATCTTTTTTGCTATTCATCGAATGCCATTTTGTCTTGACGACGTAAAGGTGCTTTTAGGAGAATCATCTCCTCATCCTCCCAGAATAAGCCCCTTCACTGTAACCATCAGTCAGAACGTTCAGCAGCAAGGGCAGGGCAGACGGCTTGGTGATGAGGAACACTTGCTGCTCCCAGCACCCATCCCGGCAGCTCTCAACTCCTTGTAGCTCCAGCTCTAGGGGATCCAAATGTTCTCTTCTAGCCTCTATGGGTGCCTGCACACATACACAGACACATTCATACACACACACAGACACACACACATAAATAAAAGAGTAAAAATAAATCTTGTAAAGATCTGCTAAGCATTGAAAGACTTTAAGATTATCAATCATTTTAGGTTAACTTTACAAAGCAGGTTTCTGCTTTTTTTCCTGCCTTTCCGTGACCCACCACCAACACCCCATCATGTACTATACAATGCTTTGCAGCCAGAAGCTGCCTGGCCTGTGTTTTCATTGCACATTTTAAAGCATTTGTGAGGTCCGTTGTTGCTGGTTTTTTTGCTGCCGATAGACAGAAAAACGAGGATTCCTTTTACAGTAACTTGGTGTTATTGCAAAGCTCCGGGATATATTTTTTTTCTGTTGAAATATTTCTAAATTAATGTGTGGCACTTGGCTGGTTATCACATTGAACACAGTGATAATGTCTGAGGGAAGTAAATCACCGAGTCAAACAGTGTTTATGAGCCTGGGTGCTGTCATTTTCTAAAGTGCCACTACCCTGTGTGATGGAATTGACAGCAGAGGAAGTGAAGAACAAGAGGAAGTGCTACATCCCCGGGTCCCCTAGAGTCAGACACACTGTGAGTGCTACTTGAAAATGTCTGCTCACCAATTTCACCTAGCAGCCTCAGAAAACACGATTTCAAAAGCACCCCTTGTCTTTTCTCTACTCTTCTTTACTTAAACCATTTTATAATTACAAAATTAAGAAAACCAGCATTGGCTCATTTACCCTGTTTGCCTTCAGCAAATAGCTCTCGGCGTTTGCAAAAAAGTAGCTTCTTGCCTGGTTTCCACTCTGCGCGCTGCAGTAATTATTACATGGAAACGGTGCTGTTTCCTCAGTCATGGTAGTGTATCTCAGGTATATGATGCTTTTTTTGTCACAGCTTGGAGCAAAAGAAGGACCTTCAAATGCCAAGAATCTGTGACTGCAGCATTGCAGACAGTCATACAGCAGGGGGGGAAGGATGCTGCGCTGCTTGGCCCCCCAGAAGTTCGGCAGTGTCACCCCCTCTTGCTCTATATAGAGCAAGGCTTCATTCAGGATCTTGGAATGCTTGTATTCAGAAGCTCAGTAGGCATGTAGGTCAGCAAGCAATTACCAAGAGCACAGGGGATGCTAGCTTGGTGGCCCTGGGTGTTCTTGTCTGCTCACTCTTTTGCAGCTGCCTTCCCAGCATCTCAGTTTGCCAGCATGCCTTGGCAGTGCCTCGGATACATCCCTGCCTTCCAGCCAGCTGTTCTCCTTCCTACCTTTCCTCCCCTCCTCACAGGGTTGCGGATCACCACCGCACAAGGAACACACAGTACAGGGAAGGTGTTTGGATGAGTGGAGACGCATGGGTGAGAGTATCAAGGAATTCCTACACGCAGTGGTAAGAGGCCACTCCACATTCAAAGTCAGATGACACATTGACCTTAAGAGAAATGTGTTCCTCAGCATCAAAAGCACAGATCTCAGGGGTGCCTGACCCTGCTAATGGGACTATGTCTCCGACGTTTCTTCAGAAACTAGTGGTTCATGACACTGGGGAGAGTTGTCAGGTCACCCCCTTCCCTGTGTCACGAGCCATCCAGATATGACTTATTCTAATCGGACTCTCTGTGTCTTGAAACACACAGACACTTTTCTGGATTTCAGTCAATTTCACCAATCTCTGTTTTGTTTCAAACTATCTCCATAAATAGTGTTCGGTGCTTTCTTTTGTCAGAAGCAAACGAGCTGAGGTGGATCTCACGGTCCTGAGCCTTCCTGAGAGGCAAGCAAGATGCCATTGATTGCTTGGCTGAGACTACGTGGGCTCATGTTGGCTGCTGGCGGCACCCGCGGCAGCGAACACATTGACAAACCTCGTGGCGTGTGTAGGGGCTGGGTTCTCTCCCATCGTACGCTGCTCACAGCTTGCCACCGCGAGCGTTTCTACCGTCTCTTAACCTTTTCCAAATGTAACCTCATATTCACAATTGGGCCTCATTTGTAGGCAGCCTGCTGTGTCACAAGAAGACGCTGTCTGGGGAAAGCTTCTGTTGCTGGATGGAGCTGGAGTGGAGAGGACTTAGAGCAGAGATGGGCAAACAGCAACATTCCCATCCTTCCCTCCCACGGCAGCTGGGAGGAATCAGTTCATTCTCGAAGCACAGGCTGCTGCTGGCCAACTGGCAAGGGCTCTGCTGAGCAAGAGTGCCAGATACTTAACAGCTGCATTACTGCTGATCCATCTGTAGAATTCGCCATCTGCCAAGCCCCAGTGCGTGCGTGTGTGTGTGTGTGTGTGTGTGTGTGCGCGCGCGCGCGCCTAGGTCCCTTTAAAAAGACGCTTTCAAAGCCACACCAGAAAAAGCATTTTCTCATGTCGTGCACAGGCTTTGATCCCATGCTCAGGCTCCCTTTCTCCTATGTCCCCAGGCTGGTGATCATGCACCCCTTAGAGCTGGTGCAATATGGTGATGGGATGGGTTGTTGGGATGCCTCCTTTTGTTTTTTCTTTCAGGTAACCTACAAGGAAACCTATTACTGTATCTTTTTTTTTTTTGAGTATCATACCATTTTTTAATCTAGAAATGCTTCTCATGAAGTTCAAAAATCAATGTGTCTTAAATGCCTTTATACTGTCACAGCGTGAACTTTGAACAGAGATCTTCAAGTACATTTGGGAAAGGTCCTAGTTTTCTAAATCTCAGTAATTTTAGAAGTTGGTAATCCACAGTGAAGGAACACCACATCCCAGAAAGATCTTCTAAGTAGCATTCTTTCCTTTCCCAGGTCACAGGAGATCATGAGAATTGAACTTGTGTGACTGGTTGACCAGATAGCCCATTTTTGTAAGGCTATGGCCCTTTGAATAAAAGTGATTTCTAGGACGAAGTCTTTTCAGTCAGTCACTCATGAGATCTTTTCCTCCTGCAGAGGAGAAGAAAATACTTTCCCACTCTTAAGAATGTCCCAAAATACAGATGGCAAGTGGCCAATGTTCGTGAGAATGGGATGGGTGTAGGTGGAATTATGTGAATCCACAAGAGACTGAATAAAAAGAAAACGAAGATTTATTAGGGAACACTTATGAATAACAATAAGGTAGAGAACCACTGCGGTCTTCCGTTCTGACCTGGGGTCAATGGATGCAGTGATCCCATTTCCAACCACCACACAGGGGGCAAGAGAACCCTCTCCTCTTCATTATAAGAGATCACCCGCACACAGAAGCTGTGCTCTAAGGCTGGTACCCCCAAAACTGTTTTCAGAACAAATTTCCACAACAGACAGGCATGCAGTGGTCACCCTGAGAGGGCAGTGGCATTGTGGGACTCAGACACATGTCCTTGTGCGGTGCTGGCAGAGGTTTTGATGGAAGCACTGTTGCTGCTTGTCATGGACTTTGCCACTGTAGTTTTGGTGGAGGTGAGGGCCCCAATGTCTTCATGAGACAGGGTTTCTCTGTGTAGTCTTGGTTGTCCTGGAACTCCTTATGTAGACCAGGCTGGCCTCTAATTCACATAGATCTGCCAGCTTCTGTCCCCTCTGAGTGCTGGGATTAAAGTCTGTTCTACCACTGCCCAGCTCTTCATCACATTTTTTACCTTTACTTTTACTTCAAATTCTGGGTTTCCCATTACTATTGATATGAATAATTCATATTTGCGCCCTACAGACACATATATGTATAGATGCGAACACATAAATGTCCATCTTTCAGTTCTAGCATAATTTCATATATGAAAACTAATGTTCATAAATGCAATAACATGTCATTTATCTTAGGATGCTAGAATTGTAAGCAATTTGTTTAATTTTCATTTTTATTTATTCTCCCTCAAACTTTCCAATGGATATGCTGAGAACACACTCCAAAGGACAGGTCTTCATTGAGCAGAAGCACGAATCATTATCTTAGTCACAAATTACCAGAGTTAAACATAGCCATAGGAATCTATCAATAGGCCAATATAACCAGTGGGGCCCCAGATGAAGGAGATGTCACCAACCATATTTCTAGAGTACCGCACAGAAGGCCTGCAGTATTGATCTCTTTCATGTGGGTTTATTGGTCTGCTGGGGCTGCCGTAATTACATGCTATAGCAGGTGGGGGAACAATTGAAGTTTGTTTTCAGGTCGAGCTGAGGACTGCAAATTCTAGACCAGAGTCAGTTTCTGGAAGATGATCATCTTGTGACTGTGCTTTCAAAATCTGAGTGCACACAGTGGGGAAGGGAGGGAGGCCAAGACAGACAGAGAGAGAGAGAGAGAGAGAGAGAGAGAGAGAGAGAGAGAGAGAAGGACAGACAGACAGACAGATGGACACGCACACACAGAACATCATGTGGATCCACCCTGATAATTTTAAGACAGAGAGAGAGAGAGAGAGAGAGAGAGAGAGAGAGAGAGAGAGAGCACGAGAGAGATATGAACACACACACAGTGCACCATGTGGATCCACACTGATAATTTTTTGTTTATTTCTGTCAGATCCAAGCTCTGGATACTTGATTACACACAATGAGAACTATTTCCAGAGATTTTCATCTTAAACTACTATCTCAGTGGGGTTCAGATTTCAACATATGGATTTGGAAAGGGACACAATTAGTTGTGACAGACACGTCCTTTGTTCTCCTTAGCAGTTTTTATAAGTCACCCAAGGTTCTGGCTCAATAACAAGATGCTTGTGGGGCATCTTTGCTATAGGTGTCCAATGACCAAAGAGCAACATGACCAATATGGCAATAACATGAACATCCTTTTGGAGCCTCCTGGGGTGATGGGTAGTATTCTCCTAGAAACAGCAAGGGACCATTCAACTCAGTACAATATTTTCAATTCATTACAGATGATAGGAAAAAAAGAGGCATATATACAAATTTTAAAAAAAAAACAAATTCGAAACAGATGTCAGGAAATACTGTGTTCCCTAGAGGAGAAGAATATAAATGAGAAAACTATTTACACAAAGCAATTTGCTGAGTTAAGAAAGAGGGGTCATCATTTAGACACAGAGACTGTCTGCTGGGCTGGGAGTGAGGTAGGCAGGCGCTGAACTTAGAGGGTGGAACATGACCTTCCAGAGAGAGAAATGCAGCCAGTGCTAGTTGGTCCTATTTATTATACCACTTGCCTATTGCTCAGGTCTCTCCTTGGGCATTTGAAAGGTATACTTAAAGTGTGTTTATGAGACAGGAAATGCAGGCCTTAGCAGGAAATAAATCTGCCCCTGCAGACACAGATGGCTGTGTATTTCATTAGTCCAGAGCCATCGTGGCCCCTTTCACCTCTGTTTCCACTCCAACTTCTGCCACACTGACTGAGTTTTCCAGACGAGAGTCTCACGGCTGATTTTCTGAATGACTCCAGGTCAAGTTTACAGACCAAAATTTCCTGAGTGATTATCATGGGTAAAGTCCTCACGAAGCTCAGTGTTTAACACTGTCTCTTGTTTCAAGTGTGAGGGTACTGTGGGTTCAAGTGGAGGGGAAGTTTGGGGACGGAAAGAATGTTCATTTATTATAGAGAAGCTTGTTCAAGAAGACCAAACATTGTGAAGTGCCCCAGACACAGCACTGTGGGCATCATGAAGTCATGCCTCAAAGGGACTCATGAAATCAGGTTGCTTATTGATGATGTACGAAGAGTGTACGGTGTTAAAAATGGAAGGTATTTGTGGGCCCTGCATGAAATTGCAAGCAATGCAATGTCAAAATACAACACAATTAAAAACCAGGAAAGCACCTGCACTGTGTGATTGCAGGTCATATAAAACTCCGCACCAAACACCTCTTCACTCACAGGTTTCCTCCCAGTGCCTAGAACAAAACCCGACGTGTACCACGGGCTCTGTACCTTGCATTAATGATCCCACAGAGCTTGATTTGTGTTTGAATCACTTCTGCTTGTGTTCTGTTTTCCATGCAACGTACTATTATTAGGTGTTTCCAGTGTCCATAAAGTACATTTCCTGGAAGTACACAAGGATGTAGTCCCCTGCTCCCATGGCTCCAACCTCGCAAAGGAGTTATTGTTTTCATCTGAACTCTCATAAACCATTGGGCATGATCTGTCATAGCCATTACCTATCTTGTGTGATAATCTGTGTATCTGTCTTCCTCCTATAAAACAAGTTTTGGATGGGAGGGTGTTCCTGAATGCAGATTATCTGTGGATTCTGCTGTTCTGCTGTAGATGGATTTTCTTTGAGCTGCCAGCTCACAACAAAAGGACATGGAGTCTGATTTTTAATTATGAAATCTCAGTCTATAGCTTAGGCTTGTCCCACTAGCTCTTATACCTTAAATTGACCAATTTATATTAATCTACATTTTGCCTCATAACCTTTTACCTCTCTTCCATCTTGCACTTCCTTTTTCTTCTCTGGGTCTTCTGGCATCTTCTTCATGTCCCTTTTTGTGTCTCTCTGTTCAGAAGCCCCACCTAGTCTCTTCCTGCCTAGCTATTGGCCACTTAGCTCTTTATTAAACCAATCAGAAGACACATCTTCACAATGTACACAAAGATTACATTTGTATTGATATTCCACAACATTCTACTGTAGAGTGAATGGCCAATAAAACTCTCTGAAGTAGTGATTTGAGAAATTGCCTTAGTTTGGATATATCCAAAGAAGAGAGGCCAAGAGAAGGTCTTGGGTACAAGTGATCTTGAGACAAATCTCATTCTCGAAGTAAGTCAATAGGGAAAGAGGAGGGCCAAGAAATCAAGCTTTGCAAAGCATGCTATGGTCACCAACTGGGTTTGAACCCTGTGGGAACCCACAGAAAAGCTACAAAGCTCAGCTCAGAATCTTTTTTCAGGGAGGAGAGACTAGAGGAGTCTTACCCTTTCTTTGGCATGTTAGTATCGATAGTTCACATTCTTTGGATGCCCTGGATGGCCAGTTTCCAAGTATTTGGGAAGAAACCAAATTGGCAAAGCTAAAAGTCACTCCAAATCATGCTGGATGGAAAGCTATCAACAATTAGGCTCAGCTCATCCCATCTGCCTTTGAGGGTTCAGGAAGGAAGTGGGTGAAACAGACAATATTCAGTATGTAGTTTGAATGAGTTGGAGATTGGGGAATAACTGAAAGGTATGGAGAATGTCGAGATAGGATGCATTAGGCATGGCCAACAAGTATCACGTGATAACCACAGAATGATGGATCTCATATAGATGTTGCTAGAAGCAATCTTGTAAGAGGTTGACACTTTAAGCAATAGGAACAGGTGAATAGATTGCAGATGGGTACACATACACACAGAAACAGAAAGAAGACCAAGATGTCACTCTTGCTGCCCTGGGAAATGAAGAGGGGGTTGTGCATCCCCACAAGTCCATAAACATCAATTTAATTCCACATTCATGGCCCTCTGGCCTATGATACCCAATGCTAAGTTGTAGAGCATTAAAGTCTGTGTTAAACATTGGTGCTTTTGTAAACTCACTGATTCAATTGGGTCTTCTCTCAGACACTTCTGTAAGACATCTGGGGTGGGAGACACTTGATTCGGAAAAGGAAGATGCACACTACTTCGATGGGAGAAATGCTTCCGATTCTGGTACTTTCTGTTGGAGTTGGCAAGGGCATTGAGGCAACACGCAAATCTCTTCAAGACAAAGGGAAGGATCTTGCCTTTTAGACCTGGTGAAAATTTCCCCGACAGAAGACCCATGTAAGCTTTTTGTTTCTCTTGGTGGTTGGCTTTCACCAGCAATTTTATTTGTGCAGTGTCCCCTTCCTGGGCATCATGCTTGACTTTGGAAGCTCAATGTCTTACTTGGTAGAGAATTAATCTGATTTAGAACTTAAAGGTTGGGATTATATGCAAAAGTGAGGGTGATATTTAAAAGAGGGGATTTCAAAGATTTGGAGAGCTGTCTAATTGGAGTCGCAATACAGCCTTTACAAACCAAATGAGCCAGGTCTTTCCTATAAAAGACATTCAGAATAATATGCATTATCATGTTTAGATTGAATCAGAAGCAAATATTACATTAATAATTAACATATATCATGGATACTATGCAATAGAGACTCAGTAATGCTATGACATTGAGTTCCCTTGGGATCAGAGGTGCAACAAACCTAAAAGTCCAGAAAAAAGAGAATAAGAAGACTCAATTTATGAATGGCCTCACTCAATAAACAAGGGACATTTGCCAAGAGTTAATCTTAGAAATTTTCTTACAAAATTTCTTAGAAATTTTTCTTTCACGGGTCTTCTGAAAACAACTGAATCAAGACAGCATTATTGATGGGAAATTTCAACCCTGTCTAATCGCATTCTGAGTGGTGACCTTCTCATGGATAAAATCGAGCTGTACAAATAATTATGGACCAGGTAACAGAGATTAAAGCTATTTAGAAAAGATAAATTCTGAGCTAGTAGAACAGGATGGTCAATAATTTACTGGGTCTAAAATGTACTCTGCATATCTGCGGGAGCTAAGCAGGGTGAATATTTGCCCTGTTCTTAAGGGAATGAGATAGTGAGAGCCCAGCTGGGTTTTGCAAAGAGCTTCAGAGTTGTTGGTGCATATATGAAATCTAAGGACAAAGTCTGTGCACGGGCCCTCCTCTATAAGAACCCAGGAGCCCTTCTCCTCCGACAACCTTTCAGTCCTCTTCTTATACAGGCCATAGTGAGAAAATCAGCTGAAGGAAATTAATTTTCTCTGGATTGCAAAATGCATTGATTTTCAACTTTAATTGTTCATACGAGCTTCAGGACTTCTCTACGACATGTCTCAGTGGTCTTGCCGGGGGTTCTGTGCTATTTCAGAACTTTTTATTATTCAAAAATGCATCTCATGCATCTTAAGATACTTTAATTTTGGGGGGGGAGCTGCATGAGTTCTCTGGAAGTTTAAAATTTCTTGAGCATGTCCCAGTATGTAGCACTCCAGAAGTGAATGGGTTATTTAGAACATTAAGGTCATCGTATTATAAATTATTCAACTCCTGATGCAGCGGGTAACAAATTTGCTGTGGTTTGGCAGTCATTCACACTGTACCGTTAACTTATAAAAAGCTTAAACTACTTAGGACCCCAAAGGCTACTCATGCCTGCTCCACTGAGCCGTGAGTTTTCTGTCTCCTCACAGACATTTTGAAAACAGAAGACTCTCTTGTAATTTTGAATTTGTATAATTTCACTACTTACATACCAAGTCGACTGTCCTGTGTCAGCCCCTCTCTGAGCATAGTGGCCTGGCCCCAGAGGGTGTGGCTGGCATTGGAAATAGGACAGCATTGACTTCTTGATGTGCTTGCCTTTACGACAAACACTGGGCCTGCTTGTGTCTGAACCATTCATTTTGTCCCCAGGGTACCTTTGGCAACGTCCGAAGGTATTTTTGGTTGTCACATTTGAAAGGGTACTACTGGCATCTAGAGGAGAGGGTCGAGGGACACAATAGAATGCGTTGAAGGGCTGGCCTACCATGAAAAGACTTGCAAGGCTAGAGCACCTGATGTCCACCCTAGTGTTATGATGTACAGCATTAGCCAGGTGTGATGGCTCAGGCTCAGTGTCTCCCGGCACCTAGGAAGCAATGATTGCTATGATTTTGAGACCAGCCTTGGCTTCACACTGAGTCCCAGGCAAGCCTAGACTACAAAGTGAGACCATGTCTTAAGAAACCAAAAGTAGAGAGCAAAACTAAATGAGGACCCAGTGTCGATCAGTGTCCCCATGTAAAGTCCACTGTTCACGGTTGGCCGGAGTCAGTGCCGGCAAGGCAGTGACGTCCATAGCAACCGCTCCTGAGCTGCGGAGTGAAGTGACTGTTTTGAGAAGCAGCACAAGATGGTCTGAAGACATGCTGAACACTGCATTCCACACTGACACATTTTTAAAAAAAGATGCAAAACCTTGACAATTTCTTCTGAGAGTGTGGGTGTCAGATGTTCCTGATGTTAGACTCACAGTTCCAACCCCCGGAATACAGGAATGAAAACCCACACAGGACTCTGGAGTGTGAGCCACAGTGTCAAATCCAGGTGTTCAGACTTAATTCTTCAGACTGATGGGCGCTATGTTTGCTATACAGTTAACAGAAATTATAAACCTCAGAAGCAAGACTTGTCCATGAATCGTGTTTGAATATATATATATATATACATATATATATATATATATATATATATATATATATAGTTCAATCTTGCATTCCAGACTATATAGCTTTTTTCTAAGACTTGCTATTTAGGTTGGCCTTAGAGTAATGATGTTTCTCAGGCAAACGTTCATTATCTTATGCAGGGATAAGAGCACACTAGAGGATTTGCAGAGGCCCGAGATAGCGGAAGTCTTCTAAGTGATACCTATTTGCATTGTAATGTTCTTTTAAATGTGACCAGGTGAAGAACTGTGGAAATTTCTCCATAGCAATTCTGGTCGATTAGAATAGGAAGGATGCATTAAGGACAAGGAGTTTGGAAGAGGCTTCCTCTGGGTCTCACTTAAGCCGCCACCCACGCAGTGTTATTCCTTGGACGTCAACAGGAAGATCAGGAGTTCAGCTCCGGGATCGTCTCTCCGGAAGCTTCTGTGACCCAGAATGAAAGGTCCCAGCTCTCGAGCTGGGTCTACAGCTTAGCAGAGACTCGTGGGAGATGGGGAAAGTCGGGGCATTGCATGAGAAGTCAGTGGATAGCACAGGACATCTGCTGGAAACCGAGAAACTGAGGAAGGGAAGCCACCGAGTGAGACAGGGATGAGGTACTCAGGAGGGTGCAGAAACTGGGTGCCGAGAGCTGGATGTTTTCAGTTCAAGCCATCTGTGTTGCTTCACATTCTTCTCTTGCATGGAATCCCACTCAAGGCCCTGGGAGGACCCAGAAATGTGGTCCTCTTCCTTTTATACTTTGTCAAAGACGATACACTAAATTGCTGAGCTGTGGCCTCTGCCATGCTGAGATAAGCCCTTCAGCTTTTCCATTCTGTAGTCATATGAAAAGGGACGGGTATATTTTCATATGGAAGGCAATTGTTAATCACACGTCTGCTATGCCAAATATGGTAAGTATATAAATAAAGTAAATACGAAGTTCTAACCAGTGGATTTCTTTTTAATTATTTTTAGAAAATCAAAGTAAAACAGCCCAGCACATCCTTTAAATTCTGGTGAACTAATAGTGAATTTCACGGCATGATGTTCATGTAGGTAATCACGTACCAGTGTTGTGGTTTAAACGTGGAATGTCCTTTATAGGCTCACATGTTTGAACACTTGGGCTGCTGCTGGAGGCATTGTTTGGGAAGGCTGTGGAGCAGTTAGGAGATAGGGCCTCACTGGAAGAAGTAGGTCCCTGGGAGTGAGCCTTGAGGTTTTAGTCAGGCCACACTTCCTGTTCAATCTGTCATTTCTCACTGTTTCTTGCTACCACCTGCTTACAGGCCTTCTCCTACTGCTGTGTCTTCCTCACCATGATGAAGTGCATCTCCTCAGATCATGAACCAGAATCAATTTCTCTGCCTTTAAATTTCTTAGTGTTCATTATTTGGTCACAAGAAAAAAAAATAACTAATCCATCTAATAGCCTGCTGCTGGGCATACGTCCACAGGATCTGAAGGCAGAGTTCTGAAGAGAGTTCATATTTCTCTACCAGGATTCATAAAAGCTGACCCAAGGAGCCAACTAAGTCTCTATCTACAGATGGATGGGTGGATGGGAGAATTTATATCTGGATTCCTTCTGTGTTCTGTGTAAGCTTCTTTCCGAGCATGGCAGCTTGGACCCAGAGGATGTGGTACATCAGGGCTGACGTTGGAAATAAGAAGGCATCCACGCCTTGCTGGGCAAACAGTGCAACATCGTTAAAGTTTAAAAAAGAATTAAAATCCTGTAACTCGTTGCCATTAGAGGGCATCATGTTTGGTGAGATAAACCGGGTTCAGAACACACATAGCATATATTCTCAAGTACTAATGGAAACCAAAATGTTGGTTTTCATTAGAGAACAGCATAGTGGTTATCACCAAGAGTCTGGAGAAAGAACTGGCTAGGAATGGGTAAAGAGAAAGTAGTACGTGAGCACCAGACTGCAGCTGGGTTGGAGAGGGTGCATAATGAGCTACCATGGTAGCAGAGCTAGAGCTGATGACAACCAATCAAATATTCTAAGGTAACTTCTAGAGAGAAGTTCTAAGACCCCCCTTTCCCAACACAGAGGAAGCATTGATGACAGAATCTGATCATTATACAGTGTGTGTGTGTATGAAAATACCACACTGCAGCCCTCAACTACTTATAGTTTCTGTACTGATTAAATATACATGTTTATCTTAGCAAGAAAGGTAGTAACGTTCCTTCGGTGTTTCCCATAAGGGGTGCTCTGGATTTCTGTTGATCTGTCTTCAGTCTTTCACGTGCGAGACATTCGGATTCTGACTCATTTATAAAGTGATCTGTATGTTCTGCTCAGCATTTTGAGGAAAGTGATGTACACTGTATTTTTAAGGGAATGCTCTTGGAAGTTAGTCTCCGTGGTCATCTGCTGACAGAGGACACAATTCCCAGTGAGTTAACAGCCGGTTACGTGATTTGTTGGTAGAAACAGCATTTATTCTTAGGCACATTCGGAACAAGAGGAGTGGTTCTTTCGTGGCGTATTTTGGTCAGCTGAGGGTTAATGAGCTCACTATCCATCACTCAAGGGAAGGGAGTTTCCAAAAAAGCTTTGTTTTGCTTCCAGTTTTGCAGCTCTTACCTTTTTAACATCAACAATTTGCAATTAACAGAGTAAATGGTGTTTCTGTTTTTGTTTTGGCTGAGGTCAAATCATTAATGGCAAATGGGCTTCAGGGAGTCCTCCAGCCCAAACACTCTGCGATTTGTAACTTTCTACGATTGATTTAGGAAAAAGCCCATATGCAGGAAATTGAAAAGGAGTTGGTAATTTCCCAACGAAACAATGAAAAAGAATAGGGATTTAAAGAGGATGATTGAAATTTGAAATCCTGTCAAACTGGAAGTGGGAGCAGGCCATGTTTCCAGGGGAGTGTTGTTTCCCCATTTAATGGATGCCCTTAAACGATCACGAGGTACAGGTGAGTTAGGGGAATGCAGTCTGAGGCGCTATGCCTTACCCTGAGCATGGACTTCCTTTGGACGGTGTCTGTTGATTCTGCATAGGTCAGTTCTCCAATTCTTTGCCGCTAGGATGTCCAGAAATGTTATAGCTCTGGTGCAGGCCTCTGCCTTTGCCTTGAGATCATGACAGAGCATGACCCAAGCAACCCTTTTAGCATCTGGATAACCTGAAGTTTAGCATCTGGATATCGTCTGGCTCATTCCCCTTCAGTCTCCATTATAAACCCAAGGAGAGAGCTTGGTCTCTCATGGAGTATGGCTACTTATTCAGTTCTGCTCTTTCTGACCTGACCCTGGATCTGCCACTTACATTGGTTTTTCTCTGTCTTTACTCTCTGGGCACATTCTCAACCTCAGGGCTTCAGCTCTTGCTGTTCTTTCTATTTTAAATGTGTACCCCATACACTTTCATGGCTGTATGCTATACTTCCTTTCTTGTGGGGGGGGGAGCAGGCAGGGTATCTCCTCTTAAGAGATAGATATCCTAAAGGTGGGGCTTCCTTTGTGTCCTCTATTTAGGGTTTCAAGCACACATGTAAACACGTATACAGTCCACTGTATATGTCACATGTACTAGGTCTTTATTTCATCATGAACCCTCAGAATGTACATTCCACTAAGTCTGAGAAACTACAAGCTTTTTAATTTCTTTCCCCGACAGTACACAGAACAGGCTCACAAATGTAGAGAAAAAAGCACACCCAAGGAGACTGATTCCAACACGTAAGTGTAAAATACACTCTCCTGTGCCTTCTGCCCTTCACGGTTGTCATGGTGACACTGCTTAAGGTCTTCTGCCTCTTTTGCGCACTGGTCAGGCCTGCTTCTCCATCTCTAACGAACCAGATGGCTTCCCCTACTCTCTGAAGCCTGCTGATGCTTACCACAGGATAGTCTGATCTTGGACCATCATCATTTTCACTTCAATATGTGTTAATTTTCTCTAGGATTAGAGCATATTTATCTGTCACCTAGACACATTATTGTCAATATTTATTCAGCGAGCATTTGCTGACCCACCAAAGGGAGGTAGGGATAAAGAGACACAAAGTAGTGACGGGCTGTATAGCTTTAGACTAGGATTTGTGGTGCGGAATCTGGAAAGAATTTATCCTTGGGCATATTAGAAGTATCCCCCAAACACAGTGATGGATTAGGCGGCTGATACCTTTTAATCATACACATCTTGAGTGCTTTTTCATCTGATTGAACTTCTTTTGGAAGAGATTATCTATTGAAGACTTACATTATCAAAGTTAAGAGCCACATTTCAAAGAGAAGACGTCCTCATCTCCCCGCCCCAGCAATGAGTCCTTTTTATGCAACTGGAAGTTAATTTTTCTTATTATCATTAACTATCTTCAGCCGAAGTGTGTTACACATGAAGAGGTTTCTAAACAGAGCAAAGCCACGCAACAAGTCTGTGAAAAGAAAAAAAAGTTTGCATAATTAACTCAGGTGTTATTTCTGTGAAATAAAACAATAGGGATTTTCATAGCCTTCAGTCGGCAGCTCTGTGCGAGAATAGAGTGTTGGGCAAAGCTTTGTGGATCTGTAGGAGTTATTGCACACACCGACTACAGACGTGCTGGTGGTTCTTTGTCAGAGTGGACACTTTAGATATGTGCCTGAGAAAGACTGTCTCTGCTTATTCATGTAAGGGTATCTGTTTAAATGACATCTCTGTGCTGTTGCTTGCCAGAGAAATGTCTAGAACTTCTGTGTGTTAGAAGGTGTTCCCACCTAGAAACGAAACAAGGGTTTTTAGACAATAATATTTAGCAAGTATCTCTGTGGTGGGATGCAGTCTTTGGGGACTATGTTCAGGGAAGATACAGTTGGTTCATGTGGTAGATCCACGTCTAACTTTTTGAGAATCCTCCACAGTGGTCTCCACCGTGGCTGCACCAGTTTCTGCTCCCCCAGTCGGTGAATGTGGTTCCTTTGCTCCAGAGCCTTTGCTGTCTTTAAAGAAAAATCTTATCTGATCTAAGTAGGAAAAGGCGAAATCTCAAGGTAGTTTGAATTTAAATTTCCTTGATGGTTAAGGACGCTGAATCTAAAAGAAATTCTTAACCATTTCTATTTCTTGTTTTAAGAACTCTTATGCAAGTTCATAGTTCATTTCTCAGTTGGGTTTTTGGTTTTCTTCATTTTGTTTAGTTCTTTGCATATTCTATATATCAATATTCTGTTAGATATATAGCTCCTAAAGATTTTTCCCATTCTGAAGGCTGCATTTTTACTTTAATGATGGTGACCTTTACTAGACATAAGATTTTTAGTTTCATGGGTCTGTTGTTGGTCTGAATGTCTGTGCTATTGGGTCCTGTACAGAAAGACTTGACCCAGATCTATAAGTTCAAGTGTCTTTCCTGCGTCCTCTTCTAACAGGGTCATGAAACAAAACCTTACACTGAGGTCCTTAATCCATTCAGAGATTTTTGCAATATGAGCGGTAAGGGTCTGGTTCTTCTATTCTTCTGCATGTAGTTATCGATTTGCCTAGCATCCTTTGCTGAAGATGCTACCTTTTCTCTGGGTCAACTCTAAAGGGAGCATCTAGATCATAATTCCTTTCTTCAAGGCTCAGGGACCATCATGGAAGAAGGGCTGGAAGGGTTGTAAGAGTCAGAGGGAAGAGATGTCTGCAGTAAAACCGTATTTGCTAGGTATGACAGGACAGTTGCATCATGATTTCACAATAGCTGGGATTGAATGCATAAGACTTAAACAATATCAAGCAGGCCAAACTCATATGGCTGAAAAGGGTTCACGGTGCTCCACTCCTGTCTGAAAAACTATTGGCATTTGGAAATTGGTGGCTTCTGGAGGTAACCAATATACAAATACACACACATACATACATATTTCTAAATTCTTATTGATACACTCTCACATATGTATACTCTCACATCTATTTATATGTATATATGTATACTGATATATATATATATATATATATATATATATATATAGAGAGAGAGAGAGAGAGAGAGAGAGAGAGAGAGAGAGAGAGAAAGAGAGAGAGAGAACATGGAATGAAGCTGGGAGGAGAAAGGGGCTGGAAGAGAAAGGGGAGAAATTGAACAGAAGTGAATGGAAAGTGGATTTGATATGAACAGACAAGTAAATACATATTTATAAATAAATAAGTAGATTTTAAAAATAAATAATAGTGATGCCATAACTGCAAGTACTGTTGGATAGGATAGACACTTTGTGCCAAAATCCTTCACTCCTCAGTAACAGTTCCAGCAAAGTGTGAAAAAGCACCGCTCATAGCACATCTCGTCAGCCGGGAAACTGAGGCACGCTGGAAACCATGTGGAGATAGTGAAGGTCAGTGTCACGATGCAGATGCAATTACTCATCTAACCCCCCATGCTCTTCCAGAAGCTTCCCGGCTGAGCCACTAACCAGTTCTATTACCTTGTGAAAGTCACCCGCTAGCTGTCAGAGGAGCCGGTCTCCCCGGGAAAGAGCCACCGTGTTTCTGTGAACCGTGACATCTTATCCGCAAAATGAGGACGTCACAACTATTCAGGTGGCTCCTCGGTCACCTGGTGTGTAACTTTCGTAAGAACTAGGGCATGACTATAGAAAGCAGTAATTTAGCTGTATTCCTAAGACCCATCCCAGAGTTCCAGGTTAAATCATTATGTGTATGTATGTGTATACACATATACATACATATATAATATATGTTTATCTATAATATATATGTTTACTAGTATGGATACTACTATTCTAAGCCAAGATCACATACCACTTTCATTCTCTTACATTCTTCATGTGTTTAATATTTTTTTTAATCCCTAGTTGTGCCTTCGAGACAGGGGCTTGCATCTTTGTTATGAACCCAAGTGCCATTTGATGGTCAAATCGAATGCACATCTTTGTCTTTTATTTCTAGAACAAGAATGAACTGATTTCCGACTTTTCCCTGATTTCTTTTGCAGAGCATACTTAATTTCTTTACTTCCCAAACCCAGCAACAATGAGACGTTTGTTCTCCACACTATAGCTCTGTTACTTCAAATCTTCTCAGAGTACATTTTAGGTCAAGTGCAGCCAGGGAAATATAATAATCTTTTGTTCCTATAACTTTACCACTCCCAGTTCCAGACTGAAATAATATAAAGTAAAAAATTTAATTATTTGCTTTGCCACAGACTACAATTTGAAGTATTTGAAAAAAATTTCTCTTTTATGAATCAGTATTTTTAATGTACTTTAAATACATTCATTCACAAGTACTCGTTTTCTTTGAAAACCTTTAAGGTGTACAGTATACCTCGCTGCTTTGAAGAAATCCCGTTGAAAAATGTGTGCTTCAGATCTCCACTAAGATGTATTTGTTGGGTAACCATCTGGCAGAGAGGGACAAATTCAATGCCTGAACCTTATGGCTGGCCTTCCTGTTCACCTTGCCCACTAGGATGAGACAGCGTACGCTGAGCTGCACGCTGTGCTCCGGCTCGTGGGGGTGGGGACACAGGTGTTCGCCCACCTGCGCTGCAGCTGCGTGTGCTCTTGCCGGAGTAAGATGGACTCGTCAGCCATCTTGAAGCAATCACAAGTTCATCTTCTTGGAGATTCTCCTTAGCTGAGATCTACACTTGATCCCAGAATATTTCACCTCATGGTGGTTGTATGAGGACCGTGGTGGGTATCAAAACTGTCTGATGAAGATAAACTTCACTATCTACGTCATGTTTCATGGAACGGCCATACCTTGATAAGGCCACTAAGAACTGTATTTAAGAGCATTGACAACTGGCTTCCAAACAGTTATTGCATGAATTGATAATATTGTACAGCTACTTTGTGTGTGTGTGTGTGTGTGTGTGTGTGTGTGTGTGTGTGCGTATTCTCTGTGTAAGGAAGTATGACAGCCTTATTTGGGCTGTATCAACTATAGAGTGTCAGCCAGGACCTTCCACTGTCCAATATTAGCACATTCTGGGTTTTGTTGAGGGAAGCAGGGAGCTGATACCTGTTGTCAACATTTCAGGCACCGAGGTCTGTGTTAGTTTGTGTACCAGTTAATAAATGACCGTAAGAACCTCGCCATTTATAGTTTTAATGCTCTTTTATCATATCCCCATAACTGCAAAGCAGTAAAAGACAATAAAGTCATTGTAGTCTTAGTTCCAGTAATTTCAGAAGCAATAAACTCCACTAGTCAACCGTGTCTGGAAAAGGATGCTCATGCGTTCCCAACTCTCAGGGTCATGCAACTTGCATCTTGATGAATGTATTACTGAAGTACAATGTGCTGAGAGAACTCCGCTGCAGCTGGAGCAGCACTGCCTGCAGCAGATGCACACATGCACTCTGCAGTGGAGATGTGCCTTGCATTCCAGATCATGCAATGTTATGGACAGAACTAAGTCCACTGGGACGTGAATTTTTGCAGGCAAAATAAATTTGTCCCACAAAGGCTTCAAAGTAGGTATTAACAGGTCAAAACAAATATAGCTATCCCAGCCAGCTTACTTATGCATACAATTTAAGCTATGTGCCTATGCATTTATTTTGGCAAAAATGTGCACTGTATTATCAAAGCTTAGGAAATATATCTCTCAATATATATTTATGCTGATTAGTAGAATTCTATAGTTAGCCACACATAAAAATCAGATATAGAAAGCATTAACTGAGGCACAATAAGTTAAAATAAATATTTTTTGCCCTTGATTTGAGAATATAGACTCTTGAAATAGTGGAAGTATGGTATCTTCATATGCAATGTATGTGTGTATGTACATAGAAATAGTATATACAAATATGTATGCATATACAAAATTGGACACTATACCAAGTACCACAGAAACTCAAAATAATAGTATTAAGAAATGATTTTTTTCTCTGAATTACTCATGTTTTTGGCCAGATTTGTTCTCAGCTCAGATTAAGAATAGTAGGTAAATATTTAATTTTAAGTTAATTGAACTGGCTGACTGGCTTGTGAAAAGTGGTTTTTGGCAGTGATGGGCTGGACAACGTACAGAGTTTGAATGTCAAGTTCTGTTGTGTTTTCAACTGTTAGACTCAGGGGAAAAATGGCCCAAAGTTTTGAAAATGTGAAGTTGGTAACTCTCAGGGGTCTACCATTTAAAAACAGCAGAGGCATATGGTTGCTTTGGGTGAATGTCATGTTCATGTTCTCAACCCCTCTGACTGTCAGTTTTTTACTAACATTGCTCTCATTCAGAACGAAAACAATGTCTTTAGAGAGGGAGAGAAACTTCTAACTTTTCTAATAACTAAAAAAGACCATGTGACCAAAGCCGTGGTAGAGCTGGCGCGGAAAGAGGAGAAACTATAGCATCTCTTAGTACTGTTGGGAGTAAGTTTCCAAACTTGACTTCTGTCTTCCTTGTGAATACTTTTTCACAAAGCACATCATTTCTCCCTCAATATCATCTTCAAAAATTTCTTCTTAAGCATCCCATACTGAGAGCTAGCATTGAGTTCATACTGAGAGCCAGCGTCGAGTCCATACTAAGCTAGTGTAGGAAGTCAGGTAGGCGGTCAGAGGCCCTGATTCCCAGCCTCCAATATCAGCACATTTCTTGTGGTGTCGACCCACAATGCACAGCATGTGAATGAAGCCAAGGTCCCGCTCAGCGGATGTAGAAGTGCGATAGGACATCTTGAACGAAACCTTCTGAAGTCCTAATCTAAAACAAATAGTGTCTCCCTGTCCTCAGGGAGAGCCTGCATCTCCAACAGCTTTCCAGGGCAAGGAAGAGGTCAGCAAACATCACCAGCATAAAAGAGGAAGCCGATAAGACTACCTCCCAACCAGCAAGACCAGAGCAGCAAGAATGTTAGGATGAGGAAAATGTTGGGTCAGCTCCTTAGCCTTGCAAGGAAGTAGGAGCCTCTGGAGCTTGCTGGTCTATAGAGACAAAGTATCGATTCCAAGCAGGCAGTTCTGCTTGACAGTCTTCAAACACTGGTGAACTAATTGGTAACTGATTTGAAAGATAGGATGAATAATTCTTTTAAAGAGTAGCTTTACTCTTTGGTGGGAAAACCACTATTTGGATATATGATCTCCAGTAGAACAGGCTGATCCCAAGAGAAAGTTATTTCTGTGTTTCAGGGAACCGTAAGACAAGAGGAGGAAGACAATGCAAACCCAGATACATACATACATGCATATATATATATATATATATGTATGTATATATATCCCATATAAAACGGCAAGAGAGGGTGTTTTTCTCTTCATTTGCCACAAGCCCTAATATATCTGAACTACAGAATAGGTTCAGTCTGCCTGAATTCTGTGTGTGCATCTTCATTTTCAGACAGGGTGCTGGGCATTGCTCCTGGGGTGATCAGATGGTGTGGATAGTAAGAAAATAATTTTCATGAAAGCTGATGTGTTTCTGTTTTCACTTTGATTTGGAGACTAAAGACAATGCCAGAGCGGACCCACCACTGAGACCCATGCCTTCCCACCCTTAGGTTGGCTAACCTGAGTATCTCTTCATTGTCTACCATACTTTAAGAACGCTTCCTCCGCCTTCAATGCCTCTAACCTACTTGGAATTTATTCTGTGTTCTGAATTTGTGTGGAGCTGGCAATTTGAGGGAAAACCCAAACTGAAAAGATTCTTTTTTTGCTCCTTTGTTTTAAATTTTCATCTGCCATCTTCCTGACCCGAATTCTGACAACACAATTGCTATGAAATATCGGTTTGAACTCAAAAACCAGAAATCCTGACTGCAGTCCTTTGCCAAATAGGTGCTAGTTAGAACCAGCTGCCCACAGCGGAACTGCTCAAGGCTTCAAGGCTGCCTGTGATCTGAGAAAACTCCGGCTCAGCCTTTTCAAAGCGGGGAGATTGCCATTTTGCAAAATTCTCCAGGATGAGTGATGTCATCTGTGATAAATCAATGTGTTGTCTCTTTCCTTGTTGAATTTATCACTGTGATTGTCTTGGATGGACGGAGAAACAATCGGGGTTTAGGTGGGCTTGTGTGTATACCTGCATGTGTATGCACGCATGCATACATGTGTGCGTGCATTCCTGCTTGTGTGTCTGGGCGCGTACTTATGTGTTTGTACTTGTGTATGGAGCAATCTCATGTGTGGACATGTGTGTGCATGTGTCTTGGTGGTGAAATAGAAAAGGTAAGATGTCTGATAAATTCACATTGCCTGGGCACAGAGCTTTGCTGGAGTTGGGAGCAATGCAGTCTCACCTCTGCCTGTCTCCTCTGAGCTACAAGTGGCCCCATTCCATCCGCATTTCCTGAATTTTGCTAATAGAACAAACATCCTCTGAAGGGCGGCACTGACCATGGTCATCTCATTAAGCACAAAGTTCTGTTTTCAACATAATTAGTCATCTAATTACTCATCCAAAATTAGTTAGTGCATTCATATGCCTAATTAATTAAAATTTCATTCAAAGTACCCTGTTGGTAATGCTTTGTGTTCTCTGTTCTGACAAATCAAATTACCGAGGGACAGATTTGATTTAGAAATTGGTTTAGGTTGAGCCTCATCACAGGCATATTAAAATATTAATGAATAAAAACAGTGAGAATATTAATCTCCATAATTAAGATGTACTCCCCCAGATGCTAATGATTTCTAGGGAGCATTGCTTTCAAGCACAGGAACCATAAATCCCCTTGCATTTGAGATTGAGCCCTGAGGTTGAAAAGAAAGATTTGAGTTCAACACTTCTGTCCATTCCTAGCAACGAAGCCATAAGCTTAGGAGATAGAAAGCCTAAGGGTACAAACCTGGAGTGCGTCAAGGCAGATGGCTCAGTATCATGCCCGTTGTCCATGGCTACAAGAGGAGACATTCTGAAAAGATGGCCAGCTTATCATTGGACAAAGCAGTGGCAGGTAGTATGCAGGCCTGATCACGAACACATTGCTAGTCTCTGCCGGCACATATGTGTTTACTGAATCTTCCTCAGGACCCTGTGAGGGGTGCGCTTTTGTCTGATTTGTTGCAGAAGAGCAAACTGAGGCCCAGAAAGGATCAGTAACTTCCCTGAAGCTGGCAGAGGGAAGCCATAGAGAACTTAGAAAACCACCCTCAGAGACACTATGTATCCCACACTTTGCTGCGGAAGTGCCACCGAGATAAATACCACCAGATGAAAGGCAGGTGCCTGGGAGATTAAGGAGGACTTGGTCTTTGGAGGAGAGAGTCGCATTTCTGATGAAGGGAAGAAATGAGGCCTGTAGCCCCACCCAAGGTCAGCCCACAGGTGAAGCAGACAGCCCTGGGGAGTGAAATCTGACATTTTCAGAAAACATAAAATAAGTTTTAAGGCTGTCTTCGATGAGATAAACACCGGTTTTATTAGGAGTTGAGAAGATAGAACAAGGAAGGCAATACTGGCTGCTTCCACTGTGGCTTTGAGAAAGACAAGAGAGATGAAATATGCTTGAGATTTCTTGCCATGTATCTGTTACCAGCCACCGCCATCAGGGTCTGCCTTCTGGGTTTTCACAACATCTGGAAAACCTGGGAGAGCATCTCAAGGCCCAGATCACTGAAGTCACTGCCTCCACCTTTCTATGTTTGTACCTGCTGGCTTTAGCCAACCTCATCCAACACTGGTTCTATGTAAGACTTCTCTACCTTGTGACCCAGTTGGGAAGTCTGATTTCTGTTTTTAAATATGTCCCCTAGTTGGTCGTGTGTTCTGGAGCTGGGCTTGACTTCTCTGACCCTCTTTCTGCTTTTGCAAAATAAAGTATGTGTTGTTTTAGATCCAAAGCTGAGTTTTCAAAATGATCTCATAATGACTAGGGAGTGTCAATGTCCTCAGATATAATAGAAATAAGAACATACCAGTAAACACACTTCACACGAGAGGTGAGTATAATAAGCTTTGAGTTATTTCTTTTGGTAATATAAAATGACTCTGCGAATATCAATCAAATGTTATATATTATCGTCTGTATCTACCTTTTCTTTCTTCCTTCCAAGTCAGAGATATGTGTGTTCCCAGGACCGTTAACTCACAGAGAAGGCCTTAGTGTAAATTGGAGCTATTTCCTTTGCAGCTCTCTACTGTAAACCACTTTTTTTAAAAAATCTAGTTAAAAAACAAAAAACAAAAAACAAAAAAAAGACAAAAAAAACCCCCACAGGCCACCGATTCATCTCCGTATTAGAGTTGTAAAAGGAAAAGTTTAAAAGCAAAGGAAGGAGACAGCCATAGAACCCAATTACACAGCCAGACAAACACCAGCTGCAGGACAATGGGTACTGTCATGAGTCTTTCCTCGGGAGGCCTTCCTCGGACCCCCTGATTTGTTATTTTCTCCTAAGGTAGCCTTGGCATTGCAGCTATAGAGAAGATACACTGGTTTCTTTCTTTTAGCTCCATCTCTTAAATTGAACAGAGAAATTAATGCCTTCATTTTCACAGTCATTTCTCGAGAGGTCCCCTCCCCCCTTACTGAATGTTTTTAAGAAAAGGAAAGAGGGAAGATGAAATTTCAGGGTGGGCTCAAGAAATGCTTACATAGGTGATCAGGTGGAAGAGAGGAGGGGAAGGAGAGGATGAGAGGGAGAAAGATGGAGTGGAGGCTGGAGGTCGAAGGCAGGGGACAGACTTCCTCCATTTTCAGCCTTCCCACACCTGCCTTTCGTCTTCCTCCTTACAGTTCTGATTCTGCCCTCCAGAACTCCACGGAATGAATGAGAGGAGAGCAGCTCCCTGTCTCCCATCCCTCATTCCCTGGGAATGAGGAAGCCGCAGAAGGTCCGTGCATAATTGCTCTGGGCTGTTGCAAGATTCATTTTCTTGCAGGGAGCCTTAAACATTCCCCTCTGCAGGTATTACTGTGTGTATAATATGCCTCCATCCTGAATCATATGCCACCACTTTGTGAGTGTGCAGGGTCTGCATTGGAATGGAGACACTTTAATTATCAAATCAGCACAATTTCATGGTCGATATGTTCAATTTCTCACTAGAGTTTATTTTTATTTTTTTAAATTAATGATCACTTTCTCCCTAATGAGACAGAGCAGTGTATAATGCCTTTGCTTCATACTCAGAATACCAAATATTTCCTCAAATCTCCAAAGCTGAAGCGGAGCTGAAACAGCCACACATGAAGCCTTTCCTATGCTGTTTCTCTTTATTAACTTTTCTTATATCCATGGCGTTTTATCATGTTTAGAATAATTCCATTAAGTATCATACCACCACTCGTACACACAGTGCTCACCATACTAGTAGACACACAAGCCTTCTTATAGAATAAATGTAATATAAATACCCAGTTGCCTTTTTCTTCAAGTTCTTGACATTTTAAATTTTGTTTTATACAAAGAAATGGATTCCGTTGTGAGTTTTTCTTATGTATCATAATACTTTGTTCTTATTCACCCCCATGTACTGGCATCTGCCATCTCTTTTCCCATCTCGGGGGTCCCCACCCTCATCCCCCACCCCAACTTTCATGACTTGTGTATTTCACATTTATTAATAGACTGGGAGCTTCCGCTTAGTGGGAAACAGCAAAATCTCCTAACATTTTCTGCGGTATACTGCTTGAACTCGTAGTCTCACGTACAGAGCGCAAAGAACTCTTGTGTTCACTTAAAGGTACCAGGACGTTTCCTGCTGCTAAGTAAGGAAGAGATTTAGGGAGTTATTTCCTTTTAGGTTGTCAAGCAGGGGTGGTGGTTGGTCAAAGTGGCAGTAATTACAACGGCTGGATGTTTCTGGGGTTCTCTGTGGACCCTACTCAATGCAAAGGGCTTTGTGGGTTCTGCCACATGTTGGGGAGCATGTGCCTCTGCAGACTCTCTACCATGAGGTTTAGAGCGTGGCGTGGACTGAGAAACCATAAGCAGAGTAACCGTGGCAAGCATAGATTCTACTGAAAGATGCCAGTCGGCATAGTTGGGTGACCCACACTGCCATCGTGGTGAACACCGCTGTCAGAACAACTTTAGTGATGTGTGATTTGCATAGTACAGATGCCAATCTTTAAGGGTGAAATTGAATGAACTTTGGTAAATTGAGTACAAAATCTAGATTTAAGACATTTCATCACTCCAAAGATCTGCTGGGTTCATTTCCAGTGACCACATTCCCCCTCTGCCCAGGCCACGCTAAGCCGCCCTCTTCCTAGGTTTGTCTTCGCTGTCTGGAGGGCTGGTGATTTTGAGGTTTGTTGTATTTAGACAGAAATTAAAAGATAATGTGATATTTCCCTCTGTATGCTGTGAATATGTTTTATTACCATTGATTAATAAAGAAGCTACTTCAGCCTATGGCAGCTCAGAATAAAGCCAGGCGGGAAATCTGAACAGAGATATAGAGAGAAAGAAGGCAGAGTTATGGAGATGCCATGTAGCTGCCAATGGAGAAGGACACTGGAAACCTACCATAAGGCCACAACCTTGTGATAATACATAGATGAACAGAAATGGGTTAATTTAAGATGTAAGAGCTAGCTAGAAATACACCTGAGTCATTCGCCAAGCAGTGTTGTAATTATTTTAGTTTTTGTCTAATCATTTGTGTCTGGGCAGCTGGTAAATGAACGAGCCTTCTCTCTTTACAGCAAGATTTTTTTTAAACGAACCTGAATTTTGCCATCAAATGTTCTCAGTTGCAGTTGTCTCTTATCACCTTTGCCAACATGCCAACACCGCATGGCCCATGCTTGATCAATAGAAGCCAATCACATTAATGAGAGGAAATGATTCTCTTTCTTTCATGATCGAAAGACCATGATCAAGAATCTGATGAATGAGATGCAGAAAGAGTAAACGAGGAAGAAACGTGAGCGCTCACCGTGTAGTGATACTTGCTCAGGGGATGGGTAAGGACAGAAAAACAAGCCCAAACAATGGCAAACCTTTACGTGAACAACAAGAGACGTCCTCATTCAGGGCCCAAACAGTTACCATGCACCAGCTAAAAGTTATCAGCAGCAGACAAAACAGGACAGCAATGCACTGTGTGCTCACGACATGCGGAAGAGAGGACCACACAAAGGTGCTTTCTTTTTGAAGTGTCCACAAACCTCGAAGATTTCTCTATAAGACCCCAGGTCTCACGGAGGATGTTTCATTAAAATCAGGAATGAATTCAGCACAAATCATATAAGGGAAAATATCTTGAAAGATGTGTATTAGCAAAAGAAAGAAGTTTTCAGTCATAGTATTTTATTTTTCGAACAACATTGCTAGTAACAGAATAACATTTTCTTTCTTGCACCATTGTGTGTAGTGTGTGTATGTGTGTAGTGTGCGTCTGTGTGCGTGTGCGTCTGTGTGTGTGTGTGTGTGTGTGTGTGTGTGTGTGTGTGTGCGCGCGTGTGTGTGCGCATGCGTCCGCCCTACATTGGATTCTGGGAACTAACTCAGGCCGTCAGGCTCAGCCCTAAGCACTTTCTCTCCCTGAGCTATTCTGTTGGTCTGCTGGTAATGTTTCCCAAACTTTTGTTCCATTGTTATTAAATCTAAAATTGTCTCTATGTTATACACCTCGTGTTTATCTAGCAGCGCTCACTTATTTGAGACTTAGACATCTCCCAGGCCCGGCACACTCCAGTATCGTCTCAGACTTTATGAAAACATGTGCACGTATTCTTGGGTAAATACTGAAAGCACAAGGCATCTCCAGTTGTGTGAATGGTGGGAACAGCCATTCTCTCTGGCAGCCATGTTGGAGCCCAAGGCTAAGGAGAAATGAGTGTTTTTATCTAATGCCTTCATTATTCTTAAGCTAGACTTTATTTTTCAAACAATTTTAGAAGGATAGGAAAATTGCAAATACAGCACAGTGTTCCCATGACCTCCCTACCCGGCCTCCTCCTACAGTGATGAGGTCATTTTAATCAGTGAACTATTGCTGATGCTAATTGAAACCTATAGCTTATTCGGTTTTCCTTAGTTTGTATCTGCTGCCATTTTCCTCCTAGAGAATCCTGTCAGGAGTTAGGAATTTCACTCAGCTGTCATGTTCCCTAGTCTTATCTTAGCTATGACATCATCTTAGACCTTAATATTGCCGTTTTTTTGTGAGTTTTGAGGAAGCCTAGGCACGGGTTTTGAGGTACTTCTCTCTGTCTGGGGTTTTGTTCTTGGAGACGAGGGCATGAAATGTACGAGGGGAGGAACACAGAGGTAAATATCATCCTTATCCTATAGTGTGAGAGGATGTGTTCCCAGTGTGGATGTGTCAGTGTAGAAGTTGCCTTCCGGCACCTGGCTTTGGTGGTGGTCACCAGGTGTCTCAACTCCAAACTCCCTGCCCTCCCTGTCTGTCTGAGGAAGTCACTATTTCTATATCACAATAGAGGAGGATGGTGCCCCACTTCCTTGAAGGCAGAATAGGTACATACATTACTTGAGTTTCTCCTGGGTGAGAGGTTGGTCTTCCTTTATCTCATGTGATTGGGTCCTCAAGCGTCTTTGAGCTCTGCTTCTTTCTTTGAGTTGCTTTTTTTTTTATCACTTTATGTAGTTTCTTTATGTTGTCGCTATTACTCAAACTGTTGTGCCCCCAGTGTTTGAAAGAGGCTTTATTTGGTCTGCATCCCTCTGGAATATACTGTCTTGTAAGGATGTTGCTGGTGGTGGTAGTTTTTCCTTGTTTATTCCCCGGGAAGATGTAATGGTCTCATTGTGTGTATTTCCTCTTCTTGTTGTCCTCTATCCAAACTGCATCAAGCCAGCCAGCCAGCCAGAGAACTCTGGTTCTTCTGATAGAGAATCATATTAGGGGTACCAGATAGTAATTGTACTTTTCCACTTTGGGGACTTTTTCTTTCTTTCTTCTTTTTGGGGGGGATTTCAGAAGACAAAGGAAAGAAAATGAGTATGATGATAGTTTGAGATTATGAAAACTACCTTTTATAAGGGTTTAGATAGCGTACAAGCCCCAAACAAATTATTCTTGCCTTTTACTAAAACACTGACTATTTCAGATGAAACATTTTCCTTTTATTCCTGTGAAAGACCATTCGTCCAACAAACACTTTCATAAAGTGCTTTTAGAGGAATGGATAGAAAATGATGTCACAAAGTAAATGGATTAAATTGAGCATAACATTCTAACAAACAATATTTATAAAAAACCCGTTTCTCTTGTATATTGCTTATTGATGGGGATACGGAATTTGGTGTTTGGCAGTTTGGCTGTTGTGCTACTATCTTTGACTACAGACTACATAGTCTAAGGTTTATGATAGCCCTTGGTAATAGGATCTTATGAGAGAGTACGGAATCTGATCCATTAGAGAAAGAGGAAAGATGTCAGTGTGACCTAAGGGAGCCACCAATGGGTCTGTAGCTGTCCCTCGACTAATGTGTGGGTGGACAGAACATCACTACAGAATTTTAATCTAAATCTTGGCTTCTCACCAGTAAACTCAAGTGGTTCTCCACTCTTTAAGGCACATGTAAGAGCATCTAATTAAGAAATTTTGTTTTGAATAATTATAGTTTGCTTGAAGCTCCACCAGCTAAGAATTTTGGGAGACTTTTCCTATTAAGTAATTGTTTTCTATTGATTTTGAACGAAATGAACTTAAAACATAAAGGTAGATACCAAAGTTCGGCCGTGGACTGATTCTGGAGCTCTCCAAAGGCTCACCCGTCACAAAGTTTGATGGGTGATGGAGAGCAGAGATCCAGGTGTTGCTGAGATAATTATCATTTATTACCGACTCACGGTTGCTATAAATTATAGGGAAGGCACAACCAGACCCTTTGGCTTCTTCTCTTGGTGAAAACTTTGTTCTACTCTAATAATATGCTTAGCAAAATTTATACATAGTTGTATCAGTAGAAGTAAGGACACAGACCAACACACATGGGTTTATCTTCAAGGCTGAACTGTTTATTGGGTTTCATAGCAATGTTTATAATAACATATCACCCTGGTAGAGTAGATTGCCCTGATTTAGTGTGTAGGATTCAAAAGCAGTCACTGTGGGAGTTAGGATCTTTCCCTGGAAGTATCTCGTGGTACTAACAGCTCAGGACATGGGTGGGGATTGCTTTTCTTATTTCAGATGCACAGGAAAACCTGTGTTACAGATATGAGTAAGATTGTTTTAAATACGTGGTTCTCAACCTGTGGGTCATGTTCCCTTTTGGGGTCAAATGACCATTTTAGAGGGGTTGCCTAAGGCCATCAGGAAACATATATTTACATTAGGATTCAAAGCAGTAGCAAATTTACAGTCACGATGAAACAATGAAAATAATGTTCTGATGTGGGGCGGGGGGTTTCACCACAACATGAAGAATTGTTTTAAGCAACATTGGGAAGGTTAGGAGCCGTTCTTATAATGGAACCTGCTGATTTATATGAAGCATCGTTTCCCTGGGTTATTGAACCATTGCTGAAGTCATTAGAATCTCAAAAGGAAGAAATATGTTGCTGTCATCTGTTGCCTCTTGGAAGCTGTATCTATCTATGAAGTCCAGCTCAGCAGAAAGGAGAAAGGAAATGGACCTTCGTTTTAAAGATGTATAGTTTGTAAATGGAGACTGTTTTCATACCCCAGCCACCCAAACCCAAATAACCACACACAGAAACTGTGTTTCAATTCTGATTGGTCAATGTCTCAGGCATATTCCTAGCTAGCTCTTACATCTTAAATCAACCCATTTCTATTATTTTATATTTTACCACGATTCTTGTGGTTTGTTACCTCACATCTTGCATCTTGGGCAGCTACATTGCATCTGCCTGACTCTGCCTTCTTTCTCCCTGCATTCAGTTTAGTTTTCCCACCAACCTACTTTCTGCCCTGTCATAGGCCAAAGCAATTTCTTTATTTACCAATGGTAATATAACATATTCATAGCATAAAGAGGGGAATCCCACATCAATAGTTTTCATAGGTGTTTTCAAAATCGAGAGGCACACAGTGAGTAGTCACAGATAGAATTGGGAAAGCCCTGTCTGTTTTCTTGTGACTCCTTGGCAACTCTTCTTTTCCAGAATTGTTTTCATGGATCTCACACCCCAAGCCTACTGGCCTGCAGTGCAGGATTTCCTACCTCTCTAGGCATGCCTGACCAGTCTTCAGAGAGGGCCTATGGAAGCAGCCATGTCAAATTCATTCCCAGCTCTCTTTTACTCTGCAAACTAGAGGATTCATGAACCCAGCCAGCTGGGGCTGAGCCCATTTCCCCATGAGTATCTTGTGTGTTTTCCTTGAAGGGAAACTGTCATGGTGAACATCACGGTCCTTCCTGTGTGTGCCTGAGACACTAGGAAGAGGGTCCATTGGAATTGAGGACCACCAGAGAAGCACAGTCTTTCTAAAGCATTATATGCAATACTGCGAGTGAGTGGCCCACAGTTCTCATCAGTTTCTCAGCGAGGGCAAATGCGTGGCTGGAGATATGGCCCAGTGGGTAAAATGCTTGCCACATAAGCGTTTTGACCAGCGGTCCATCCCTGGAATCCATCATGGAAAAAGACAACTAACTCTTGAAAGTGTTCCCTATCCACGCACACCATGACATGACATGCTCATGCCTGTACACACACACACACACACACACACACACACACACACACAGAAATAGAATAACTGCCACTAACAAAAATGATTTAAAGCATGGAAAGTTGAATATTTAAAATTTTAATTTATTTTTATTGTATGTGTATGGAACATATGTGTGCATGTATGTACATATGTGTGGGGGGGTACAGAGGTCAATTTACTATACTTTTGAGACAACATCTAAAACTCACCAAGTAGGCTAAGGTCCCTGACCAATGCTTCTGTCTTCCCAGAGCTGGGATTGCAGGCATGTACCGACCCCCAGGGCTCTTTTTACATAGGTTTTGGGGCTAGGTCTCAGCTTTTCGTGCTAGTAAGGCAAACACTTTATGGCTGAGCCATCTATCCAACCCCAAAGTTGAACTGTGACATCATTTGACATTGAGAGCCAATTGCCCCAAAGAACTGAGTAGCAGCATGGGTCTTTTTGCGGTGAACCTACCCTTCCTTTTGTTCCCATCCTAGTCGCCACCAAACAAAGATGGGGGTGGCTTTTTAGAAACTTGACACAATCTAGAGTCTTCTTGGAAGAAGATCCCCAATTGATAAAACGCCTCTGTCAGATTGGCATGTAGACGAAACTATGGAGTCATTTTCTTGATGGTTGATGAGTCAGGGCCCAGCCCATGGTGGGGAGTGCCATCCCTAAGCATGTCCTGGGGTATATAAGAAACCAAACTGAGAAAGTCATGGAGAGCAAACCAATAATCAGAGCTCCTCCATGGCTTCTGCTTCAGTTTCTGTCTCCTTGTTCTGCTCTTAAGTTTCTGCCGTGACTTCCCCAGCGATGGACTGTGGCCTGAGATATGCAAGCCTAAGAAGCGTTTTTCCTTCCAAGCTATTTTTGGTCAAGGTGTTCACCACAGCCATAGTAAAACAGACTAGAACATGGCCTAAGCACATCTGAGTGAAGAAGGTCAGTTTAGCTTTAAAAACCAGTAAAGGTTTCCATGTGCAGTGGAGCTGACTCTGGGCCGTGGGATTCCCAGGTTCTCTGTGACCAGCTTTACTCCCACTGGGGCATGCAGGCCATCAAGAGATATACTCTTTAGGGGCATGAACAGTCATAGCCTCTTTTCATGTTTAGAACACATTTATGTATACATGTCCCATATTAGGGATAAAAATACATTATAAATCATGAGAAAACAAAGACATGTTTATTTGATAGCTTTATTCTTTCAAATATGTATTAGTTAAACATCTGATTCTAAAGTATTTTTGACAGTCTGCTTAGAAACAGGTGATGCTTTAGAATTTGAGATTTCAAAGCAGATGTAAGTAACTTCAGCATTGGGGAGTGAAGACAGGGAGCTCACTGGCCAGAGAGCCCAGCTGAAATGGTGAACTTCCAGTTCAGTGAGAGACCCTGTCTCAAGGGTATAAAGTGGAGAAAGACAGAAAGACATGCATTCTTCTGTGTTCTTTACATGTGCACACCAAGGAAGTGGCTTTAGAAGGGTGTGTCTCACTGCACATCCTTCAGTGGAGCCCACTGGAGCGAGGAATGGCTCACTGCACATCCTTCAGTGGAGCCCAGTGGAGTGAGGCTCACTCTAATGACTATTACAGTTAGGGATGGAATTATGGTGACAGCAGTGAATGCTACGAAGAAAGAATAGATGAGCAGTAGACTTCAAAGCCGATGTGAGTAGTGAATTAAATAATCCAATACAGCCAGGCATAGTGGCATATGCCTTTAATCCAAGTATTCGGTATTCACGAGGCAGAAGCAGGCAGATCTCTGTGAGTTCAAGGCAAGCGTCGTCTAAACTGTGAAACCAAGGATAACAAGCGCTGTATAGAAAGACCCCGTTTCAAGCAACAAACAAACAAAATAAATATACAGTGAACCTTTGAAGCACTCTGGGAAAGTGGCGGTGGGGGGGGGGGGTGGTGGGAATCTTATCCTACATGGAAAAGGCAAGAGATACAGAGGATCCTAAAGGTACATTAAAAATTAGTCCAAGGAGGAGACTTGAGGTAGAATGGATCTCATGTACAAAGAGTAGAAAACGAGGGAGAGAATACATTCTATTCTTGACACAAAAAGTTAAGAAGGGCTGAGCATAACATTTCAAAGACATAATGCTCGAACGAGGGCAAAGGTGTGTGAACAAAGGCCAGGGATGGTGGCTTGAAAAGTACTTTGACCTTTTAGTATTGTTGAATAAGGCTCTTTACTGGGCATCAGCTGTGACCGTGACTGGGTACCACTGTAGAACTCTGGGGCTTGGGCGGGGATGGTCTTAGAGGTGTAAGATCTGTTGCTTTCTCTCCCTTCTCGTCCCCATCTTCCTCTTGCTCCCCTTGCTCTTCCTCTGCCTCCTCTTGCTTCTCCTTTTCCTGCCCCTTCTGATCTCCCTTTTCCCAATTTAGGTTGGAAATAGAAGCTGTGAACCCCACGTCAAAGGGCAGGCTAATGGTCTACACAGCATCATGGGGCAGAGAGCTTGACACACAAGCACTGTGATTCTAGACTGACTTCCCAGCACTCTTGTGAAAAGCTAGGCGTGGATGCCTGCACCTGTAACTTCAGCCCAGCTGAAATGGTGAGCTTCCAGTTCGGTGGGAAATCCTGTCTCGAGGACGTACAGTGGAGAGAAACAGAGGAAAACACCCATTCTTCTCTGGCCTCTGTATGTGCAGACCAAGGAACTGGCATTGGAAAAATGTGTCTGGCTGCCGTGAGGAACTCACTGAAGCTAGGGAACAGCTCACTGCGATAAATACTATAATTGGGGCTTAAATGATGGTGAGGGCAGTGGCAGGAGATGAGCAACTGGAAAACTGAAGATGCTTTAAGGATGGGATGTGTTTGGAGTAGCCGATCCCACCTTTGGATCTGAAGCCTGGTTGTTTATCATTGCACATGTACTTAGTTATAGGAGAGGACATGGCACATCCCAGAAAATACTTATGCTTTGGATGGATGGATGGGTGGGTGGATGGATGAATGAATGGATGGATGGATACAAAGGTGACATCGTATTCATCCGCTATTTTAACCTCTAGCACCTGAGAAGCACGATCTCCAACTTGAAAGAAAAGAAATGCCAGGCACAGGTTGGGTTTGAGTGTGAATAAAATGAATTGGATTCAAATGCGCTGAACTGGAAGTAAAAGTGTTTTTCCAAGAGAAAAGGTTCCTCAAGCACTGTAGCTCACGGGAGGATTCAAGGCTGTCACCGAAGGGTTCAGGGGTGTGTCTGCATAAAGACAACCTAAACTAGGCATAGATTCAGAGAAGAATAGAAACAAAAAACGTCTAGATTCTGGGGTGGATGCAATACAACCCGCTTCCCCGGCCCTGCCAAATTCATGTGAATATACACTATCTCTTTCAGTCTTGGGGATGGATCCTGGGAGAGCAATCAAACTCACAGAGAGGCAGGAGGAGGCTGGGGCTGGGAGAGGTGGGGTAGTTTGGAGTTTCATCCCCACTCTTCAGGCCCTCAAAGGCTCTGTTCTCTTCTGTCCCCTGCTTCCCCATGGGGTATTTGTAGTCACTCGCAGAGAGATCTCATTTCAGCTCTACCAGGAGAAACTCAGGGGGACCAAAGAAAGAAAATGTAAATACTTTCCCAGCAAGAGATTATATTCTTCCCATGAAAATGGTTGAGGGCTTACTCATGGCTTTGGATCCTTCCTCTCCGATGTGGACTTTTAGACTACTCTGACCAAAAGATATCAGAGGCAAGACATTCTTCAGCCTCCACAGAAGAAAAGCAAACATGTACCAAGTCATATTTGATGTTAGCTGCACCTTGGCTGTCTAGGGTTGTCTACTCATGACTGTTTTTAGCAATGACACCATGGGAAAAATTCCAGTCGAACACCAGAGAAGTCTACACAAGGAGAGGGGGGTGGGTCTGCTAAAGGGTAGAATTCTTTCTAGCATAGCACTTCCCAAAGACCTGGAGGTATGAAATCAAAGCGTAGCTTGGAGGATGACTTGGCTTGAACTTCAGTGGATACAGAACTTGTGCATCCACGGGGCATAGTCTCTTTCTGCCATTTGGAGACCGTGTCTCAACAGCATTCTCCAAATTCGCCATTGTATATTACTCTAACTCAAACAGGGAAACCGGGGATTGGCAGAACATTGACTTTTCTAAGTAATTAATTTCCCTACATCTCTCTCTTTTCCATATCAGAAACATATTTATGACAAATCTGGATAATAAGAACTGCAGTATAAATTATGCTCGGAGGAGTCAAAAGGCACAGCTGAGGTCTGGGAATGTTATGCTGTGTGTTGTCAATCTCATTCACCCTCTGTTCCTCCAAAGTTTACCTTTGAGCCACCACGTTCACATGGTCTGTGGACTGTCTTGCCATTAAGCTGCACACAGCAACAAGGAAAACAATAAAGCATGCTAAAAGAGAGTGTATAATATGCAAACAGAATAAAACAACAAAATCCCAGTAAGACAGTATCAAAAGATTGTGTAAGGGAGAATATAACAAAGTGTAAATAATAACTCTAAAAAAGTTAAATCCTGGGCATCATTAAGTAAGTGGTCAAAATAACAAAAATGCTTCGAACGGTGGGACAGCAGCATTTATGCCATGAGCTGGGGATTATTCTTTTCTTTTCCATTGTGCTACAGTGGATGGTGACGGTCCCTGTGATGTTTCCCAAACTGTGATAGAGGCCTACGGTGGCTGACTATATAATGTGATGGCTTGGAATAGTATCATGGAAAAACAATATCTTCTTGAAAGAAAGCAAGTAGAAGGACATAGTAGGGAAGAAGAGACAGAGCTTTGGGTTCACTTATGGATCTACAAGTGAGTAGTCAATAATCACCTGGCTATGGTTGTTGTCTGAGTTTCTGTCCTGCCCAGTTCCTGCAATTGTTAAGTCCCAAAGAAATCACACAGAGGTCTGCATTAACTATAAACTGATTGGCCCATTAGCTCAGGCTTCTTATTAACTCTTATAACTTACATTAGCCCATTATACTTGTCTATGTTACCCACATGGCTCAGTACCTTATTCAGCGAGGCAGTCACATCCTGCTTCTTCTGTGGCTGGGCAAGGACTGTGTCCTCTTCCCAGAATTCTCCTGTTCTCCTTGACCCACCTCTATTTCCTGTCTGGTTGTCCCACCTATACTTCCTGCCTGGCGACTGGCCAATCAGCATTTATTTAAAATATAATCAACAGAATATAGACCATGGTCCCACACCATATGGTGAGTGTATATGTATATGTATATGTATATGTATATGTATATGTATATTATATTATATTATATTATATGTGGAGGAACACTGCAGCAAATAATGCTTTTATAGTCAGGGGATGTAATTTCTTCCTAGGCCTAGATAAAGGACTTGCATGCTTCACGGGTGATCACTGTTAATCTGTACCTAGTTCTGACAAGGTGCTTCCAGGTTAACGACTTGATATGATATAAATGCATCCTCCTTGCGTAGACAATGCCATCTTTCCTTTGTGTTTATTTATCTATGTATTTAGAGATGCTGTAAAGCATCATGGTGGGGAAGGCCACAGGAGCTCCGTGCTACAGCAGGAAATCCTGCTAAGTTCACACTAAAGCGGAGTGCTGTCTCTCCTTGCTCACCCACCCACGTGCCTCTCACCTGACAGGGAAAGGCTTGCAGCACCTGCTAAATGCTGCGTAACTTAGAACAGCTGTGAAGCCCACGCTCACTGTCTGAATGCAAATCGTGACCATCATGGCTCAGGGAGGACCGACCTTCCTCGCAAAACTGCTCATTAATTTCTTAGGAGACTTATTCTCAGACAGCTTGCTACTAAATAAACTATGCCCGCGTTTGTGTTATGATTTCTTGTTATCTATATTAATAGCACTTAGGCGCTTTCTGTACATATGCAGTGTTCGCTCATTTACATTCAGTGCGGTTTGATCATATTCCAGGCCATGAGCCAGAATGCTCGGCAGCGAGGAGACGGAGCCTTTACCTTTAGTCAGAACAAACAGAGCAGCCACGACCAAACACCGGGATTGATTTCGTGATTCAGGGGCCAGGGGTGTGTGGAGGGGGAAGGTAGAAATCAGATCCAGCCCCAGAGAAAGATAACGGAGGATTTGATTTGAAGATTGAAGAAGAAAGGTTGGTAGCCTGGCTAAGGAGGGCTTGGTAGATGAGGCCTCTGGGTGGAGGGTTGGAGGGAAGACTTTGAGTGACAGCCCCGGAACATCGGAACATCGGCAGTGCGCCACACCTCTGACGAGCAACCCTCACGTGCGGGCTGCGGCAGTTTACTCCCTGATGCTCCTGATGATAGCTCTGCGATGTATCCTGTACCCCACAGACAGGTGAAGGAAGGCTCCTGTGTCTTCGTTAGCATCTCGTCGCCTACCTCATTGTGGGGACGCCTATGAGACTGATCGTTCAGCTTCCCATCTGGACTTCGTCTCTCCTAACCTTACTCAAGCTATCCCGCCGGCCGTCTTGTTGCTGGCCTTTACTCTCTTCCAGTTAATTACGTAAGGACCTGCACCAGAGAAAAGAGTGTTCATTAAACTCATTAGCAACCTCACTTCTGGCCAGGTAAAGTTTTGGCCGTATTTGCGTTGGGCTCCTGGCGCCATCTTACTAGTCCTGGGGAAGGACACACTCCCTCCTGCTCCTCCGCCCTGACTGAATGGATGCTCTGTGGAATCAGGTCTCTGTCTTACTGTGTTATTCCTGTGTACGTAGATAAGCATATTCACACAAGGATTGGCAGATCCAGGAAAGAATTTAAAATTGAGTAATCCATAGTATCCAGCATGAAAAAGGACAAGAAAAAAAGCACACACCAAAGAGATAAAAATTTAAGTCATCAATTTTCACACACGCATACACACACACACATACACACACACAAACACGCACATACAGCATGAAATCTGAAGACGAATAAAAATATTTGAGAGAAATGGCATCTGTTTGATAGAATTTTAAATGCTCTAAGTTCCTATGAGAGGCAAGGATCAATAATGATTAAAATCATTAATCAAGACAGCTCATCTTTATCTTCTCAGTATTATTTTTTTTAATAAAATATTTTTCTTTCGTGCTTTCTGAAGCTAAAGCTTCTTCTTTTTTTTTTGGTACCTGTTATCTGTGATGACAAAAATGAAGGATTACTGTATAATTTATTTCTTTTTCCCTAAAAAAATGAGAGCTAACTGCTAAGACGGCTCCCACACGGAGGCAGATAGCTCAGGCTTTAAATGTCAGAAACAGCAGAAATATCAGAATGCCGTTATTCCTGAATAACCACTGAGGTCGGAGGGCAGGCTGCCAGAATAACTGCTGAAGGTCGTTCCCGGGAGCTGGGTGTTTCATTCTTGTGGACTTATATAGCTGCTTCCTGATCCTGTGAACTCTCTCACGGGGTCACAGAGAAAAGGGTCTTACCCAGTGTTACTGACGAATCAAATCAAAATGCCTCTAAAGCACTCGTCCTCAAAGAGAAGATCAACAGGAAGAAGACGAAAAAGCTAGGTGCTGTGCCTGAGAAAACTCTTCCCGATCTAAATCCACGTATGGAAAAATTCCTAGGTATTTTCTGAGCCCAATGTAGAGAGGATATCATTTCTCATAATCTACCTCCCTAAAGTGACAGATTAAAAAAAATGTAGCAGCTAAATATAAAATTTTTATCAGTGTTTGCATTTTCTTTGTTTCCAAAGAAAAGACTACTCCAATTCTCTAACTTTATATGTTCCTTCAGACATTACTTCCAGAACATTCCATACATGTCATGGTTGAACCTGGGGTTTGTGTTCCTTGGACTTCATTCAATGTCTGCACCACGATCCTTGCTTTTGGCACTCTGGGGTGAGACTAGAATCTCTGGGTGCCTTGTGCAGTTGCTCTGACATCTGCAGGCCTCAGAAGCTGAAGGCGGGCAGCACTGAGTGCTTGAGAGTCCCACTTGGTCGACCTCCAGCAGTGGTTTACAGGGCAAGCCTAGTGGGTGTCTCTTGCTTGGTCTGGTTTTGGAACTGAATTGTCCTCGAAGAAGAGGGTTTGTGCTTCCTGGCCCCCGACCATTTCAAAGTCACAGCTGCCTTGATGTTTTCCATGCGGGGTTTCATTCCGGCTGTGTGAATGCCACACTATCAAGTTGAAGTGTGCTTTAAGAGAAGAAAGTGAGATTTTTCTGGGAAGATGCTTTTCAGTTTTTTTTTTTTAAAGTAATAAGTACATTCAGATACAGACTAAGAAATGATAAGCCTTCCATGTCTTGCCAGAAGTAGTTTGGGGTCAAATGCAGAAAGAGAAGCGAAGGTAGCCAGAGCTGAAACCATACGTAAGCTGTGCGATATGTTGCATGAAGACCTGACTTTCTAAACGTGTCGAACAAATTAGGTAAGAATTGCGAGCCAAGCTCACACAGCTTCTGCGTCTCCTTTTGACAGTTCTCTCTAGTGTTTGAGAATGACCTTCTAGGCAGGGGGCCACGGAGCTGACCCACCCTGAAGTTGCTGATGTCTACCTCTAGGTAGCAACCATACCCTCAATGTCTGTGTTCCCTAGTGAAGGAAGGTGTGAGCTTTCGGAAAGAGTGGCTCCGTGTAGCCCTGTGCCTTAGCATAGACCGCTCATTCCATTTGCTTCACACGGGCTTCTGACTAAATCTATCAAACGTCCTCTCTTCTGCTTTGGAAGGTAGTTGAGTTCTCCAGACTGATCAGCTGTTCAAGCCACTGTCTTCCATTTCCACGCAGCTAGCTGTGCCTCCCTCTTGCTAGCCAGCTGTCTGTCATCCTTTGTCCCAAGCAGAGTCTCTTCCCTGTCTGGGAACATTAGAAAGGAGACTTCATTTTAGGGGTGTCTCTTCTGTCCTGGCTTCATTATGATGCCACCAAAAGTGGCCCTTAAACGTGGAGACGTGGAGTACGGCCAAGAAAGAATCTGAGACGCTCACACCAACGAGATCATGATAACAACACAGCGAGTTAACAGCAGAATCTATTCACAGCGAATTCATCAAAGTTAAAATCGTGGCTGATGTTTATTCAGACGGACAGATAGGGCCAGAAAAACCTAAGGAATTTGCTCCAAGACAGTCAGTTACTGACTGAGTTCAGAATCAATCTCAGGACAGTATCTTTACACAAGCCAATATCACAAATACCTTTGTTCACCTGACAGTGGATGAAAAGAGACTCCAAAGCAGTTAAGCTATCCAGCTTCCAGCAGCCTATATGTGTGTGCACAGTGCTCTTTGTGTGCACACACATAAACAAAGATAGATTAATGAGTGATGTAATGTGATACAGTGGTTATACATCCCTAATATGCATGTTATCTTGTATCATATATATATGGTGAGAGAGAGAGTGTGTGTGTGTGTGTGCAACTGACTGGCTCATAGGGTTGGCAGTGCAGGGCCTATAGGACAGGGTAGAAAGGTCAAAAGAGTAGAGGCTGCTATCTCATGCCTCAGGTCTGTTTAGAGGGAGGAGAAATCCCTCTTTCTCAAGGGACATCAACTTTCTAGGACTTTCCCATGCTTGAATGAGATCCACCACATTGTAGATGGTGACCTAATTTACCAAGAGTTCACAGATTCAATTGCAAATGCCACCTAAGAAACACTCTCTCTAGACTGACGATTGGCCCAACTGGGAATCACAACCTTGACAGTTGGACCGACGAGACTCAGCATCCCATTGATGGTAGGCAGTTGTCTAAAATTGGTGACTCACAGCTTGGGGACTTTTCTGAGGATCTGTGGTTTTACTACTGTAACTGTGAAGCAGAAGAGAGAGGTAGGTGGTGTGAGTGGTAACAGCCCAGTCAGGGTCACCCGATGATCTCCAGAAAGTCACCCTTGGAGAGAGACTTACTAAGAACTCAAGAAGTCTGGTTAAAGGTGAAGGCTGCGGTGCTGGCTCAGTAGGTAAAGTGTTTACCACACAAGCACGAGGACCCAAGTGTGAATCCCAAGAGGACACATAGGGCCAGACACAGCAACACAAACTGTCAGTGCCCCTACAGAGAGAGGGGAGGCAGACAGAGAATCCGTGAACGCTTATGGGTCAGCTAGCCTGGCATAGGCTGTGCTGAACTCTTGAAGATTTTCATAGCAAGAAAGGTGGAAGGAGAGAACCTCCACCCAAGGTTGTCCTCTGACCTTTGTGTTTGAAGACACATACACACATATGTGCACACATGCACATACAAACAGACATGTGCACATCCACATACACAATACATGCACACAAGCTTTTACACATATGCATACACATGCACTCATATGTATACACGTACACACACATGCATGCAAGCACAAACATACATGCAAAGACTAAAAATAAAAAGGTGAAGCTCACAAGTGCCCTTCTTACTGTCATAAAAACCGTGGGTATTCAGTAATGTTCTTCTGCCTTGATACCTTCCCTGAGCTGCAGCGTTCAGAAGGGGCCTTGATTAGTCAGTGTGGCTGGGATGGACCTGTGGGTGTCATCTCTTGCCCCATTTTTATCCTGCTGTCCTGATCTGGGTCTCTATTTTATCAGCGTCATGCAGTTAGGGTAAATGAATGATTCTGTGCATGAAATCAAGCTTTGTGTGTTACTTTGCCTTGGACTGCTGGTGGACTTGTAGAACTACTTATGTATCCCTGGCCATGCGGTAACCTGCTGTTTTAGGTGGGTTCTGTCATCCCACGCTCTGTTTGAGGAAGAAAACCTGTGGAGTGAGGAAAGAAGTCACTGCTCAAAGGAGGTCAACCTCGGTGACCCTTTGCAAGTTGACCATGAAGACAAATGACCTCGGTACCCAGGATCCAACCTGGACGTGTGTTCTCCTGGAAATGTTGTTGCTTAGCATCCTCAATCCCTCGATGATGCCTAAACTCGGGAGTGATGTTGCATAGACTTTAGGTGTTAAGGTTGTTTACAGCAAATGTGACTGACCTGGTCTCCAACTCTTGCCTGATCCAGAGTTAGCCTTCCAGGAAATCCCAGTAACGTCTGGAAGATAAATGATCCCTTGTATTCCTGTCCAGATTTACTGTACCTCCTGCCATCCGGCTCCTTCATCTTGTGAAAGGCCAGCGGTACGTTTTTATTACAAAGGGTGTTTCCTTAATGTGCAGTTCTAGTTTACTTCCCAATGAATAAGCGCTGGGTGTGGTGGTGCACACCTTTAGTCCCAGCACTTGGAAGGCAGAGAGAATGGGTCTCTGTTGAGTTCCAGGCCAACCAAGGTCACATGGTTAGATCCTGTCTCCAAAATCCAGAAGGTAAAATAAATACCTAGGAAAAGTAAGATGAATTAGCCTCTAGAATGAAGCCACGTCTTTGAAACAAAAGTCAGTCCTCACCACCTTTGACTTTCTAATGTAAAGATAAGGGTTTTTTCCCCCTTAAATCAAGTTACTTAAGAATCTGAACAGAAACTTCACACCTGCAGATCATCTTAGAAAAATGTGCAAAACGCAGACACATTCTTAACAAATATAGAAGTAGCAGCCACACATTGGAAATAGCAGCTGAGAACCATGCAATCTTACCAACTTGCAATAAACTTTTGAAATAAAAAAAAAATGCTCCCCCCAAAAAACAGATCAGTGACTTTGAATCGTTCTACTGCTAAGATGGGAAGACATTTATCACCATCCTTAGCACATTAGTTTTTATCTGAGGACATTTGAAAAAAAAAATCACTTGATTGAAAATATAAAAGTAAAAACAGGAATGGTTTTCCTTGGGAGCTAGTGTTCGCTATTGCAGAGTCTTGTACTAAAATTAAGGGCTGTAGCTAATTGCATGCATCCCATTAAGTTACACCAGCATGTCACTTTGTATGGTGGTTTGAAGGAAAATAGACTCCAAGGAGAGTGGCACTGTTAGGAGTTTTGGCCTTGTTGGACTAGATGTGGTCTTGTTGGAAGAAGTACATCCCTGTGGAAGCGGGTTTTGAGGTCTCATATATGCTCAAGCCACTCCTGATGCCTCAGCCCACTTCCTGTTGCTGTGGATCAAAGATGTGAGAATTCTTCGCTACCTCTTTAGCACCATGCCTGCCAGCATGTTGCCATTCTCAGTGTCAATATGGTAATGGACTGAACCTCGGAAATGGTGAGCCTCAATTAAATGTTTTTCTTTAGAAGAGTTGCTGTGGTCATGGTGTCTCTTCACAGCAACAACAGCCCTAACTAAGACCCCTTGATGACCTTGCCTCATTGCTGCCATGTGGAGGAAGACTCATCCACACGAATCAGGAAACACTGCATGACGAGAACACAGAAGTATATACAGCAGATATCTAGGTGAAGACAAGACCAAGTGATCAGCAGAACAACTCACGGCTCTTCAATTTGATCACCCAGGAGCTGAACTGGACCCTTGACCCATTAGTTATCTGCCATCAACCTTACTATCCAGTGGCTTTTGTGTTAATAACAAGTAAATAAAAACTCACTTCTCAGAATTTTGTTCACATTCTGAGCATTGCTAACCTTAGACTGGACACTATCATCAATCAAGTGGAATTCAACAGGATAGGATGAGTAAATTTTAGCAATTCTGTTGTAAGTCACAAAGTTTACAGATGAAAGACCAGAAAAGTTCAGATCAACTTTATGATATCATTTATCTTGCTCCCAAATTTTTTCCATATTGTCTTCACTGTAGTTCATGCCAAGTCTGGCTCATCAAACAAGCCCTTAGGTTCTGCAACAGTAGGTTACTTGGGGTCCTTGTGAGGTCTGAACACCTATCAGGCTACTATCCTTTTGGGGCATCTTGCTTCTGTTTATCTGGCTGCTCCTTCCTGTCTTTTCATATTGCAAGTGATACGCTAAACTGACATAATAATTATTGCACAAAAATGTAAATCTGACCTACCATCCTGCTGTTGTAATTCCTTCTTTCATTTATTCATCCTACATGAAGTTATGGGATCAACAGCGATGTCTCTAAATGGAAAAGATAACATTGCACCATGTGCACTGAGGAGATTTATTTAGTCGGAAACAGTATAATTATGTTGTTGGCCAGAGAATGGATTTTACTGGAAACCATATTAAGTGAAATTTGTGGGTTCAAGATTTTGTATAAGCACATAAAATCATGCATAGGTATGTCATTAAAGCATAAAGGGGACAAGGCGAAAGCAGAAAAATAGGTGGGAGAAAAGGGAGGGTGTAGAGGTGAATGTAACCAAAATACATAATATATTTGAACTAAATTTTCCTTATGAAACCCAGTTCTAGGGTAATGACATATTCAAAACTCTACTGAGTTTCCATATATTAACAGCCTTTAGAAGAATTATTCAATTTGTTACAATAATATGTAGATATAGTTTTTCACTGGGAGCATTGATCAACTCTGTCCTGCCAGCTACTCCTAAATTACCACACAAAGACTTAGTATTAATTAGGAATGTTAGACCAATAGCTAAGGCTTTTTACTATCTCTTAAAACTTAAATTAACCCATATTTCTTATCTACATTCTGCCATGTGGTAGTATACTTTTCCAGCATGGCATGTTCATCTTACTTCTCTCCGTGTCTCACTGGCAACTCCAGTCTCTGTCCTTTTTCCCAATGTCCTCTTTGTTTGGCCCTCCTGCCTAACTTATTTCTGCATGGCTATTGGCCAGCCAGCTCTTTATTAACAATGAGAGCAACACATCTTCACAGTGTACAAAATAATTATAGCAATAACACTTGAACCTTTTGTCATACATTTTAAACTTTATTTCAATATTTGATTAGTATATGCCAGAAATTCCCACATATCCAAGAACACTGAACCCTCCTTAGTGAGCTACCTCCCACTGCTCTGAATTCTTATCTGCTCTTTAGTGTGAATATGATTCTCTCACAATGATTGCTCCCTGCAGCTAGTAGTACCTTTCCTGTCATTTTGTGCATACGCCATCATCCTTACTTTCTTCCTTCTTTTTAATCCTTCAAGATCCACTGGAATGTCTACATTCAGTGCCAGAGTGTGGAGGGCATGGGTCCTTGGATGCCGTGTATTAAGAACAGTGTATGGCACACAGTAAACACTTGCTAAGTGTACCAAGAATGAATGAAGAATAAATGAATGAATGAATGAATGACTGGCTGGATGGATGGATGAATGGATGGAAAGAGTAGGATTACCTTCCTCTGCAAATCACTGGGAGTCTCTTAAAAGGGAGCAGGGGTGGTGGTAGGTACTTCTTACTCAGGACAGAATAGAGCAGTCCCTAAAAGTTTTTCTGGGGAAAATTCAAATCCTGATTGATGAGGAAGCAGTGATGGGGAAGCAGAGATGCGGAAGCAGTGATAGGGAAGCAGTGATGAGGAAGCAGAGATGGTGAAGCAGTGATGGTGAAGCAGTGATGAGGAAGCAGAGATGGGGAAGCAGTGATGGGGAAGCAGTGATGGTAAAGCAAAGATGGAGAAGCAGAGATGGGGAAGCAGTGATGGGGAAACAGTGATGGGAAAGCAATGATGGGGAAGCAGAGATGGGGAAACAGTGATGAGGAAGCAGTGATGGGGAAGCAGTGATGAGGAAACAGTGATGGGGAAGCAGTGATGGGGAAGCAGTGATGGGGAAGCAGTGATGGGTAAGCAATAATGAGGAAGCAGAGATGGGGAAGCAGTGATGGGTAAGCAATAATGAGGAAGCAGAGGTGGGGAAGCAGTGATGAGGAAACAGAGATGGGGAAGCAGTGATGAGGTAGCAGAGATGGGGAAGCAGTGATGGGGAAGCAGTGATAGGAAAGCAGTGATGGGGAAGCAGACATGGGGAAGCAGAGATGGAGTAGTAGGTCTCTGACATGTTGCATGTGTGGTCTTCAGATGAACTGATCTGAGGAACCTGTGCTTCTGACTCTGTCCACTTGATTCCCCTCACCTGTGATTAAAGTTCGGATGGCTTTCGGTAAGCACACTTACCCTCTGTGTAGAATGTGTGTATAAAGTTAGCTAAAATCACGAGGGAAGGGGTGACAAAGCTGTAAGGACATTGCCAGAAAAACCGAGGTCCTTGACAGATGAAGTTTATGGAAAATGCTGGGAAAACGAACCTTTAAACAACTGTAACATAGGATCTTGGATAATATGATGTAATGCTGGCCAAAGGCAATTTGTGCCATTTCCGTCTGATGGTAAGGCCTTTAACCCAGATCATTGTTCTAAACTGTAAAGCGCAAGGCAAATTTAATGGAAAAACCCCAAACTCAAACTAACTTCAAAGACCGTTTAAAACAGAGAAGACTCTGATGAATTAAATTTAGCTCTCTGCGTGCGTGCCTATTACACCAGCACGTGCTAAACGAATACAAGCTAAGAGACTTTAGGTAAAGTATTTAATAGCATGTGAATTATGTAAAAGTTTATTTTACTTTCAACTAGAAAATGGTAAACATCTTAAGTACTCTGGAATTCTGAGAAACTAGAGACTGTTGTAAGTTTTGTCAGAATAATTTAATTGACTCATGGGGAGGGTCTGTATATAATACTATAATTGACTTTTTTAGGGGGGATGATTTTTTTTGAGAATTTGGAAAAGAACCCAGAAATTCTGGGCTCTATTAGGATATGCCATGCTCAGCCCAGAAAATTGCAAATTTCCTCAGAGTTAGGAGGTACGAGCAGCTGACAATTAAATGCTGTTGAGTTGATGAAGGGATGGGGGACGCTGGGACTATTACAGTGGGCTGACAGCTGCATTCCATATGCTACTTAGTTCTGGACTTGCTTTGAAGGAGCCCAGGGGTCCAGCAGGTACCTATCCTTCTCTCTACCTTAACCAAGATATCTATCAATAACTTCAGGGAAGCATAAAAGACGGGCATCCCTATTTTACACTGATGAGTTATTTGATGCATTACTGATATACTGAACTAAAAGCACAGTGAGACTTATTATTCATTTCAAAGCCTCTGGCATATGATAAAGGCATATTTTAGAAAGAATGCCCAATTAATTATATCAAATGACATGAAATCTTTAATATTTCTGAAATTTGCAGAATGCTTTTATTATTAAATAACCACTTAGGTCTTAATGAGTTGTACTTACTTAATGATATTTTATAGGCTAATACACTAATGAAGACCAGGGCTTAAACCATGGCTGTCTTTATCAGACCATTGGATCTCTCTCTCTCTTTTTCTCCCTCCCTTTCTCCCTCCTTCCAATTCCTTCTCTGTACAAACTCCTTTGAGTATTTCGTCCTGTCTTATTTTCTGGTTCAGCACCATAGGCAATAGAACAATGTTATAGCAATTTATCGAAGAAGCTGACTATTACTGAACAACAGTAAAAAGAAGGAGTGGAAATGAGCTTTCAGCGTTCTGCTCCTAGCTTTTGGATGACGTGTGGGAAGACTCAAAGGGAAATTGGGAGGGTGAGCAGCAAGCATCCTCACTGCTAACCCATCCCATAACTTAACACCAAAGACGTTTATCTGACTGTTCCACACTGGTGCTAAATGTTAGTAATTCTAGCATGTGAAGGCTTTGGAGAAAATGTGAAATACCAGTGTTGACTCACGTGTCTTTATTCTTCCACCTTTACCCAACTTAAGGGCAGTTTTTTGAGACTATTTTCAGATGAGCCACTGGTAGCTCTTCACTCTCCTTTCCTGACTCATCTCAGCCTCAAGTTTCTAGCACCACTTTTGTCGTTTTTGTTGTTTTGTTTATTGAGACCAAGTTTCTCTGTGTAGCTCTGGCTGTCCTGGAACTTGCTCTGTAGATTAGGCTGGCCTTGAGCTCACAGAGATCTGCTTGCCTCTGCCTCCGGAGTGCTGGGATAAAAGGTGTGCGCCACCACCTCCTGACCCACCTTTTAATTTCAAACTCCCCAGAAGGTAGTTGCATCCACAAATGATTCTTCAGTTTTTCCCTTTTAAAAATTTTAAATTATTTACTTACTACCTTCATTATTTATTTATTACCATGTATGCTTTAGAGTTGTGTGTGAATACATGCATGAATGCATGTTTGCAGGTATGTGCGCAGGCAAACATGTGCATATGTACTTGGATGACCAAGGTTAATGTAGGATGTTTCCCTCCATGACTTTCCACTTTATATACTGTGGAAGGGACTAACACGGAATGCTTTCTGTTCATCTGACTTGTTGGCTTTCTCCTGGGGTTCCCTGTCTGCCTTCAATCCATGTGCTGGGATTGTAGGCGGGCCACTCCATCCATCTGGCTCTTTTGTGGGTTCTAGATGTCAAAATTATGGTCCTCATATTTGCACAACAAGTACCTATCCTGATGCTTCTTTCTTGAATAATCTTCTTGTATAGTTTTAAAAATTCCCCCAAACCAATGCTATGTTTTCTTTTAACCCATGGAGAATATTGTGTCCCCAGATAGTTCAAATAAAGACAGGGAACTGCAAGAATAAGCTTATCACTCAGCAGTCAAACAATCTAGACTTTCTCTTCCTGCCATAAAATCTTTTTACTCTGGTCAAGGGGACCCTGTGGAATCTTCTGAAGAGGTCAGAGAAGTCATAACACCTTCTCCCTCTGGATTGAGCTTAGTGTTCTCCTCTGCAGGAAATCTCTCAGCTCAGACTTTCTCAACATCATATTTCATTACCTGATACTCCAAGATGTGGTGCAGAAGAATATCTGTATTCTGTCAATCATCTATTTTAATAAAACGCTGATTGATCAGGCAGGAAGTAGAGGCGGGTCAACCAGACAGGAAGTAGAGATGGGGCGATGAGAATCGGAGACGGCTAGGAAGGAGGAAGCTCCCTCCATTCCTGGCCAGACCACTGAAGAAGCAACATGTGAGCTGACAGCTGAAAAAGGTACTAAGCCATATGACTAAAATAGACCAGAATAATGGGTTAATATAAGCTATAAGAGTTAACAAGAAGCCTGAACTAATGGGCCAATCAGTTTATAACCTAATGTAGACTCTGTGATTTTCTTTGAGGCTTGCAGGCTTGTTAGGGTACCGGGCAGAACAAAAACCCCAACAAGCAGACCCCTTCATGTTACAAAGATGGGTCATGTACAATGCTCAGTCATGTCTCTGAAAGAGTTGGAGGCATAGGCAGCCTCTTAGCGAGGAGCAGACAGGCTTAGAGAGCAAGGAAGGGCGATATCAAGAGCTCTCGATACTGAGCAACTGCTGTGTTGTAAATACATGACCTAAAGTGGCAGGGGTCTGGTCCTGGATCAAAGTGCTGGGAGAAGGGTCTCTCAGAAGGAGGGACAATTCAGCCACCTTGAGGACTCAAATCTAAAGAAGGAAGATATAACTTTTAGGAGGGATGCACAGAACCAGAACCCAGGCTGGTAAATTTCAATTTTTTTATTGGCCAGTAACTAGAGGCACAGAAGCAAAACCATGAAGGGTGAGCCTGGAGAGGTGGGGGCTAGTACAAGATAAACACCATGTTCCCAAGAGACAGGATGCAGTGACACAATGGAATTGCGTTCCACATAGTGGAGTTTGGGGCATGAGATTTCTTACTTGAAAATGAACAAGGAGAAGTGGTCTAAAAGCATCCAAAATTCTGCACAAGGCACTGAGGGTCAAGAAAAGTCGAAGGGTGTGGAATCTGAACAACTGCCGGGAGTTCTGGAAAGATGGACAGTGATCTTCGGGTACCAGTGGACTCTCCTCATTGCGGATGTCAGAGACGGCACCTTGTTCCTGACAACAGGGGACGTCTCAGAACAGAGCTCTCAGTTACCAGCCACAGAGGCACAAAGGCCGAGTGACCGACTGATTTTTCACTCCCAAATTATGTCCTTGGCAGTGTCAGGGCTTAGACTGAGGCAGGAGTATAGCCACACCATCCTACAGTGACTTCCCTTTTGTTTTACCTTATGATCATTTATGCTTATTTTATTTTAAAATTTATTCTTTGAAAAAGCTATGCATATTGTCTTAGATAGTGCTGTGATCAAACACCGTGACCAAGAAAGGACTTGGGAAGAAAGGGCGGGTTTGGTTTCATGCCCTTGTCACTGTCCATTAGGTACACAATATGTCTTGATCATACTCACCCACGCTGGGCTATCTAACTCCCGTCTCACTGGCTCCCTCTCAAATGCATGTCCTCTCTCTTTCTAAAAATAGCCCACCGAGTTCAGTTAGTGCTGTTGATGTTCACGTAGGTAAGATGTCATCCTCTAAGGCAGTGGTTCTCAACGTCCCTAACTCCGTGACCCTTCAGCACAGTCCCTCATGTTGTGGTGCCCCCAACCATAAAATCATTTCTGTTGCTACTTCATAACTGTAATTTTGTTGCTGTTAGGAATTGTAATGTAAATATCTGAGTTTTCTGATGGTTCTAGGCAACCCCTGTGAAAGGGTTGTTTGACCCCAAAGGGGATTGTAGCCTAAAGGTTGAGAACCATTGCTCTAGGGCATGGACAGCCTGCCAGTGGCCAGTTCCCTTAAAGAAAAGAGGCTCTCCTTCACCCAGTAGCGATCAACTGCCAACAGCTCCTTAGCTAGGCATGGGACCTTAGGACACATTTAATTTTTTTTATCTTTTTTAAATTTGGAAGCAATCTTACAGAAAAGTTGCAAATAAAATCGATTTATCCCAGAACCCTGTAAACATGTTGTGCTGTTGTTATGAAGCCCGCGTTCTTCAGTGTGTGTTTTGAATATAAACAAGGTTATTCTTCCATCAAACTAACATGAAAACATCAGGCCACAGCCAGGAAGATAATACTCATACTGTGTTTCCATAAAACCCTTAGAGCCTGTCAGACTCCTTTTCTGTTGTTCTGAAGACACCCTTACAGCAAAGCATCGAGGCCATGAGCCACCCATTGCCTTTGGGTGTCATGAGCAGCTAACTCACAGAACCTGGAGTGTTCCTCAGCCTTTGCTTGGCCTTCAGGACCCTGGAGATGCCAAAGACTCCAGACTGTATCATTTGCAGGTCCGTCTCAGTTGGGGTCTGTCTGAGGGCTGCTTTGGCTGAGCCCTGGATCTGCCTTTCTCAGAAGCCAAGTTGGAATGATTAGCCTCGTCCTACTGGATGAGACACTCCAATCTGTCCTTTCATTTATTGTTCTAACTCGGAGAATTTGATTAAGTTATTGTCTGCCTGATATCTCCCCTCTGAAGACATTCTCCTCCTTTGTAATTGATAATTGCATGGGCCTGAAGTGGGGGGTACAGAGTACTTTGAAATGACATAGACATCCCATTTTCCATCAAACTGCCAGGGTGTGCCTGCGTGTGTGCAGTCAGTAGACACCTGCGGATACCTATGGTGTTTAATGAGCAGCAAGCTAGTCTTTCCTGAATTTAGTGGCCAAAGTGACCTAGATTTATCTTGCACAAGTCTCATTCAGATGGGTTCTGTGTCCTTTTGACCTGTTCCCATGATTTTTAAAGAAAATTTATTTAATCACTGGCACAAGATGTTTGAAGCTCACTGTGTGCCTTTTCTGCTCCAGCTTTGGGGTCAGTCAGTCCTTCCAGCACCCTATTCCTGGGTGCAGCAGAGAGTGTGCAAAAAGCGATGGTCAATCACAGTTCTTCTTGGGCCCCTCATTTGGGGAATGTGGCTAACTCGGGTTTGCTCAGAGTTGGAGTTAAAGACTGTATCAGGCAAGGAAGTCAACTAAGAATCACACAGAAAGATCCCCTCACGGTTGGAAGAAAGGAATTAAATATGTAAATATAAATTGGTGTTTACATTACTATTACATCTGTATGTATACGTTGAGCATGAGGTTATTCAATGCCTCATTGCCAATCTAATTGCACAGAATTCTTTCTGGATTTTTCTCGTCTCATATTGATCATCTTCTCGCCTGGCTGTAGGAACATGGAATTACTTACCTACAGTGTTAAGTCCTCTTCGGGACTTAACTTTGTCTTCCATCCTTTTACACCCAGCTGTGCTGTGCCTCACCCAGGCTGAACCTTCTACTCCCATGAACGCAGTCCTCATTCCAGAAGGGTTCTGGCTCTTTGGGTAGAGTTACCACATGTCCAGATGTTTTCTTCCTGCTTGGGGACCACACTCTTCACTAGGCTAAAAGCTCCTCACGTACTATGTAGGGGCCTCCTTGTATTTGAGGCTTCTTCAGGCTTTTAGTTTTTCCCTATTGCATTTTATTTTATATCAGATTTAAGGAATAGAAGGTGATGATTTGATTCTTGTTTATAAGGTATAGTAATCAAGTTAGGGTACTTAATATTTCTGTCTCCTTGACGACTTTAAGCTTCTTGGAAAAACCACCTTAATTAGACACAGTTATGGGCTACAGTTTGGTATTGGAATGTGTGTATCATTTCAATGCAGGGTTCCTTCAGTTCTCTGGGACTTAGAATGACATATGATGTCAGTGCCATCAGCCCATACTATCATCAAGTATCAGATCAGTAAAAGGTTGGACCATCAAATGGGAACTGTTCACGAAATTCCTTTTTATGCAAAGTGATAATCACACAAAACTAATCCACATCACTGTCAACCAAAAAGGCCTTTCATAAAACTGTCCAGGTCGATGATGGTGGCAGCAGGAAATCTTGTTTTGAAACTTTGAGTGGACATCTGAGTATCTGTTAGAAAATAAGTCGTCCTCTGGTTTCTGCCTCTTTATTTCAGGATTTTTGTTACTAGGTAGTAATGCCTCAGTCATGTGGCAATTAATTCTCTTAAATTCTATACAAAATTAGTCTCCAATAAGCCCAAATATTTTAAAGTGGATTTTCACTTAAAAGAAATTCTTTAAAGAACAATTTTACTTTGAAAGAATTATTTTTCACATATTGAAAGAATTTTATTTCTTATCAAAGCGGCTGTGCCTGCTGTACCCACCCTCCTAGTCTGACTTGTGTTGGAACCTCATTTAGTTCAGCCTACACTCAGCACGTCCACCCACTCTCCCCTCTCCCGTGAGATCTGCATCTCTGTGGCACCTTACGGAGGGGAATGCAAGCAGGTTCCTTCAGTTATTCTCCACTCAACATGCTAAATTTTGTCACTTTAAGAATATTAACTTTTAGGGGAAATCTTGGGCTCCATTTAGAGGATGTTTTACTGCCTGGTTCTTTCAGGAGGAAGAAATGTCAGTAGTTCTTCCCCTCCCCACCACTGGGTTCTTATTTGTAATTTAGCCATGAGCACAACTCACGGTGACCACAATCCTCATGGGGAATGGCCTATTGTTTACTTAAAAGAGAACGTTAAGCTAGCTTCATTAAAAGTAACGTAGCTATGCTTTGAAAACACAAAGTCGATCTTATTGTGCTTGCTTATATTTTATGGCCAACACATCTGATAAAAATTTCTTCAGAAGTCAGTGCTTTCCCATCAGATTGAAATGAAACAGAAGCTGCTTCAGGGTGCTGGCAAGAAACGGACCTTCTTCATCATGGTGGGGCACACCTCAGCTCTCAGCTCGCTGTTTGACCAAAAAGTTACCCCATTCCCACACTCACTTCTATTTTGTCTCTTTCCAAGTGTATATTCAAAGGGAGTTTTCATAAGTAGGTTCCACATCATCCAGATTTCACATGACAAAGGCCGTGGAGGAAGTCAATGTTTGGCTGCAGCTCACGTACCTAGCACCTACAGTTCCAAGCATTCTTTCAGGCCATAAACTATATTCTTTCTGTTGTTGGTTCAACCTTTCTTTTTATGGCCCATTTACCAGTGGTGGTTAAAAATCAAATTTAAATAATAAACTCTGTGTGTGTGTGTGTGTGTGTGTGTGTTTGTGTTTACAAATGACTTAGTCATCTGGGTAGCCAGGCATTGCAATGCCAAGATAAGGTCAGGAATCAAGGAAAAAGGAGTTTTAAAATGTGACATGCTCTTAATGCATGCTTATTTTCAAACTAGTGTCTGAGATTAGGAGAAAGGTGTCAAAGGGCACACAACTTACAAACCTTTCATTCGCATACAAATGTGGCAAAGTTTCAGCAGGCTCTGGCAGAGGCATCTGTCTCCTGTGGCAGTTACATGGCTTCTCACTGACTCTACCTACTCTCTCTCTAGATCTTTTCCAGCCTCGCTATATTCTGTTAAGCCATTGGCCAAAAGCAGCTTCTTTATTCATTAACCAATAAAAGCAACACATATACGGAAGGACTTCCCACATCAAGGCGTGTTCTCTGCTGGCCCAGGTCAGAGTCAGCATCATGCCCTTGGTTTCTTGAGTCATCTTCTCCTGGCCTTTACCAGAGGCTGTTCTTTCTGGAGTCTTTTCCCCACTTCTAGGTGTTCAGGCTGGCAGGACACCCTGGACTTCGATTTGGGGAATCTGATGCCCATTGCGGAAAGAGGCAGATGAGACAGCAGTTTAAGAGAGAGAACATCTTGTGACCTTAACAGGAGCTTTGAGTTCAGTAAGTCACTATTATAAAGATCCTATTCTGATGTTCTTTCTCAAATAGAAATTATTTGTTTGTTTATGTGTTCATTCCTTTGTTTTTTAATTATTTATTTTAGAAAGGGTCTTTATGAAGTTAGGCTAGCCATCAGTCTAGTTGGGAACTACTTTGAAATTCTCAGCTCACTCCCATCATCTCCCAAGTACTAGGATCATAGGCATGACCCACCACTCTGGGCTTAAACAGTGCTATGGATCAAATTGCTATCACAAAGGCTTGACGGGCATCCTTCAAGCCTCGATGTGGGGATGGAACCACATCCCCAGCCCAATTCTTATTTTTTATGAGAGGGAGAATTTTGTTAATTATTTGCTCCAAGTAAAGGTGAACTTCTGAACTTCTGAGTTCACAGAGATCCCGCCTCACTTCCCCAGTCACGGTCACGGGACCACTAGGGGAACTTCTTGTATGGGGCCCTTCACACAGGGTTTCTCATGTCAATTCCTTGTTGGGGTAGTGGTGTAGCATCTTTGTAGGACCAAGGCAAGCTGCTTCAATGCCTTTTTCTTTCAGTGAAATGTCATTTTTACTGTATGATTCTACAATTTTTTCCCTTTTCTTTTTGTAAGCAAACATTTATCAGGCAAGAAACTATGCCCTGAAATGAGAGGAGCTGGTTAGATGGGAGATATAAAGACAGGCTCCTTGGATCAGGTAACGTTCCTTGGCTTGAAGCATTCTCCCGAAACATGCAAATGTTGGGTTTGAAAGAAAATATTAAATTAGAGAAAACCTGCCTGTCGTCTTATGCCTGGCCACAGCAGAGGCTCACAGAGAGAAAGCACTGCCAACAAAACACAGACGAACATGAGGGCAGGTAGAGGAGTGAATTCTCATTTGGGCTGCCTTGATCCCTGGCTCGCCTGTTAGGCAATTAATTCAACGAAGGAAACAGAAAAGTGGGGAGTTGCAGGCCTTCTTGTTCATAGATGCAGGGCCCTCTCTCAAAACCATCCATGGTCTACAGTGCTCCATTTATCATCTTGAAATGAAGTGCACAGATCAAATTAAATAGACTTGATTTAAAACATCCAAATTATACAGTAGAAATAAGTTCAGAGTAATTTAAAATACAAGAGTCTAATTACTAAGAATATGCAGAAAATACTCAGTGGAGCCACGCTTCTCTAAAGGAAACAGTAGGCCAATGCTGGCTCCTTGCTGTGGTGTGCCTGCTTTTCCTTCTCCCAAACCCCCAGCACATATTTAATCCTCAAGCCACTGGCATGAAGCTACAGACCCTTGGGAAGTGACTAGGTCCTCAGTGTGGAGTTTTGAGAATGGGATTAGTCACAGAAGAGGCTCTGGGAAGCTTGGGGGTCCTTTCCTCCATAGAAAGACACAGTCACAGGTACCATCTAGGAGAATCAGCCCCTCAGGTCACAAACTTTACTGAAATCTTGATTGTGGGACTTCTCAGACTCCAGAATCTTAAAGAAATGACTTCCATTGCTTACAAATCACTCAGTCCAAGCCTTTTGTTACAACATCCAAAACTTCTTTATGGAAAATATTTATAAATATGTAGATGTAAATCCAGGCTGATTCAGGTGCTTTTGTGATTGTGAGGTAAGCTTCAGGAATCTTCTAAAATAGTAATGCTTGGGTGTCCTAGTTTCGTTCCTGCTGGTATGAAAAAAGACACTGACAAAAGGTGTTGATGTTAGCTTGCAATTTTACATTTCAGCCCGACTTTTCAACAAGTCAGGATAGCAGGAACTTGAAACAGCTCCTCACCACGCATTCAAATTCAAAAGAGTCAGAGAGGAGGAATGAACTCAGGCTCACTACTCAACTCTACTCTCTGCCAGTTCAGGACCCTTTAAACCTAGAGCAGGAAGCCATTCACAGTGGACGGCCTACAGCGTGATTGACACTCACAGTGGGTGGAAATTTCTCCACTTCAGTTCACATAGTCACAATAACACATAGGCATGCACAGGTGGTTCCATATGGCGTTACAGCGATAACGAAGAAGATCCATCACATTAGGGGAACTTCCTTCTTGTTTTGTTTTGTTTTGTTTTATAAGTAGTTTGAGGAGTAACAAGGACCTTTTGCGTGTCAGCCCCATGGCCCTCTCAGGATTCAGAGAAGGAACAGCAATCAGCAAAAGGCGCGGGATCTGAGGGTGAATGAATCTCTCACTCCGTGCTTTTCTTACTCGGTTTCTTTCTGCTGCTCCTGCTCTAAACCTCCTGTCCTACTTCTAACTTCTCCTAGCTTCTTCTAGCTTCTTTTTTCTAACCTAAAGCTCTCTTTCTCCCAGGAGCCTTGATGTGATAAAGAAATTCAAAGGTTCTCCTATTGGTCAAAAGTCCGTTCTTAGGTTAAGTGATTAGGAATTGAGCCATTGTCATGGCAACACAAATGCTTCCAAGGTTTCAAAAGTAAAACTGTAACTATATGGGGGGCACAGTGCCCAGTGACAAACTTTGAGACCTAGGTCTATTGTTAACAGACTTGACAAGCAAAGAATTGGCATATTTATTTTAGGGTGCTTGGTTGGACATCTGCCACTCTAACCTTGTGCATAGCTGTAAGGTTTTACACTTACGATCCAGCTACAAAAAGCCTTTGGTCCAGTTTGAACTTGTTCTGAAGTAAAAGTGAGCTGACTGTGTTCAGTTAATCCGAACTCAAAAGAACAAATCAGACCTTTAAGCGTCCATAGTCCTCATGATACAAATAGATCTAGTTATGAAGCATGTCCTAATGCATAGTCTATAGACCAAAATTATACAGCCAAATAAAAAGTCATTTTTCTAACTACCCACAGATATATAGTAGACTGAGTGTAATCATGAGATTACATACACACATCCCATGAGATTACAGACTACAGTGTAAGTACTGGGGAGAAACCAAGCTGCTTGAACAAAAGTGAGCAACAGTTTCCAGAGTCAATGGTCCTGCAGGCCTTGCCCGGACAGGATTCTCCTCCATCAGAGTCACTCTGGTGGGTTGACATCTGAGCACTAGCTGTCACCTGCTGTCACTCTCATGGCTCCCCACAGAGGAGCAAATATTTATGGGTAAGATTTTGTACATACAAATGTCCTGTGATGTTGAGAGATCCATAAAGACACTGGATTGTTCACTAGTGAGCTTGACTGCTCTCTGCTTGTCCTGGCAAAGGCATCTAGTGGCTGTGAACGGGCTAGCAGAATGATTTGCTAGACAACTGAAAGAAACAGAAGCCTCCCTGGGGTGTTCATTTCAACACTGTTATAGTGAAACAGGCTAAGTGCGGAGTCCTGGAGAGAACCATCAGGTACCTGGGACAGAGGCCATATTTGGATTTGAGATGTCCTTGACAATTTCCTATGTGTGCGACCACTGAGTCCAGCAGGAGACAGTGTTGGGGGAGGTTGTGAATTCTGTGGGGCTCGGCCTTAGCTAGCAGAAGTGAATCGTAGCGTGAGCGTGAAGGTTGTTTGGTCTGGGGTTGAGCCCTCTGGTTCCCACCCGCTAAACTCCAAAATGGTTCTCTACCATAATTGTTCCATCATGAGGGGCTGAAGCAGAACTCAAATAAAACTGTCCCCTTGAGTTACTTTTCGTAGGATAGCTATGAGAAAAGGAATGGATACAATGGAGAATATCTGTAGAGAAAAGAGTGAAAGACACCAAGACAGGCAGTTTGCTGAGCACCGGAACCAGAACAGATGAGAAGCCTTGAGCTGGCTCTCTATAGCCACCGCCTTAGTTTGTTTGGGCAGCTAGACCATATACCATAAACTTGGCAGTTTATAGCTGAAATAAGTTAATTCCTTACCATTCTTCAGGCTGGGAAGGCTAAGGCTCCAGGGAGGTTTGGAGGCCTCCTGGTAAGGGCCTTCCTGTCTCATACACAGCAAGTCTTTCACCGTAGCCTCGTGGCAAAAGTAGAAGGCAGGGATGGATGAGCTGCCTTGTGCCTTTCAAAGGAACCCGGTCTCCTGCAGAGAGACATCAATATTTGAATTTTGATGGGACATATATGTATGCTATGGGAGAGACCAGATGGACCCGAGTCTGGGGAATCATCTCCAAATAGGATCTGTTCATAAAAGGTGGTACCCACCACTGCGGAGCAGAGACAGATCACTGGGGAGAGAGAAAGGGGATGCTTTGCTTCCCCACTCTGGGAATGTGGGGCTGGAAATTATCTGAATCCTTTGTGCTGGGGCCTTCCTTAGCTGAGTGGCAACAAGAACTATTTCAACACCAGCCAGCAGAATTCCAACATCCACAGAGCCTGGAGGCAGGAGAGGACGCCTTCCTTTTAATGTGTCAACCTAGGGGACATAAAAGGAAGCAAGAAGCTTTTGTCATTTATTTAAAAATCTTTGGTTTTGGTTTTTTTTAAATAGTGTTCCATTAATTCACCCCATTAATGGTCAATTAGGGCGCACAACGGCCACAGTTGCTTTTATAGATGTTTTAGCATGCAAGCAGTGTGATTGTAGTATTTATTTTACAAAAATGAATCAACATATATTGTCTAAGTTCCTGCTTTCTAATACTTACATCTAAAGATTAACTATTAGATCTCACAGAAATGGTCTTAAAAATGAGATTATTGGAAAATCCAGTTTTCTTCCCATTTAAAGGAGCCTTTATGCAGTGTTATAAGTTATAAGACTGCAGCCTTCATTTGTCCTGACTTCCGGGCATGCACTGACTGAAGCTGCTGCCCTGACAGGTCCGATTTCACACACACACATTGTCATATTGTAGGTCATTTATTCTGGATGACACGTATCTGTGTCCTGCACGCAGGATGTCGGGGAAAAGTGTGGCAGGCACTGTGACCGGCTGACACATCGGCCTTGCGAATTTTCTTCTCCTTGTGTACCATGATGACAGAACTTGCCTGTCTTGTTCATTCCTGTACCCATAGCCTCTAAAACAGTTACTGTCATGGATTAGGCTCCCACAACCAGCTATTAAGCAAACAAATGATAGCAACAAAAGTGTCTCAATGTTCAAACTTCCAAGACCATCTATTTCGATTCTTCAACAGCTTTATTGGGTATAAATCACAGGACACACAATCCATGCACTTAAGCTGTAGAACGGGATGATTTGTAGAACATCCACTTTTAGGCAAGTGTAACAATCCATTTGAGAACATTGGCATCACTGTCCAAAGAAACTTTGTATCCACCAACGGATACGGATACTCTGTGTCTCTTTTCCATTTTCCCATAATCCTCTGCCCACTCTGGACAACCATGTATATGTATTTTGCACAAAGGTTCTACATACATGCAGTCACATGCTTTTGATAGATGCATGTCTCCAGTTCTCTTGTGTATAGATACACAGTAGAATTTGCACGCCATAAACAAATTAATGTTTTGAGAAACTGCCAAGTGTTTTGCAAGTGTCCGTGGTTTTAAATGCAAACAGCTTCTCTACATTCTCACCAACAATTACCAGTGCCTGCTTTGTTGCTGTTATCAGTATCCCCTGAGGGGTCAAAGTGGCGCCTCACCGTGCAGTGGTGATGTGCTTTCTAACGGCATGGTTACTAGTTATTCTATTCCATGTGCTTTTCACTCGTTCGGGTGCCTCCTCTGAAGATAAAGCTACCCAAACCATTTGGTAATGTTGAAATTGTGCTTTTAATTCCACCATTTTAAGATCATGTAGTCCAGTCTTGGAGTTCTGACACTCTTGGCCTCTGCCTCTGAAGTAGATTAGATCCCGCTGTACCTACTTAGGTGATTGCTTTCTAGTGTTGCATTGTCTGCCAGCGTTATGAGCTTTTTTGGACATTAAGGCCTGGCCATATCTGTGTTGAGATATTTTCTGTTCTGTAAGCATTTTGTTTTTTAGCTTCTTGGTGCTGACATTTGCAACAAAAATATTTCTAATTTTGGTGAAGTGAAGTCTTGTGCTTTTTCTCTAATTCCTCATGTTTGGGTGTCTTGTCTAAGAAACTGCTGCTGGACCCAAGAGCCCAAGCATATAACACACACTCCTCCTACTAATTTTGTACTACCGTGTTACTCTTGAGTCTCTGATCCACTTTAAGTTAGTTTTGAAAACAACAGAAGGCAAATAATCTCATTTTTCAGTGTGTGGAAATCTACTTGTGCCAGTCCCATTTGTTGAACATTCTCCCACAGAAATTTCTTGACTCCTTTGTCAAGAATCAGAAACGCAAGGCATGGCTTCTTTCTGAGTTCTGGACCAAATCCTGTTGTAACGTTTCGTTTATGAAGGCATCGTTGTCTATTACTGATGCTCTCCTCGAAAAGATTAGGGCTCCAGCTTTACCTGCGTCTTCAGATTGTGTCGGCTGCTGTGCCAACACAGTTTCAACATTCTATATGAGTTTAAGAATGCACTCGTGAATAGCTGCATCACTGACCTTAGGACTTTGATAAGATCTGCAGATGGGAAATTCTTTTGCTACATTAACATTGGTAAGTCTTTTTCCCTGGAACTTTGAATGCCTTTCTCTTTGTGTGGTTCCTAAGTATCTTTCAGTAAGATTCTGTGTTCTTTCAGTATACAAATGTTGCATTTCTTTACTAAACCCACTCTAAAGCTGTGCTCTCTTTCCCACCCTCTGCTGGGGATGGGACTCCGACCCTGCAGGTAATCTGAACGGAGTTCTGTGTCTGGATTCTGTTCTCTGATGCGATTGTAAACGGAATCGGCTTCTTAGCTTCAGTTTTGGATCGCAGATGGCGAAATCAATCATTCCCGCTTTAAGTGGTTTTTCTCAGAAATGTGTCACAATGACAGAGAGCAGCGCAACCAACCGACATCTGTCCGTAAACTCCCCCCAAGCAAGCCTTCAGTTTCGTTCTGGAAGTTCTGAAATGCTTTCTGTTGTTTTAGTTTATTTTGTAATTTCTTTGGCTGTGTAGGTATTCAGGAGGGCACATGTCTCAAATTTCTGTTACCCATCTCTCAGTTAATCCCACTTTGCTTGGGAAAATAGACTTTTAATAATTTTAAAATATATTGAGAGACTTGTTTATGCCCTAACAGATGGGCTTTCCTCGGGATGCCCGAGTGCCTTAGGGAGGGATTTCCATCCCATTACCACTGTTGCTGGGATGTTCCACAGCTTCCCAATAGATGTAATTAGTGGACAGGGCTAATTAAGGCCTTTATCTCTGCTGAAATCACTGGGTGTTCTATTCACTGTTGACACTAGAGCTCTTGGATATTTTTTTGGTTCATGTCTATTGCTGTGATAAATAAAATACTCTGATTAAAGCATCTGAGGGGAGAAAGAGATTATTTTAGTTCATAGTTCCAGGATACAGCCCATCACTAATGGGATGTTAAAGCAGCAGAAACTTGAAACAGCTGGTCACACCACATCCATAGTCAACAGCAGAGAGAAATACATTCATGCATGCTCATTGCTCAGCCTACTTGCTCTATTCTTATAAAGTTTAGGCCCCATGGCCAAGAAATGGTGCCACCCACTTTTTGACTGGTTCTTGCCACACCAATTAACGTAATTGTGCTGGTTCCCACAGACATGTCCAGAAGGCGGTCTGATCTTGACAATCCATCATGGACACTCTCTTACCAGGTGATTCTAGACTTGTTGTCTAGTCAACTTGACAATGAAAACTGACACAAAAATGCAGCTCTCTGTTTCCCTTCCTTTAGTTCTGTACATTTTTGCTTGTGTCCACATAATCACAATCATTCCATTTCCATGTGGGCTGATGCTACCACCATTATTCAATGCTTCCCAACTCAGACCAGGTAATTCCTATCTGTAAAGGAATCTGAGACCGCCACAGCTAAATATCAAGACCCTGAGTTAAAAAATAAAAATAAAATACAATATTCTTGGTCTCTAGAAATAATTTTATCAAATTTCTTATGTCCAAAAAGTCACCCTAGTCAGATTTTGGTTGCTGTTCAAATCCAAAGTCTCTCTCTCTCTCTCTCTCTCTCTCTCTCTCTCTCTCTCTCTCTCCTTTTCCCTTTCCTTCTCTGTCTCCCTCTCTCTCTTTCTTCCTGTCATGTGTGGTGAGCATGCAATTGTATATACTTATCACACATTTATGGAGTCCAAGGATTGATTTGGGGTATCTTTCTACATTGCTCCCCAGTTTCTCTATTGGGTCAGGGTCTTTTTGAACCCTGATATCTTTGTTACTTTTCTATTGCTATGATGAGACAACATGACAAAGACAACTTAACCAAGAAAACATTCATTGGAACCTACAGAACCTACAGTTCCAGAGAGTGAATCCCTGACTCTCATGATGGGATACATGGCATCAGGTATATTGGTGTGGCACTGAGCTGCAACTGAAAGCCTACATTTTGAGATATAGTAACAACACGCATGCACACATACACACACACACACACACACACACAGA